>NC_140516.1:5908489-6288489 GCF_964339955.1 Pipistrellus hanaki
GAGTTTATGGTTTTCTCCCTTTGTCCACTCATTATAATCTTCTTAAAAACAAGGCTGTGTATTTTTCCTTTTGGATGCCTGGAGCCTAAGAGATAAGCCTTAATAAGGGACACTCTATTACTTTTTGTTCCTTTAATATAATGAACTAAAAGTCTGGTCCTGGGTGCTTTGGGAGCTGTGGACTTCTGTGCACATATGGCCAAGTCCAGGAACCACAGACATGAAATCAAGAAACCCCAATCACAAACATATGAAACTCTAAGGAACATACACTTTGCCAAAGAGCACAACAACAAGGGCCTGAAGAAGATACAGGTCAGCCATGCCAAGGTCATGAATGCACATGCCAAGGCTATCAAGGCTCTCTCCTTAAGCCCAAGGAAGTCAACCCAAGATCCTAAAGAGCAGCAACTGCAAGTTCAATCAACCTGCCTACATTGCCTGCCCTTCATCGCCCCCCAATCCTGGGGAAAGTGCTCATGCCCACATCACCAGGGGTCTCAGACTCCACCAGTCAAAGTCCAAGGCCAGGACTCAAACCAAGCCCCAGTCTGTGCTGCAGCTCCAGCTCAGGCTCAGGCTCCCAAGGCTCCAGAGTAGACGCCTCTGTCTGCCGATGTGAGGACAGGGCTGGTATGACTGCTGGACTGCCGTCAACAATGAGCTAGTGTCCTCTTGTGCTATTTGTACAAATGAACCTAAGGCAAACTCTAAAATAAATAAAATTAAAAACAATGAAACAAAAGGGAGTAAGACTCAGAGAAAAGGAATTTGTCACAATAATATAATTAAGACACTTCCAATCACCTGAATTCTTCAAAGGAAAGATGGGTTTCCCTGTGACAGGATGTATTTACCTTTTCAGGATGTGGTCAAGCCCAGATTGGGCTACCTCATTACAAGAAACCTGTGGACAAAATTCAAGGCTCTCAGCTCTCTTTTATCCTAGGATTCCCAATGTTCATTTTGGGATTATATTGCTCTTTTCAAAGTATTTTCAGGGACTGGTAAAGATATATCAGATGATTCTCTTAACATTTGAAAATAAAGAACAGAACAAAAATTTGGTCTTACTGGGTGGTCAAAGTCTTTATGTATTGATGCTGTACCAGGCAAGAAATGCCAGCCAGCAGCTTTCCCTTTACCATCTCAACTCGTTGCCTTCCTCCCTCTTCCTTTGCCATCTGGTACCTAAGCAGTGGGACTCCTCCCCTCCCAAGCCATCCCATTTAGTGGCAAACTCCGCAAAGGCAGAAGACAGGACTAGAAGTTGTTCCTGCCAAAGTTCTTCTCCTTCTAGGAGACAGAGGCTTGTCGCAGGCAAAACTGTGGTCACATTCCACGTCGGTGACACGCATATTTGGAAGGATGTGTTCTTTTAGGCACAATAAAATTGAATCTCATCTCCACATCTGGGGCTAAGTAGGAAAATTATCTTAATTAAACACAGCAGAGTCCAGATTTATTGCTCACCACATGGAGTACTCTTAATCTCTGAGGGCCAAAGCTGATATTCCAGAAAATCCATTTTCCACTGGCACTGTACACTTAGCCACGCATGGTTTTCAGATGCATGGAGCCAAGGAGAAGAAATGTGTTCCTCAATTTTCAACATGGTAAAGAGATTTACAGGGTAATGAGAAACATAAGGCCAATACACCTACTCAAAAAGTGAATACAAAGTCAACTCGCTGTTCAGGACCCATGTCCTTCCAGGCAAATAGGTGAACTGCTTGCTCCTCCCCCTCCCACTGAAACCAGAGATGATTTTCTCTCACGTGAGCTCTGGTGTCCTGTAGGTTGTATTTAGTTACAGGTAGTAAAAACCTGGGCTGTGGGGAAAAGATTAGAGAAATAAAGTAATAGATCGTTGATACATAAAACTGAAAACCTGATAATGGGATTGTTTTCCCTTGGAAAGCAGGTCTCATCCAAAAAGGAAGAAATGCTTAAAGTGAATGACCCAATTGCATCATGGGTGATTCAAAAAGGCAGGCAACAAGGCTGGCCCATTTGGCAACTCTCATGCTGGGCCAAATTCCTCTGAGTCATTTATTCTAAATACTAATGATAATAAAATGCTGGAATTCTCATTGCACATGAAATAAGATGCCCTTTATAGGTAAAGAAATACTTCAAGGATGCAGTACACCTTTGCTGTACTCTCCTTGACTGGGATTTTCCTTCACTTGCTTTCTTTGTTTCAGTCTGAGCAATCTTACTGACTCCTCCACTGCCATAACCGTGTCGCAGACAATGACCCAATTCCCTTCTCCAGAGCCCCATTTCCAGTGCTGAACTGGATGCTCCCACTTGTCTACTGAACATTCCTCACGGGTATGCCACAGGCACCTCAAATTCCACATACCCAAACTCAACTCATATTCTTTCCCTTAAGTGTGATCCTTCTCCTCAATTCACAGGTTTTTCCTTTAAGTGTGACCCTTATGGTCAATTTCAACAGTGACCCAAGACAGAGAAGTTAGCCGTTGCCATTTTGCAGGGCCCTGAATCACTGCAGCACCAGAGCTGTGATGCTCCCCGCACTGACCACCCTCCCAGCACTGACCACCCTCCCAGCACTGACCACCCTCCCAGCAGTGTCCCTGGCTCACCATGCAGTTCTCCCCCCTGGCCTCTCCCCTCGTTCAGCACACATCACACGTGCACAGATGGGCTCCTTTTGCTGGGATACTGACCTGGCTCATCCATGACACAGCCCATTTTGCCCTGCAGTCATCAAGCCCAGCTCTGAGACCCCTGACAACTCACAGGGTCCTTCCTGTCAGTCAGCTTGCTTGAGCCATGCAGGCCTCAGCGCTGTCCTTGCTCCTGAGGAACACTTGCACATTTGTCCCAAACAGCCAGTGTCTATTCTCCATGCACACATACAGCTCTCCAATCATAACACTGCCTTCCTAAAAGCTCATGTGATTCTCCATTGCCTGTTCAAGTCAGTCCAACTATTTCAGCAAGTGAGGCTCTTACACACCTGGATCTACTCCCTCAGCTTGCTTAACAACATCCCGCACACCTCTGCCTGCTCCAGCATGTAAGACTCTGTTTTCCTCAAATGAGCCTTGCACTTCCTCGCCTCATGCCATTTGTCACACATGCTGACACCTACATAACCTCCCAATTCGCTCCTCCCTCTGCTACATTTCCGCAGAGCTGGGGTTTTAATTGCATTACCTCTTATCCTCGTGTGCCTATAAGCAACTGTCCCCCACCACCTCCTTCAGCTCCCCAAACCCCTAGATAAACACTGGCCCACAGGAGACACCACTGTGAGTCAGCAGGGTTGACTTGGCACCACACTTGGAAAGGAGAGAACTTTCTCTCTCTCTCTCTCTCTCTCTCTCTCTCTCTCTCTCTCTCTCTCTCTCTCTCTCTTTTTCTTTTCTTTTTCCCATCACTATTTATCTCTGTATGCCAGTGTGGCAATTGGATGGGGGCAGGGGGCGGGGTGTTGAAGAGAGAGAGAACTTTTCAAGAGTTTTGTTTGAATAGGAATCCTAAAATGCCCCATGTGACAGTTAAAACCCAGCAAACTCTTAAATCTACATTCTTTAAGCTTTACTATTTAAATTCTGACTCAAGAAACTTTGCCTTAGCCCTCCTGTTATGGCCAGCAAAGTGGATAGGGAAAAAGTGTACAACAGAATCACCCAATAAAGTCTACCTACACACAGATTTCTGACCCTAACGTCAAAATGGGTCACATATTAATCCTTCCCCTCTCAGATGACATTGAGATAACTGAAAAACTGTAAAAAAAAAAAATAATGCAAATGTTTAAAAGCATCAAACAGAAGAGATCCCACCAGAGGACCAGAAACCATGGTTTCGCAGGGGGAAAAAAAGAGCTGTCTACCTGAGAGAGTATTAACATCTCCTAATGCACTCACCTTCAGCCCAATGGGAAGGGGTCCCCAGCTCACCTGCTGCCCCCTGCACATCACCCTCCCACCAGGGAAGGAAGAACCCCAGGTGAGGCCAGGCTAGAAAGGCAGGGGAAACGTCACAACCGGGGCACTTATGTGCAACTACTATCAGTATCTCCCATCTATCGATAGAACTTGCTTTCTAAGTGTGAATGCTGAATGGTAGCCCCAATTTGAGGAAAGCCTGCCTGAGGAGGCACACCAGTGGCCCACTGCACCTGAAGAAACAGATTCTGCTGCAAACAGAACTCGGAAAAGTGTTGCTCAAAGCGTGTGAGTTTCAGTTATGCAGGATGGATGAGTTCTGGGAATCTAATGCACAGCGTGGTAACAATGGTTAGTAGCCCCGTGTTGTATTAGTAACCTGTGTTGTATACCAGAAATTTGCTGAGAGGAGATCTAAATTGTTCTCACAAAAAAAAAAATGGTAACTGTGTGAGGGGATAGGTGTGTTAAATTATCTTGATTGTGGGGAACATTTCACAATGTGTATGTATATTTAAACACCATGGTGTGCACCTTAACTACCCGTGTTTCCCCAAAAATAAGACATTCTCTGAAAATAAGACCTAGCGCATGGAACAATAAGACATCCCCTGAAAATAAGATCTAGCGCATCTTTGGGAGCAAAAATCAATATAAGACACTGTCTTATTTTCTGGGAAACAGGGTATATACAATTTCTATGTATTCGCAAGAGGGGGTAATTCAGTTAGTGTCCCAAGAGGGGTTCAAAGGTAACCAGTGGATTAGCACAGAAATTAGGCTGTCTCCTATCAGAGCTGGTAGTGGACAAAAAATAAGTAACGCCCTGGTAGAGAACTCAGCAGCAAGGCCAAGCAGTGTTGAAAACGAGAGGATAGTACCTAAAAACAGCCAGAGAAGGTCAGAACAAAACCAAAATATCACACATTGTTACAAATGGGAAAGTACAAATTCTATACTACAAATAAGGAATATACAGATTGGGGCAGGGAGGCAGTGAGAGAATCCAAGATTATTTAGTTTATAAGATCAATAAAAATTATGTTAAAATATTGATAATTGTATGGATTATATAATTGTTTGGGTAAACGTGTACCATGTAAGCACTGACAAAAGGAAACATTGATATTGCTAGTGCAGAGGTCCAGGTGACAGCAGGTGTCCCTCTGCCTGGTGGACAGTCCCCCAGCTTTTTGTAGAACTGACTCCCCTTGTTATTTTATCTTCATCAATGCCCCCTCCCCAAGGAGGATCCCTGCCCGTCGCATTAACAGCCATCTCTCTGATATCTTTAACAAGGGCTCGTTTGCTTTCTTCATTGTAACTATCAGAATTCTTCTAAACTAATATTTATTTACTTTATTATTTCTTTTCATAAATATAAATATATGAATCACAAAATGCAGAAATTTTGTGGGTTTTTTTTTAATTTGCCGTTGTATTTCTAGTGCTTAGTACGTGATAAGCATTTAATAAGTATTCTTAAAATGAATGCCAATATATAACATCACAAATCTTTTGGTACCCTTAAACTTCAAGAATACCTTAAATAAAGACACATTTAACAAAAATACATGATTAAATGAGAAGAGTTTAGGACAACTTTGAAAATGATACCTCATATAGAAATAAAACTAAGGATATAAGATTTTGAAAATTCATTTAACACATGTTTACTTAATTTGTGTATAAATCAGATCCTGTTAGGTGTGTGGGGCAGAGCTGAGAATGAAATGGATAAGGTCACTGATGAGCTTGCATTGAAAAGGCTCTAGGACTTAGCTTAACACAGCCAACTTCCAGTCCGGGTATGTAAATATATGCACTTGACAGTGTGTGTGTGTGTGTGTGTGTGTGTGTGTGTGTGTGCATGTATGGATGTTACCATCTCCCAACAAATAACAAAAGAAGAGCCAACAATCCTAAGCAACCGGACACTCAAATGGAAATAAAAATTACAATGAAACCTATGGAGTTTGGTCAAGATAATACATGGAGGAAAACTCACAGAATTTACTGCCTTTTTTTAGAAGTAAAAATAATGAAATAAATGAATTAAGCATTAGACAAAAAGAAGCTGGAAATAATAATAAAATAAGCCACAATAAATATTAAAAATGTAAACCCAGAAATTTAAGAAATAAACATGGAAATCACTTGATGGATAAGTAAAATGAACAGCTGATTATTTTTTTAAATAACTCATCCAAGAAAAAAGATTTCAAGCACAAGAGCATTAAACATAAGAAAGGGTCTATAAACACAGAAGAGATTAATTATAAGACAGTACCACATCCGACTTTACACAATAAATGTGATTAAGTAAGTGAACTAGGCAATGATTTAAGAAAGCAAATACAAACAAAATTAAGCCAAGATGAGAGAATTTGAACAGACCATGGGACATCACAGGGATCATATATGCAGCTCATACCACTAGGACCCGTATCTGGTTATGGACGCTGCCTGAAACTGCTGTCCCTGTCCTCAGGTCACACTCCCAGGCCCCATGGAGACATCTCCCAAACAGATGCTGTGTGGGCCAGCTTCTATCTTAAAGCTCTGACAGGTGCACCTGGTGTCAGAGTCTGGCTCACCGGGCCACGCATTGGCTGTCACTTCTTTTCACTTACAGTTGACATACAATATCATATTCGTTTTGGGTGTGCAGCATAGTGCTTAGACTTTTATACCTTACAAAGTGATCACCCCGGTAACTTCGCTTCTTTGCTGGGAAGTGGCTCTGCTCATAAAGGCACAACAGAGACTCACTGACCAAAACAGACACACAGCCACCACAATGTCGCAAACTGTTTGGAAAGTAAAACAGCTTTTAATTGACTTCAGCAACCTCATCTCAGTGCCCACAAAGCTAAAAATACACACTCATCCACCCTCTCAAGTTCAGTACTAGCCAGGGAGGGTTTACTCCCCACGTTATATCTCACCCCTATTTCATTCAGCACTAATTTACTAACTGCCTGATATGAGCAAAGTGTGATTCCAATGGTTACTTTATGTATCTTCACCTACATGCCTCCTAGGGGTACCCCAAAGTCAGCAAGCCCCAAAACTGATCACAACTTCCCTTTACTCTTCTGTAAAAAGGGATAAAAAGATCACCCACCTAATATAATAAAAAGATTAGAAGGTTTGAATGGTATCAGCATGCAGTACTGTGCCTGGAATCTGTGTTACTGTTAGAAATAAAATAACCTACATACTATTATCTCTCCTTGCCTCCAACCTGAGCCTCTCGTGAGCCCCACATCATTGTAAACCCATTTGACTCAAATGCAGTTTTGAATCCCTCCACACCCAGCTCACTCCCCACAGTTCTGTGAGGAGCATGTCCTCCAGGCAGCATGAGTCCCATGGTCTCTGCCCTCCCTGGCCCCTCACATCATTCGCCCCAGCCACTGAGGTCTAGCCACGCCGCCTTCCTCTTGTGCCTTGAACACCCCAAGATCAGCATGCCTCAGGGCTTTGGCTTTGTCAGTGCTCTCTACCCAGAAGGTTCTGCCCAGGTCTGTACTGGCTGGATCTTATCATCCTTCAGTACCAGCTTACTGCTCCTGTCCTCTGAGAGAATTTCCCTAATCACTCTGAAATGCAACTCCCTTTCCACCAACCCCCATTCCCCTCTCCCCATCTCCCCACCTTATTTTCTTGGTATCATTGGCTGTAGTGATTCTTCTCTGTTAACTTGGATATGGTCTCTCTCCCTCACGTTCTAACAGGATATAGACATGAAGAGAGAGTCATTTAGATTTTAGTTGTATAACAACATAAGAGAAGTGCCTTTTGATTCATAAATGCACCCACTCTTCCATTCACTTAACTCGCTGAGCTTACATCCTATGGGGGAATCAAACCTGACATCAAACTTCACTAAGCCACTATAGTGATCAAAACAGGATGGCACTGGCATTAAAAAAGGACCCATTTATCAATGAAACAGAATAGAAAGCCCAGAAGTAACACATGCCTATGTGGTCAATTAGTATTTGAAAAAGGATGCAAGAATATACAGTGGAGTAAAGACACTTTATTCAATAAAGGGTGTCAGGAAACTAGGACAGATGCATGCAAATAATATAGACCACCTTCTTATATCACACACAAAAATAAATTCAAAATGTATTAGATTAAAATTTAAGACTCAAATCAGAAAACTCCTACAAATACATAAGCAGTAACCTCTCTGATATTTCTATAGCAACATATTTTTTTATATATCTCCTTGGACAAAGGAAATAAAAGGAAAAATAAACAAATGTGACTATATCAAACCAAAAAGGTTTTGCAAATCAAAGGAAACCATCAACAAAATAAAAAGACAACTCACTAAATGGGAGGACATAGTTGCCAATACATCTGATAAGGAGTTAATGTCCAATATTTATAAAGAACTTATAAAATTCAATTCCAAAATAACTAATAATCCAATTAAGAAATGGACAAAGGACCTGAATAGACACTTCTCAAACAGGGTATACAAATGGTCAGTAGACATATGAAAAGATGCTTAATGTCATTAATCATCAGAGAAATGCAACTTAAAATCACAGTGAGTATCACCTCAGTCCTGTCAGGATGACTATCATCAATAAATCAACAAACAACAAGTGTTGGTGAGGATATGGAGAAAAGGGAACCTCGTGCACTATTGGTGGGAATGCAGATTGGTACAGCCACTATAGAAAACTGTATGGAGATTCCTCAAAAATGTTAAAATGGAACTGCCTTATGACCCAGCAGTTACACTTCTGGGAATATATTTTTAAAAAAACCAAAACACTAATTTGAAAGAATATATGCCTCCCATGTTCATTTCAGTGTTGTTTACAATAGCCAAGATATAGAACAACCAAAGTGCCCCTCAATAGGTGAGTGGATAGCCCTGGTCAGCTGGATGAGTTAATTGGAGCATCACCTTGTATATCAAAAGGTTGCAGACTGGATTCCCACCCAGTCAGGCACATAACTTAGTTGTGGGTTTGATCCCAGTCAGGGAGTGTACAGGGAGGCAACCCATCAATGTTTCTCTCTCTCTCTCTCTCTCTCTCTCTCTCTCTCTCTCTCTCTCTGTCTCTCTCTCTCTCTCTCTCTCCCTCTCTCCTTCTCCTTCCTCTCTTCCTAAAATCAATAAAAACATATCCTGGGGTGGGAACTTTTTAAAAGTTGCAATAGCAGATGAGTGAATAAAAGAGCTGTGGTACATATATACAATAGAACGTTGCCCTGCCATTAAAAAAAAATGAAATCTTATCATTGGCAACAACATGAATGGGCATAGAGGGTCTTATGCTAAGCAAAATAAGTCAGTCAGAGAAAGGCAAGCGCCACTTTATTTCACTTATGTGTGGAATCTAAATAACAAAATAAAAGAACAAACGAAATAGAAACAGACTCAGATGCAGAGAACTGACTAATGGTCGCCAGAGGGGAGGGACAGTGGAAACTGGATAAAGAGGTGAAGTACTTAAGAAATACAACTTGATAGCTGAGAATAGTCACAGGGATATCAAGTGCTTCATAGGAAATATAGTCAATAACATTGTAATAACTGTGTATGGTGCCTGGTGGGAACTGCAAACAATGGGGAAACCCTTTGCAGAGTATCTGATTATCTAACTATTATGATGTGCACATGAAACTAGCACAAAACAGTATTGAATGTAAACTGCAATTGAAAAGTAAAATTTAAATTTAAAAAGACAAACTTTGCAATAGACCTAAATTTCCCCATTTAATATCTTTAAAAGTTCTGCTATTATGTCTTTAAAAATAAAGAACAAGGATATCTTCTGAATTGTGGCTACTCCGTCAGGAAATAACTGCAGGGTCCTGCCTGCCAATTCTCCTTTGAAGACAAGTGGTAAGATGAATATAAACCTAAAACAAAGACTTACAGCCACTAAAATAAAAAAAATACTATTTCAAGGAGGAGCTGTGCAGAGAATGTGAAGGAGGGTTTCTTAAAAAGGGAAGTGGAGTGTGTTATAAATCAGCTCCTCTTTTAGTCACCTGCCTACATTGCAGGTTATGACAGGAGAGGTAACTGGGAGATACAATCATCAAAAATAGAAAAGCTAAGAAAAAGGTTTTTAAAAAAATAAAAAGCTGATTTCCCGGCCAGTGTGGGTCAGTGGTTGAGCCTTGACCTATGAATCAGGAGGTCATGGTTCGATTCTCCCTCAGGGCACATGCCCGGGTTGCAGGTTCAGTGTGGGGCATGCAGAGGCAGCCAATCAATGATTCTCTCTCATCACTGATGTTTCTCTCTCTCTCTCTCTCTCTCTCTCTCTCTCTCTCTCTCTCTCTCTCTCTCTGTTTTTCTCTGACATCAGTAAACAATTATTTTTTAATATATTTTATTGATTTTTTTACAGAGAAGAAGGGAGAGAGATAGTTAGAAACATCGATGAGAGAGAAACATCAATCAGCTGCCTCCTGCACACCCCCTACTGAGGATGTGCCTGCAACCAAGGTACATGCTCTTGACCGGAATCGAACATGGGACCTTTCAGTCCGCAGGCCGACGCTCTATCCACTGAGCCAGGTTTAGGCAGAAAACAATTATTTTTAAAAAATAGAAAAGCTAAGCCCCAAATTGGAGTACTGGTAAGAGAAAATGCCCACAGATTCTTTCATATAACCCAGGATCCCATGTCCTTAGGGTTTAGCTGAAATATTCAGGGGAGACCTTTGAGCTCCAATGAGAAGAGAATGTGGGTCCATGGTCAGGATGTGTGAAATCACATTTTCTATCAAAGCTGGGATGACTGTGGCTCAAATGCATCTTGATTCCTCGCTCCAAGAAGGACAGCCCAAAGGAAGAAGCAGAGAGGTCTGAGTTGACAGACATGAGTTCAAATCGTGACTCAGCCACTACGGAGAACTTGGAGATGGGGCTGACAGAAAAGAGAGAGGCCCCTTAAGCCATTCAGCAAGGAGGCCAAGAGACTGAGTGGAACTAATCACTGGTGCAAGGAAGATGGAAATTTCACACTTGGATTTGGATAGAAGAATAAATGCCAACCATGGAGGAGGCATGAGGATCAGAGAGGGGCATCCTGTATCCCAACCCTTCTCCCGCCAACCACCACCCACCACGGAGAGTCAGAGTGCCAGTGTGCATCCCGACAGGTATTTCCTTTCGTTGGTCTTTTCTGCTATTGCTGGGCGTGTGCTAGCAGCTGGGGAAAGGGATAAGATCACGTGTACCACTTTGTCACCGTGGCCTGCAGGGTGGTCATCCTGCGTAGACAGGCCAACCCCCACTTCCCTGCACATGGTCCGTGTTACTTACAGCCTCTTGTAGGCTCCTCTACCTTATGTGAGAATTCTCTTTCTGATTCTCCCTTCATCAGCCTGAGGGAGGCCGTGTTTTCCTCTGAGCTCTATCTTCTAAAGTTGTTTCTGCTCTGGAAGAAAACAATTTTCAGATAAACCTGCTTCCCCGAGTTACAGAGAGCACTGGCATCTCTCCCCTTGGGTGCTGTGCCTTTTCTCATCACAGCCCCATGTGCAATTATAACGGTTAAGTAGCTGCGGTCATTCGTATTGACTCATCCCGAGTCCAGGAACTAGGATGAGTGAGCTCAGGGTGGGTCTGGGGGATGAAAGTTTGGCCCACCAAGAGGAATGCTGAGATTGGAGGCCAAGAGCAGGCTGGCAGCAGGTGTGAAACTGTTCATCATTTTGTACTTAACCCCACTTCCTAGTCTGAGAACACTGCCCTGCTCCTTGTCTGAACAATTCTCATTCATATCACAATGCCGTGGTTTGCTCTTACACCTGTGCAGGTGACTTTGGTAACTATTATTGAGTGTGATTATGCCCACAGTGTAACTTGTAATCATTATTGGCCTTCCCTCTATTCCACTACCTTTAGCCTAGGGCCTCAACACCTCTCATACTGACTTTGCCTTTTTGATCAGCCTTATTCGCACATGGTGTGTGTGTGTGTGTGTGTGTGTGTGTGTGTGTGTGTGCCCCTTTACCAAATCCTGATGGGTAGAAGTCTTGTATTTATACCCACATTCAACACAGGACCTAGAGTATGACATACACTCCATAGATGTTTGCCTGTGAATTTAGCCTCTACTTTATCATTTCTAGTTCTGGAAACAGAGAGTAGCTCAAATGCTGAGCACTTGAACCTGGAAATTAGCCTATGGAGAAACTAATGCTCCAGTCATCTCCATGAGCATCCACAGTGTGTGTGAAGGCGGCTGCAAATAGAAGAGAAGATATTTCTTCCTTTCCTCTCGCCTAGTAACCATTGTGACATTTCCCACCTCACCATATGCAAGGCCTGCACTGGTGTAAATGCATCGGTGTCTGCTCGGGGTGAGGATGAGGTCGTGGGGACATCTCAGGGTTCAGGGGATGCTCTCACTCCTGTAGAGGACTGTTCTAAAGCCCAATGGACAGTAGACATGCACTTCAGGACCATGAATTTTAGGAACTCAGAGGTCACTGAAACTTCAGCATTTCCATGTTCATAGCTATTTGATATTTATATGTGCGATAATGTTCTAGAATCATTGGACCTCTTCCCCTTTTAGCGACATCTCATAGCCATGGTAATTGTTACCACCATAAGTTTTGGGTCTGTAACCTCACTGCATCCTCTCAATAACCCACAGGTGGCTATTATTGTTCATTTCTTACGTGCGTGGAAACCGAGGGTCAATGCACCAGGATCACAGGTCCCAGCAGCCAAGTTTCCTTGCTGCTGGCTCCCTTGTATGAACAGATGTTCACTGGGAGTATTTACTACATAGCAGACAACAAGTGCTCTAGCAGTTTATGTGCCTGTGAAAACAAGGCTATAGCCCAGTCAACTGCTTCATTTTGTTGTGACTTTTTCTTAAACTCATTTATGAAATATTTCCTGAAATCATTGCCACTTACCACTCTGTTTGAAGAAGCCACATTATTAAGTTTTGTTTTGTTCTAGCTGTGTCTGATTTAGGTTAGGACTGATTTATTTGTCTCATTTATATTAACACATTACTTTCTTCAAGCCTCTCTGACAAGCATGTCAAACTCAAAGGCTAACACGGGCCAAATAACCAAGGTTTAAATTTATGTGGGCCACAAAAAAAACAAAAGCTTCAATTTTCACAGAAACATAGGTTTATTTTGACAGAGACATGCTGAATGCAAAGGGCTGAAATAAATGAGTAATCATTAACATAAAATAATAGAACATTTTAATGAAAATTAATATTTTTTTTCTTGAACATTAACTTATCAGACACTGAATAACTGCACAAATTAATAAGTGTAGCGCAAATAAACCTACTTTCTTCTTATTCAAAAGTGAAGTATTTCCTCTTGTGCACACCAAACAAGCCAATACAAGACTAATGACATGGCCATTGGCTGCTAAAATACTCACTGCTAGTATTAGTGGAGAGAAATGGTGCGCCTGTGCGTAAGACACATAAGGGAAATGAATGCAACACGATTATAGTAATCAGTCATTAGTGAATGTTGTAGTTCGTTATTAATAATTATGTTTAACAGGATATTATAAAATTAGTTATGAAATTTTTATTAAAACATTTCATACATAGTGTTATACTGGCTGGGCCACAAAAATATTCATTGTGGGCTGCATACGGCCCACAAACCGCGAGTTTGACATGTTTGCTCTATGATATACTCCTCAATGCAAATAAAAGTGAACATATCAGGAAGGTCGGGAAATATTTCTTAGCAAATAACTGTTGATCTCAGACCCAAGGAAAGGTAAGGGGCTTATGAGCCAGGTGTGGTAGCATGAGGAGCAATCTATAAAAACAAAGTTAACAGTAAGTGCAAAGAGCCACAGAAGAAGAGATTATGGTATAATGCAAGAGCAACTCCCCCAAAGTATAAGGGCCAATAAGAGAAAAGTTGTTATACATAAGGCAGATATTCAAAAAAATAAATATTCACAGTGAACAACCAATTTAAAAATATATTTTAAGAAAGAGGATTGCGCCGGGACCAGTTTGGCTCAGTGGATAGAGCGTCAGCCTGCGGACTGAAAGGTCCCGGGTTTGATTCCAGGCAAGGGCATGTACCTTGGTTGTGGGCACATCCCCAGTAGGGGGTGTGCAAGAGGCAGCTGATCGATGATTCTCTCTCATCGATGTTTCTAACTCTCTATCCCTCTCTCTTCCTCTCTGTGAAAAATCAATAAAATATATTTAAAAAAAAAAAAAAAAAAAGAAAGAAAGAAAGAGGATTGCACTGACAATAGCAAGAACCTATATGAAATCTGGTGGAAAAACCATCAGAAGAGATACAACGCCATTATGGAGAAATTTTGTGAGCTTTTTTGAAAGACATGTAAAAATAACTGAAAAGCTGGCCTGGGCATTATTGTTATGGCTGTAAACATGTACTATGTAGGTTTCTGTTTTCCCTGAAATAAAATAAACTTCAAGACTCTACCATTCACTAGAATTGTGCTCTATAGAAGGTTGTTTAACTGTCCCATTCCCAGATTTCTCATCTATTAAATGGGAATTAAAATAGTACATAGCTCCTAGGATTGTCATGAAGATTAAATGAGGTAACTTTTTTAAAGCACTTAGAATAGCACCTGGCACACTGAAATGTTTCTTAAATGAATTAATTAAAGTAAATGTTAAGAACAAAACTGAAAACTTCTGAATGAAAATATATGCACATATCCTTATGACAGAAAAAGAGAATTTTTTAAGCTAGGTGCAAAAATCATGAATTTAACAAAAAAGATAAAGTCATTTGACTATATGAAAGCTTACAAATCTCTGCAAGATAACATGACTAGCATCTAAAATCAGCCCAACACTCAGAGGAGGCATCTGCAACAGCTGTAGCAAGCAGTAAACAGAGTATATGAAGAGCTCCAACAAATAAAAAAAGGACAAACAATCCAATAGGAAATGTGGACAAAGAATATGAATAGCCAGTTCAAAAAAGAGGAAATCCAAAAGGACTATAAACATATGCGTTGGCTCCCAACTTACTGAGAATCAGGGAAATACAACTTGAAACAACTACACAATATCTCATCATACCCATTAGTCTAGCAATCCTTGGAGAGTAAGTAATGAGGATGTTCAAATCCTGCTGGTGGAACTGAAATTTAGATGACCATGTTGAAGAGAAATTTGGCGCTATCCAGTTAATTCAAAGCTTAGCATATCCCAGCACCCAATATAAACCCCTACCTACAAAACCAGTTTCTCACATAGGCTCCCATTTCCATAAATGGTAGCTCCATTTTTCCAGTTGCTTAGATCAAAAGTCTTGGAGCCATCCTTGAATCCTGTTTCTCTCAGATCACTTCTGATACCTCAGAAAGACCACTTCTGATATCTACTGGTTTTATGTCAAAATATATCCAGAGGAGATCCAAGATGGCTGCGCCCAGGTGAAGACCTAGCCGCAGCTGCACACAACAATTTCAATAAAATACAACTAAAATATAAAACGGACATTGCCCAGAACTACAGGAAGGTTGACTGACTGAAAATTCTATAGCGAGAAGCAAGGAGAAAACCAGAAGGAGGCTCGGAGGAGCTGGAAAAGACCAAGGTACGGAGACGCGGCGAGCGGAGAGGACGGAGCCAGAGAGGAGGGGGAGGTGGAGTGCCTGACGGGCGTTCCCTAGCGGAAAGGAAATAAAACTCTGACTGTGCTAGGCCCCCGACTGCTCTGAACCCCAGTTCCCCAGACCCCGGGGACCCAGGCTCATCCATAGGGAGCCGGGCTGTAAGCCGGGACTCCGGGGAAGCCGCGAAAGGAGGTCCAGGAGGCGCGCACACTGCGCGCAGAGAAGGGAAGGTCGGCTGTGCCATGGGATTGCCCTGGCCGGAAGGAGACTGGGGCTCCAGACTGCTCTGAACGCCACCTCCAACTCCACTTCCAACTGAACTGAACCCCAATACCAGGCTCATTGGGGGAGAGCATAGACTGTTTGGCAGCAGGCGAAAATCGAGGGCACCTTTCTCTCAGAGGCGCAGGCAGCGAGCACTGAAGGACCTGCATAGGGCGGGGCTGACGGAAGCCAAAGCTGCAGGCTCCACCCTGAAACCCCGTCCCACCAGTAACTGCGAAATGCGACAACAAAATAGATCACAAACGAAAGAAAGGGAGGACAAAAAGCGTCTGGATATAGAGTTCAAATCTACGCTTATAAGGTTTTTCAAGAATTTCCTAGAAAAGATGGATAAGACCTATGAGGATATGAAAAGAGATCAACTAGAATTAATAAGGAATCAACAAGAAATGATAAAGGATCAACAAGAAATGATAAGGGATCAACAAGAAATAAAGAATACATTGTCTGAAATAAAACATATTTTACAGAGTCCTAAAACCAGAAGGGAAGATCGCAAGAATCAAGTCAAAGATTTGGAACATAAAGAGCCAGAAGATACTCCTCCACAGAAGCTAGAAGGCAAGAGAATCCAGAAAATTGAAAATAATGTAAGAAACCTCTGGGACAACTTCAAGCGAACCAACATCAGAATTATGGGGGTCCCAGAAGATGAGAGAGAGCAAGATATCGAAAACATACTGAAAGAAATAGTGACAGAAAACTTCCCCCACCTGGTGAAAGAATTAGACTTACAAGTCCAGGAAGCGCACAGAACTCCAAACAAAAGGAATCCAAAGAGGACCACACCAAGACACCTCATAATTAAAATTCCAAGAGCAAAAGACAAAGAGAGAATATTAAAAGAAGCAAGAGCAAAGAAGGTAGTTACCTATAAAGGAGCACCTATACGATTGTCAGCTGACTTCTCAACATAAACCATGCAGGCCAGAAGGGAATGGCAAGAAATATTCAAGGTAATGAATAGTAAGAACCTACAGCCAAAGATAATCTATCCAGCAAAGCTATCACTCAGAATCGAAGGTCAGATAAAGAGCTTCACTAATAAAAAAAAGCTAAAGGAGTTCATCACCACCAAACCAGAATTATATGAATTGCTGAAGGGGGTTCTTTCAGTAGAGAAAGTAAACAAAGATAAAAATTATGAACAACAAATATGTAACTATCAACAAGTGAATCTAAAAACCAAGGAAATTAAAAAAAAAATCTGATGAACAATAGTAACTGTTGAATATAATAGAATCAGAGGTATGGAAGGGGAGTGAACTGATGATTCTTGGGGGAAAGGGGAGAGGGGGGCGTGGGAAGAGACTGAACATAAACTATGCACCTATGGATGAGGACAATGGGGAGTGGGGAAAGGGCAGAGGGTGGGGTGGGAACCTGGTGGAGGAGAGCAATGGTGGGGGGAAAAAAAGGAACATTTGTAATAATATGAACAATAAAAACTTATTTAAAAAAAAAAAAAATATATATATATATATATATATATATATATATATATATCCAGAAACCTACCATGTCTTACCATGCCCTCAGGGCCAAGTTCCCACCATCTCTTTCCTAGACCATCACAATAGCTCCTTACCGGTCTGTCTGCTTCCACTCTAGCCTCTTTTTTAATTTGATTAATTGATGGTTGATATTTTTTTGTTAATCCTCTTTTTTAGAGAGAGTGAAAGGGAGGGGAGAGGCAAAGAGAGAAAAACATCGACGTGTGAGAGACACATTGATTGGTTGCCTCCTGCACACACCCCAACCAGGGCCAGAGATGCAAGCCTGCAACCAAGGTACTTACCCTTGCCGGAATCAAACCTGCAACCCTTCAGCTCACGGGCCGATGCTCTAACCACTGAGCAAAGCAGCTAGGGCTCACCTCTTTTTAATGTATTTTCAAGGATCAGCCAAA
Organism: Pipistrellus hanaki; assembly: GCF_964339955.1. NCBI lineage: Eukaryota > Metazoa > Chordata > Mammalia > Chiroptera > Vespertilionidae > Pipistrellus > Pipistrellus hanaki. The sequence goes on from NC_140516.1 coordinate 5,926,221, forward strand.
GTGGTCTTATTAAAACTGGCATTAGATCAAATCACTCCTCTGCTCAATATCATCCCATGGCTCTCCATTTCATTTCAAATAAAAGCCAGTGATGTCAAAGGCCCCAAGAGCCTCCTAACCTGGTCCCATTTCTTCTCTGATTTCATCTCCCATTTCCTCCCCAGTCCCTCGCTCCTTCTGCTCTAGCACATTGACCTCTGCACTGGTCTTTGAATTTGGGGCATGTTCCACCAAAGGTTCTTTGCACTTGTAGTTTCTTCTGGCTAGAATGCTTTTCCCCTACAGCTCCTTGATAACTTTATACAAGTGGGATATTCTCAATGAAGACTTCCTGGATTGCTTCACATAATTCCAACACCTCCCCACAGTCTCCCCTGTCAAATACATATACTCACATAATTTCTTCCCAGCCCTATTTCTTTGGGGGGGGGGGGAAGAGTAGAGGGGGGAGTGTTTTTCTTATCCTTTTCAAATGTAAGGTTGGGAGGACAGAAATTTTTGCCCCTTCTGTTCACTGTGAAATTCTTCAAAACAGTGTCCAATACATAGTAGGCACTCAATAAATCTTGGTCAAATAAATAAATGACTATATAAATTATAAAGCAACAATTTCACAAGCATTTTATTAGAACTAGGAAATAGAAATAAAAAGGAAAAAGAGGAGGAAAAATGAGTTAACACATATACATGTGGATATAAAATGTATATATATATAATTATATACATTTTTTAAACAGTTAAGAATATTATAAGGCCCAGCCATCATAGCTCAGTGGTTGAGCAGGAGGTCACAGTTCGATTCCCAGTCAGGGCACACGCCTGGGTTGTGGGCTCAACCTCCAGTGTGGGGCCTGCAGGAGGTAGCCAATCAATGATTCTCTCTCCTCATTGATGTTTCTCTCTCTCTCCCTCTCCCTTCCTCTCTAAAATCAATAAAAATATTTTTTTTTAAAAAGAATATTATAAGGAAATTCTGCCATTCCACCCTACTAGGTTTAAAGGATTGGTTTTATTTTGAGAGTTTTATATTAACATGAAAGTGTGTCTTCCACTCCTATGAAGATAAATTATTTCTTGGTATTCTCACTTGCTCCACCATAACTATCAGCCAGATTTCAAGAAGTCTGAAATACATATTTCTGCCCTTTCTTCTAGAGTCAAAGGCGATTGCATTCAAATTTTTCATTGATGACTATAGACTGCGTGGCAAACTAAAGAACTCCCTCCTCTGTGGACACAAATCAGCCTTGCAGATTGGTAACTCTGTCAAATCACAAGAATGCCAACATCTATCCACCGCAGCTTCTGTGTGAGGTGGGGCTTTGTGTCTCCTTTTGTTTGTGGAATTTCACAAGTTCGGGGTTTTTTTTTAATATATTTTATTGATTTTTTTTTTTTACAGAGAGGAAAAGAGAGGGATAGAGAGTTAGAAACATCGTTGAGAGAGAAACATCGATTCAGCTGCCTCTTGCACACTCCCTATTGGGAATATGCCCGCAACCAAGGTACATGCCCTTGAGCAGAATCGAAACTGGGACCCTTCAGTCCGCAGGCCAACGTTCCATTCACTGAGCCACACTGGCTAGGGTAAATTTCACAAGTTTTTTTTTTTTTTTTTAGTACAAGAAAAGATTTTAAAAGCCTGCCTTACAATGGTGAGATGCAGATGGCTTTTGAAACATGGAACCCAAAATTGCCAACTTTTCATTATTTCCTCCGGCCCATCTCTAAATTCACAGAGTTGCATCTAAAAGTGGGTGAAAGATCTTAGGAAAGTAGCCATAATGTGATTAAAGATTACACTGGATGGAGTGAATTATCTTTATTGAACCCAGATATAAACAGCGGCCCTGGCTCTGGAGGAGTTCCAGCGCCAGGCCCAGCGTATTCTCTCTTGGAGAGGCGCACCCTGCACTCGGCTGCTTATGTAACTGGACGGTTTTGTCTTTTCACTTCCTTATTTGGCAGCCATGGGTCTGTTACTCATTGTCTTCACAACATGTGCACTTCTTGGTATATTTTGCAATTGTTGACTTGTAGAGCATCAAAAAGAAACAAAACAAATCTCCAAGCGGCAGAATGTGGCCAGAGCCAAAGGCAACAGAGTCTGAGCTGAACTCACTCAAAGTTCGCCGAGAAGACAGAGGCTTACAAAAATGCTTTTTGTTTGAACCAAAGACTGAAGCCAAGGCATCTCTGTCCAGAAGTTGTTGTGCGTGGAGTTCTCTGATCCCAGCGTGCACAGAGCCAGCTGGCCAGGGCAGACTGGCTCTTGGCAGCTGTGCCTCAGAGAACCGAAGCAACAACCTGCCTCGCGTCAGCATTCGAGTGTCCCTGGTCCCATGAAGCTTGGAAAGTTCTAACAGATCCCCTCACCGTGGCCATAGATCTATGGCTGGTCTTTTATTGTGCTCTCATTTCAGGCACACTGCGTCCACTAACTCAGTGACACATTCTATTGTTCTACTAATTATATCAGCTACAGTCTCAGCTGCCCAAAGATGCCATGCCTGTCAGTGAGACCTCAGATATAAATAGTCTGGGCTCCCCCATGTCTCAGGCCAGGGTAACCAGCACCCAGATCAACCCCCAGAGTGCCAAATACCACAGAAGCCTCCTGTGTACCTACCCTCCCAGGCCCAGCATTGCCCAGAGTAGCTACTGTCCTGACTTATAATAGCATAGATGGGTCCCCCATAGACCATTCTGATCATAATTACCTTACATCTTCAGTAAATACATTACTTATGTTACATGTCTTATTCTATACCTTCAATCTCTCTATTCATTCATCCATTTATAGGCAGCAGAGCTGAGAGGCATGAATCCAACCACCACAGTTGGATTCTTGGCTCCACCATTAGCTACCCCCATGACACCTCTGCTTACTCATCTCTGTTTCTTCCATTCTTTCTGTTTACTTCACTCATTCATTCTTTTTTTATTTGCTTTCCTCAGCAGTGTCTTCTGGAAGCAGCCTCTGGCACCTCCACCCATTGGCAGCCACCGGGCTCAGTTCCCAGAAGGCAGATCCCTCACAGATCGGGAGTTCTTGGCCTGTTCTCAGACCACGTCTCAGTAGCCACGGCTGGAGCGATGGAGCCAGCCGGCTCCGTGGGCACAGCTGTCTCATTAGTCTGAGACATTCACCTGGGAAGAGCAGCCCCTGCAACCTCTGTGAGAGGCTCTTGTGCTCCGGACATTTCAATGGGAATCACATGGAAGCACCTTTCCTGGTGGGGGAGATCAATCTGGAGGGGCTGGCCGGGCTGAAAGGTCATGGCAGGGCAGCGGAGTGGTGTGTCCCCTGCAGCTCAGTGCAGGTCACCCAGCAGTCTGTGCCCCATCCTCTCTGACAACCTCTGCAGCCCCTCCCTCACACACTGTAGCCGTTAGTCCTAAATGTTGCGTCACATAGAACAAAAAAGAGATTGTGAGCTTTTCTGATTACCAGGAGAAGAAAAATAAATCATAGAACATTTAACAAATTACAGAAAACACAAACAACCATTCAAAGAAACACAGAACAGAGAATGAGAGGATGGATGTAAAAGCAAGTGTATCTATAATGATAGTGTATGTTAAATGGCATGCATCCAATTGGAGTAAAAATTACTACAAGATACAATAAATGAGGACATACTCAGCGAAGCATCTTGGGAAGGTTAGGTGAGAGACAGAGCAAACATAGAAACAAAGAAAGAACTTCCACATTAATATCACAAAATTAGTTAAATTTGACGTTTAAAAAAGCATTAAAATTACATTAAAACCACATAATAATGAAATATATACTCCAGAAAATTTTTGACAATCCTAATTCTTTATGTGTCATAATAATATATCAAAAAGTATTTATTTTGGCAGTTGTGCCTCAGAGAACCGAAGCAACAACCTGCTATAAATAGAAGAATAGGACCTTGCAGATGCACTCCTCATCACAAATAGCTTCCCCTCCTGAATAGCAAAGGAAACCATCAGCCAAACAAAAAGATGACCTAATGAACGAGAGAAAATATTCACATACCCAAAATATATAAAGAACTCAATACAACTCAATAATAAAACAAACAAAAAACCTCAGGAAAAGCTGGGCAAAAGATCGGAATAGACATTTTTCCAAAGAAGATATACACGTATACATAAAAAGGTGGTCCGCCTCACTAATCATCAGAAAAATGCCAATCAAAACCACAATGAGATACTGCCTCACACCTGTTAGATTGGCCATTTCCAAAAAGACAACAAACAACAAGGATGTGGAGAAAGGGGAACACTTTGCACTGTCGGTGGGAATGCAAATGGGCGCAGCCCTGTGGAAAACAGTGCAGAGGTTCCTCGAAACATTAAAAATGGAACAACCATATGACCCAGCGGTTCCACTTCTGGGTATTTATCCAAAAAAATGAAAGCACTAACTTGAGAAAATATGTGCAGCCATGTTATTGCAGCATTATCACAATAGCCAAGAAATCGAAACAATCTGAGTGTTCACTGGTGGATGAATGGATAAAGATGTGTATAGAGAGAGATGTAATATTATTCAGATATAAACAAAACAAAATTTGTCATTTGCATAGGCCTTAAGGGCAATATGCTAAGTGAAATAAGTCAGAGAAAGACAAATGCTTATATGTGGGGGGGAAAAAAAATTTTAAGTGAAGCTCAATAGACACACAGAACAGAGAGGTGACTGCCATAGGCAGGGAGATGGGGATGGAGGAAATGGATAAAGATCCTAGCCAGTTTGGCTCAGTGGATAGAGCATCAGCCAAGGACTGAAGGGTCCTGGGTTCAATTCTGGTCAGGGGCACATATCTCAGTTGCAGGCTCGATCCTGGCCCCAGTCAGGGCACATGCTTGAGGGAACCAATCGATCTGTCTCTCTCACATAGAAGTTTCTCTCTCTGTATCCCTTTTTCTCCCTTCCACTTTCTCTAAAAATCATTGGGAAAAATCCTTGGGTGAGGATGAACAACCAAAAAAGTACAAACTTCTAGCTATAAAATAATTAAGGCCTGTGGATGTAATATACAGCATGATGACTATAGTTAGTAATACTGTAATGAATATTTGAAAGTTCCTAAGAGAAAGAGTAAAAAATTCTCATCACAAGAAAAAAAACTTTTGTAACTACATATGGTCACGGCTGTTAACTGGGCTTGCTGTGGTGGTCATTTTACAATATATACAATATCAAATCATTGTGTTGTACACTTGAAACTAAGGTAATGTTATATGTCAATTATACCCTAATAGGAAAAGAAAAAATGTTCCCCCTGGATCATTGTCTATGCTCTTACACTGTGTAGGTTTTGTTATTAATATTTATCAGGACATAATATTATATTACTTATGTTTACCTGTTTATTATCAATTTTCCCTCACTAAAAATAAATTTCACACAATTCTTATCAATTACAATACTAAGCATTCAACATATTTATTGAAAAAAATCAATTAACCAATAACAAAATGAGGGGGAAAACATACCCAAATTGAAAATGAGAAAGGAAGATGTATTCAAAACACAAAAGACACTAAAGCAATTGTAAGATAATATTTTGTTAAATTATCTGGTAATAAATGAGAAAACTTAGATGAAATCAAAAATTTTTTCTGAGAAAAGACAAATTACTAGTATTAACAAATACAAGTTTTTTAAAAACAAGATTTACCATTTGGCTGAATATATATGTGTGTGTGTATGTGTATATATATGTATGTATATATATATATAGACATAGACAGATGGTCAACCTGCATATATACATGCATACATACACACACAAGATTTTTTAATATCTTATGTTATTAATTAGAAGAGTATGACTGGAAAATTAACAGCAAAGCCATTCTATAAGGTTTATACCCAGGAGACAAATTGCCAAGTGATTAGGTAATCACAACTTCTGCTTTAATAAGTTTTGCCATTTCTCCCCCAAAATGATTGCATTTTGCCTCCATTGGTAATGCATAAGAGTTCCTATTGTGAGGATCCAAACAGTCATAAGTAGAAGTTACACTCACTCTTCCCAGGCCTGAAAATGGAATTACAACTAAAATAAAGAACAATCCACCTGAATAAATAACTGAAGACAAGCTTAACGAAAGACTGATAACTAAGGACTTACAGAAGAAGTCACACTGAGACTGGTAGGTTGGGCAATGACACAAAACAGTCTAGCCCCACACCAATGAGCAATGACCAAGGATCCAGTGGGATATTTCAGCTGCTAAAGTCCCCCCTGAAGAGCATGAAATCTACCTCACATGGGGCCCAAACCCAGAGAGAGGAGACCATATAACATCTGACTGTGAAAATTAGTGGGGACTCTATACACCAGGAAGGGACAGGGCATGCTTAGAAACCCACGTGCCCTCTTAAAGGGCCAATACACAAAATCTCACTTACCATAAGCTCCAGTTGTGGGGAGGAGAGCTCCTAGCAGATTACAGTCCTGTGAGGAGAGACTGGGTCATGTGGCTCTGGGGAGAAAGCTGAAAGGACAGCCTCCAGGGTCCCTCTCTCACATCACCCACAGACACATTCTTTCTTGGGTTAAGCACCCCCCTCTATATGCCATCAGCCTGGAGGAATACAATAGCCCAACCTCCTAACTCTCTGTGGTCCCATCCTGTGGAGCTCACACCCTGTAGAGTAGTCAGCTGCCTGGGTCCAGGATGCAGTGGTCTGGGCAGACTCAGCAGATGTCTGAGAATGAGTTGTTTGGCTCTTGTGTGGCCATTCCCTTACCTTCCCCACATAGCTGACCAATGTCACCCCAATGGGAAACCCACCAGTCCCACACTTCCAATTCCTGAGGCCCCCCTGCCAAGCTCAGGCTCTCCTGGGGCTCCAAGCAGAATCCACGACAGATTGAGCTGTGTGGCTCTAGAATGGGGGTCATTTTTCCTCACTAGCTTGACTGAAAGTAGAGACTTCTCTTCACCTGGCCAAATTTTGATCTGTTTGGGACTGATAAACTCTGCTGGCCTTCCTTTGAAAACTCCCTGAGACCCAGATCCAGCCCAAGGTCTATGGGCAGAAGCTAGCCTTGGTGTATGCTGGAAATTTTGCTGAGTGATGTCAGTCCCAGCACTGGTGCCAAGTTTGAGTCTGTATAAGTTTGGTGAGCACCATTCGCACCTACCTGGTGACTCACTGAGAACCTACCTTATACAACTTATATACTGCCAAAAGCTCTTTCAGTGACTGAGCCTAATAGGCAGCTTGAAATCAGAGGCAAAGGTGGAGCTCAGAGTGCCTTTGGCCATTTTTTTAACTTTTCCCTGGGTTCCATTATGGTAGATGCGTAGCTTGGTACTTCCCACACACATCCAGGCCCAATAGAGGCTGCCATTAAGTGTGTTTCACTTGGTAACTCCAAACAGGTTGTCCAGAACCAGTCACACACAGCATTTGACATTGACCAATCCCTCCCAAAAGGCCCCAAAGTCAATTCACCAAGTGGCAAGGTTCAGACAATATCAGAGCAGGATCCAATTAGCTCCACAAGAACCACATCCAAAGGGAGATCTCAACATGTACCAGATCCTGCTAAGGCAAACTCTGCTTTGTGTGGTCAGCACCCACACAGTTTGTATACTGTGGTCAGGGGCCATCCTCAGAGTGAACAAGCCTGAGGGTTAACACCATGCACATACAGCCTAACTACGATCAAGACTCAACTACAACAGGAGAACTCATATAAACCACACAAGTTTTCTGAAAGACCCAGCTCAGGTAATCAGGAAGACTGTACCACTGAGACCTACAGGACATCTACATAATGCCTACCAAGACTGAAAGACATAGCAGATCTACCTAATACCCACAAACACAGAGAAGCAGCCAAAATGGGGAGATTAAAAAGCATGTCCCGGGTCGGGGCATGCTTGGGGAGGGGTTGGGGATGGGAATGGGGGATGAGGACAAATATGTGATACCTTAATCAATAAAAAAAATTAAATAATTAAATTAAATTAAATTAAAAGCATGTCCCAAATAAAAGAACAGGAGAAATCTCTAGAAAAAGAACTAAATAAAATGGAGGCAAGAATCTATCAGATATAGAGTCCAAAACAATAGTTATAAGGATACCCAAGAAACTTAGTGAGAATCAACAACATGAAAAAGGACATAGAAACCTTAAAAACTGTCCGAATAAAGAATACAATATTTGAAATGAAGAATACATTAAAGATGCAGAAACTGGTTGGCTCAGTGGATAGAGTGTTGGCCTGCGGACTGAAAGGTCCCGGGTTCGATTCCAGTCAAGGCCATGTACCTTGGTTGCGGGCACATCCCCAGTAGGGGGTGTGCAGGAGGTAGCTGATTGATATTTCTCTCTCATTGATGTTTCTAACTCTCTCTCCCTCTCCCTTCCTCTCTGTAAAAAAATTAATAAATTTTTTTAAAGAGAATATAATCCTTGTATCATGTATACACCCAATATAGGCACACTAAATATATAAAATACATCTTGATGGACATAAAGGGAGAGATTGACAGTAATACAATCATAGTAAGATATTTTAACACCACACTGACATCAGTGGATAAATCTTCCAGACAGAAAATTAACGAACAAACAAAAACAAAAAAGAGGGACTTAAATGGCACACTATATTAGATGGATTTTATTGATATCTACAGAACATTTTACCCTAAAGTGGCCCAATATATATTGTTTTCAAGTGCACATGAAACATTTTTTGGTATCTGCCACATGGTTGAACATATAACAAGACTTAATAAATTTAAAAAGATATCAAGCATCTTTTCTGACCACAGTTGTATGAGACTAGAAATCAATTGCAAGGAGAGAAAAAAACACTAAAAAAACGCAGAGAGACATGGAGGCTAAATAACATGTTACTAAACAATGAATGGGTTACTAATGAGAACAAGGAAGAAATTAAAAGATACCTTGAGACAAATTACAGTAAAAACACAACAATGGAAATTCTATGGGACCCAGAAAAAGCAATCCAAAGAGGTTCAAAGCAATAGAGCCCTACCTCAAGAAACAAAATGAATCTCTAACAATCTGGCCCTACATTTAAATGAACTATAAAAAGAATAATAAAACACAGCTCAAAGTTAATAGATGAAAGAAAATAATAAAGATGAGAGAAGAAGTAAACAATATAGAGCATTAAAAAATACAAAAGATCCATGAAACCAAGAGCTGACTATTGAAAAGATAATTAAGATTGACAAATCTTTAATCAGACTTAGTAAGAAACAAAGAGACAAAACCCAAATAAATAAACTCAAAAATGAAAGAGAAGTAACAACACCACAGAAATACAAAAATTATAAGAAAATATTATGAACAACTATATGCCAACAAATTGGGCAATCTGGAAAAACTAGATTAATTTATAGAATCATACAATCTTCCAAAACTTAATCAAGAAAAGCCCAGAGTAACTATAAGGAAGAAGATAGCAATAAAGATCAGAGTGGAAATAAATGACATAGACATTAATATATACTAGAGGCCCGGTGCATGAAATTCGTGTATGGGTGGGGTCCCTAGGCCTGGCTGGTGATTAGGACCCATCTGTGGGGCAACCAGTTGGACAATCGGGGGTGGGAGGGCCTGTTGGCACCCCACCTTGGCCAGCCTGGTGTTGCCCACTAGCTGGCCCTGCCCCTCCTCCCCCCAGCCAATGCCAACAGTCACTTCCCTCTGTGGGGCAACTGGCGAGGTGATTGGGGGGGCCCTGCTGGCACCCACCTTGGCTGGCCTGGGTTCTGCGGGCTGGGAACAGCTCCTGTGTTGAGCATCTTCCCCCTGGTGGTCAGTGCAAGTCATAGCAACAGGTCCTTCTGCCGGTCATTCCGCCATTCAGTTGATTTTCATATTGGGCTTTTATTATAAAGGATATATATACTAGAGGCCCAGTGTACAAACTTCATACATGGGGTGGGGGGTCCCCTCAGCCCAGCCTGCACCCTCTCCAATCTGGGACCCCTTGAGGGATGTCCAACTGTCAGTTTAGAACCAATCCCAGGTATCAGGCCTAAACCAGCAGTCAGACATCCCTCTCACAATCCAGATGGCTGGGTCCTAACTATGCACATGCCTGCCTGCCTGATTGCCCCTAACTTGCTCCCCTACAAGCCTGATCACCCCTAACCACCTCTGCCTGCCAGCCTGATTGCCCCCCAACTGTCCCCCCTGCTGGCCTGGTCGCCCCTCATTGCCCCCCCCCCCCCGCCAGCCTGGTTGTTCCTCACTTCCTCCCTCTACCAGCCTGGTTGCCCCTAACTGCCCCCTCCCCAGCTGGACTGGCCATCCCCCAACTGCCCCCCCCCTGCCAGCCTGGTCACCATTCACTGCCCCCCCTGCAGGCCTGGTTGCCACCAACTGCCCCCCTCCACGCTAACCTGGCACCCTTCACTGCCCCCCTCTGCTGGCCTGGTCACCCCTCACAGCCTGCTATTCAGTCATTTGGTTGTCCGTCACTAACCACTCTGCTGGCCTGGTTGCCCATGCAGCCTGTTGTTTGGTCGTTACATGACAATATCAATAGATGCCAAAAAAAAATTTGACAAAATCAATGAAACAAAGAGCTGGTTCTATTGATGAAGCATTAGACATACTCATCAAGAACCAAAGAGAAAGGACCCAAATAAATAAAATCAGAAATGAGAGAGAAGAAGTAACAACTTGAATCACAGAAATACAAAGGATTATAAAACAATAGTATGAACAAGTATATGCCAACAATTAGATAATCTGAGAGACATGAACAAATTCCTAGAAACATACAATATTCCAAAACTCAATCATAAAGAATCAGAAAACCTGGATAGAATGATAACAAGTAATGAAATTAAAACAGTAATCAAAAGCAAACAAAAGTCCTGGACCAAATGGCTTTCACAGATGAGCGTTACCAAACATTCAGAAAAGAACAAATACCTCAAACTATTCCAAAAATTACAAGAGGAAGGAGCATTTCCAACCTCTTTTTATGAAACAAGCATTATCCTTATTCCAAACCCAGATAAAGACACTACAAAGAAAGAAAATTACAGGCTAATATGCCTGATGAACATAGATCCTCAAAAAAATATTGGCAAATCAGATCCAGCAATACATTTAAAAGATCATAAATCATGACCATTTGGGATGCAAGGCTGGTACAATATTTGCAAATCAATAAATCTGGTACACTATATAAATAAAATGAGGAATAAAAATCGCATGACAATATCAATAGATGCCAAAAAAACATTTGAAAAAATCCAGCAACCTTTTTTGATAAAAACTATCAGCAAAGTGGGAATCAAGGGATCGTACTTCAAGATAAAAAAGGCCATATATGGCAAACCTATGGCCAATAATATTCTCAATGAGCAAAAACTAAAATTGTTTCTCATAAGAACAGGAACAAGACAGGGATGCTCGCTTTCACCACTTTCATTCAACATCGTACTGGAAGTTCTAGCCATAGCGATCAGACAAGAAGAAAACATAAAAGGCATCCAAATTGGAAAGGAGGAAGTAAAACTGTCATTATTTGCAGATAACATGATATTGTACATGTACATAGAAAACTCTAAAGATGCTACCAAAAACCTACTAGATTTAATAAATGAATTTGGCAATATAGCAGGATACAAAATTAACATCCTGAAATCAAAGGCATCTTTATACACTAACTAGGGGCCCAGTGCATGAATTTGTGCACCTTAAAATGAACTGTGGGCTGCAAGGCTGTGGTGGCCACAGGGGCTAGTCTCAGCCCATCCTCCACGCCCCCGCCTGGCCCTTCCCACCACAGCCCTGGTCCCCTGTCTGCTGGCAGCCCCCCGCCTCCGCCATTCTCACACACTGACAGCACTGGCCCTGCTCACACTCGCTGATGGCATGGGCCAGCACCAGCAGCAGGTGTGAGTGGGGCCAGCACCAGCAGTGGGTGCAAGCAACAGCTCTGGTGCCTGCAGTGGGTGCAAGCACCTGGCAGGACCACAGCATGCAGGAGCAAAGAATTTTCAGTAATCACCAGAGGCTCACCCCAATGACAGCAACTGGTGCCCCACTTACCTCCTCCACCATCCCACCACAGCCAATGCCCTCCATGTTCTGCACACACTCCCTGGTGGTCAGCGCCCATCATAGTGAATGGTTGTTCAATTGTTCTACTGTTCAGTTTATTTGCATATTAGGGTTTTATATATATAGATAATGTACTATCATAAAAAGAAAACTTCTAAAAAATCCCATTTACTACTGCAACAACAACAAAAATATATTTAAAAAAATAAACTTAACCAAGGAGGTAAAAAACCTGTACTTGGAAAACTGTAGGACATTGAAAAAAAGAAATAGAGGAAGATACAAACAGGTGTAAGTATATACTGTGTCCATAGATTGGAAGAATTAACATCATTATAATGTCCACACTACACAAAGCAATCAATAGATGCAATGCAATCCCTATTAAAATACCAATGGCATATTTCACAGATCTAAGACATATGTTGCAAAAAATTATATATAGTCAAAAATAACTCCAAGTAGCCACAGCATTCTTGAGAAAGAAAAACAAAGTTGGAAGGATCACAATATCAGATATCAAACTATACTACAAAACCATTGTAATAAAAACAGCTTGATATTGACACAGGAACAGGCATATAGATCAATGGAATGGAACAGAGACCCCTGAAATCTAACCAAACCATTATGCTCAATTAATATTTGACAAAAGAGGTAAGAATATACAGTGGAGTACAGTGTCTTCAAAAATGGTGTTGGGAAAATTGGACAGGTACATGCAAACAGGTACACCAGCTTACACCATACACAAGAATAAACTCAAAATGGATAAAAGATGTAAATGTCAGTCATGAAACCATAAAAATCCTCGAAGAAAATATAGGCAGTAAAATCTTAGACATCTCATGTAGCAGTATTTTCACTGGTACATCTCTTAGGGCAAGGGAAACAAAGGGAAAAATAAACCAATAGGACTACATCAAACTAAAAAGCTTCTGCAAAACAAAAGAAACTTCAAAAAAAATGAAAAGGGAGCCCATTATGTGGGAGAAGATATTTGCCAATGAAATATCTGATAAGGAGTTAATTTCCAAACATTAAAAACTCATATAGCTAGGAGAAAGAGGAGGAGAAGGAGGAGGAGGAGAAGGAGAAGAAGGAGAAGGAGGAGAAGAAGAAGAAGAAAGGAGGAGGAGGAGGAGGAGGAGGAGGAGGAGGAGGAGGAGGAGGAGGAGGAGGAGAAATGAGGAGGAGGAGGAGGAGGAGGAGGAGGAGGAGGAGGAGGAGGAGAAATGAGGAGGAGGAGGAGGAATAACTCGAGTAAAAATGGGCACAGGACCAGAATAGGCACTTTTCCAAAGAGGACATATGCCAAGAGACATATGAAAAAATGCTCAGCATCAACCTTGCAAAACCCATTGTCTCATCAGCACAGACTAAGCCACTTGATAGAAAAGTGCAAATGAAAAGACACTTGGGTCTCTGAGGTGTGCTTCAGAGCTTCGTTTTAATTAAAAGCCTTCTTAAAATGTAAAAGAAAAGGAAGAAATAAAAGGACACTTTGGATAGACTCTGAAGTGGAGTGAGATTAAAGAGAAGTTTTCCAACAGCTAACCAACCTGAGGCAACCTGAAAATCAAATTATTCAAAGCTATAAATTCCTTCTAAATATTAGTTTAGCTGTAACATACAAGTTTTTTAGAGGCTTAAACATCAGCCATCTATTACCTCTTTTCTGCAGGAGAGAGATCCAGGCAGGCTTGGCGTGGTTCTTTATTTGGAATTTCCCAAGGCCAAAGTCAAGGTGGAGCCCTTATTTGGAGGCTCTGGGAAGGGTCTGCTTCAAGGCTCATTTGGGTTACCAGCAGCTCCTTGTTGTAGGACTTAGGTTCTCCTTTGCTTGTAGACTGTCAGGCAGGGACTGCTCTCGACTCCTGGAGGCCACATGTCAGGCATTGTGCATGGAATCCTTCTCACACTAGGAAGTATGGCAGCTGGTGAAGTGAAAAGAGGCAAGGGCACAGTTTCATTGTACCTAGAGGCAAATATACAGTGCTTCTCTTTTTCATTTTCTGGTAGTGTTGATATGAAGTTGCAATCTACAGACACTTCTGAATATTTATTTATTTTTTTATGCTTCTGGACTTTATCCTCCTGGAATCTGTCCTCTGCTATGTGCTCAGAGCCTAGAACAGTGCCTGACACAGGGGGAGAACCCACGACTGCTGTTCTGCCTTCTCTCCCACAGGTGCTGACCTTTCATGGCCCACTCCTCCGCAGGCCTGCGTCTCCAGTTTCAAAAAACTGTAACATACAGGTTTTGATATGTGCTAGCTTATTTTTTTAGCCCTAACAAATTTACAGGAACATTAAAAGCCCCCCAAAAGCCAAAGAAATCCTAAAGAATAAAAAGCCAGAGGTATCTATCACACTCCCTGACTTCGAACTACAATAATCAAAACATCATGACATTGGCAGAAAAACAGACACAGACCAATGGAACAGAATTGAGAGCCCATAAATAAACCCACACATATTTGGGCAACTAATTTTCAACAGAGAAGCCAAAAACATAAAATAGAGAAAAGAAAGCCTCTTCAATAAATGGTTCTGGGGAAAACTGGAAAGCCACATTCAAAGGCATGAAATGAGGCTATCTGACACCATAGACAAAAAGTAATTCAAAATGGATGAAGGGTTTGACTATAAGACTAGAACCAATAAAATATTTTAAAAATAGATACTAAACTTATGGACTTTGATCTCAGAGAGGGTTTTGTGAAGTGGACCTAAAAGACTAGGGAAGTGAAAGCAAAAATAAATGAATCAAACTACATCAAACTAAAAAGTTTCTGCACAGCACGAGAAACAATCAACAAAACAAAAATACTAAATGGTAGAAAATATTAGTGAACTTTACTTTCAATAACGGTCTAATATCCAAAATACCTAAAGAACTCACACAATGCAATAAAAAGATCCAATTTGAAATGGTCAAAGGACCCAAACACATGCTCTTTTTTGTTGTTGTTAACAAGAAAAACAACTTTTGGCACAAAAGTGCCGATTTTTTCTTTTTTGAACATATGAACACAAAATATCTCTGCAGGCCAAAATAAAATTGCAAAATCTAAACAACCATTATCTTATCTCAACATGGGGATATTACCCCTTCTTTAATAGTTTAGAAAGTGCCTCCTATTGCAAGAGCTGTACATCCAGTCCAAGTCTAATAAAATATATTTAATGGTCTGTTAATATAGAAATGAAAATTATGCCATTAGTCAAATAAACAAATACAAAATTTTTCAGCCACTAGACACAGAAAGAGCATGAACATGTGAATAGCTAGGGATAAGAAAATGGCTAAGCAATAACAAGATCTTCTCTTAAATTTTATGAGGAAAAATCTTGGAGTTAAAGTTGTACTGAAACAATGCCCTCAGACTCTACTTTCTTAAAATGAAAGCAGAGTTTCCTCGTTGCTATTGAGCATGAAAAGTTTACAGCGCATGCAGTACATCCGCAAAGGCTCGCTAGGTCAGGGTGGAGAGGGTGAACCTGAACAGACCCTTTTCCAAGAAGACCTACAAATGGTTAATGGACATATAAAAAGATGCTAAGTTTCGCTAGTTAGAAGGGAAATGCAAATTGAGATCACAATAAGGACACACTTCAGAGCTGGTGCCAGGTTTGGTGCTAGTTCATTTTGCTAGAATGAGCTGAGGACACTGAGTGAGCCATTACAGAGGCAGCGGGCAGCATACACCCCAAGCAGCAAGAGTGGCTCCAGCCTGCTCCTTCCTGGAAGAGACATCAGCAACTCAGCCTTAAGCTGCCTGAGCTCTGATCTGTGTCTAATGAAAATCTATATTAAAATCTAACTGTAGACTGAAAAAAAATTGGCGACCAAATAGGCAGACATGTCTCAAGCCTTATCCTGGAGCAGATAAAAGGAGCATCTAAATCAAATAACACCCACCCAAAATTGGTGAAGTAGACACAGCTGGTGAGACAATTCACAGCCGGGAAGGGCAGAGGGAGCCGGGAGAATGGTGGCATCAGGCATTTGGGCTGGAGAGAGTCATGAGACCACTGAGCCTAGAGAGTCAGAAGGAAGCTGCATAGCACCAAGTCCACAACCCTTGGGAACAGGCATAACATCCAACTCTGGAAAGGAAGTCCACAGGGCTGCTGGAGGCAGAGGGTTCTAGATCTAAGTGGACGGCCACAAGAAGCTGAGTCCAGAGGGGCAGCCTGAAGAACTGCCCAAGTCTTGAGGTGCTGGGGGGGAAGAAACTAGCAGTCATGTGGTTATTTTGTCTCTGTTTGGTCTTGGCTTTAATTCACTAAACTCAGTTCAAAGGACCTTTCAAACACAAACACTCACCCATGGCTGAGGTGCAGGTGGGTGTGCAGACTTGTAATATCTGGGAAGAGGCTGTGGAGGACAGTGGATCAGGGAGAGGTGACCAGGAGTCTGGCATTGGGGCATCCTGACCCTCTGGACCTAAGCAGCCATGTTTGTCCTAAAGAACCAGCCCCTCCTAGCAGCCTCAAGACAGTTAATATAGCTATACCCAGCCTACACCAGAACCTGTACAAAGGACACAAAAACTGAAGAGTGTAAAGAGCCCTCGGGAAATAAGCTGAAGAGAGGCCATTCAGTCCCAGAAAGTGATACAGCACCCTCCCTACCTATAGCCCTGTCAGAAACAGCTGCTTGAGACATTAAGGTTGATAGCAGGCAGGCTAAGTGAGCAGATTAGGCCCACCTGCTTGCAGTCAAGGCTATGGAGATAGACACAAAAAGAGGACCAATGGATTGCTTAGAACTTCAACATATTACTTACTACCTAACAGGAAACTGAGAAGTGGCTGACAGAACAGAAGAGTGGGATCTTAAACCAGCCCCCCTGGGGCATTAAAACTTGGTTAAAATGAATTATACTTCAATTTTTTTATTTTGTTTTTTTATATTTTCTTTTTAATTTTTTCTTTATTTTCTTTGTTTTGGGGGTTTTTTCACATTATTTTTTTCTTTTTTTTTTTTTTTTTTCTTTTTTTTTTAAATAAGTTTTTATTTTTCATATTATTACAAATGTTCCTTCCCCCCCCCCCCCACCATTGCTCTCCTCCACCAGGTTCCCACCCCACCCTCTGCCCTTTCCCCTCTCCCCATTGTCCTCATCCATAGGTGCACAGTTTATGTTCAGTCTCTTCCCACGCCCCCCTCTCCCCTTTTCCCCAAGAATCGTCAGTTCACTCCCCTTCCATACCTCTGATTCTATTATATTCAACAGTTAATATTGTTCATCAGATTTTTTTAATTTCCTTGGTTTTTAGATTCACTTGTTGATAATTACGTATTTGTTGTTCATAATTTTTATCTTTGTTTACTTTCTCTTCTGAAAGAACCCTCTTCAGCAATTCATATAATTCTGGTTTGGTGGTGATGAACTCCTTTAGCTTTTTTTTATTAGTGAAGCTCTTTATCTGGCCTTCGATTCTGAGTGATAGCTTCGCCAGGTAGCTTATTTTTGGCTGTAGGTTCTTGCTATTCATCACCTTGTATATTTCTTGCCATTCCCTTCTGGCCTGCATGGTTTCTGTTGAGAAGTCAGCTGACAATCGTATAGGTGCTCCTTTATAAGTTACTACCTTCTTTGCTCTTGCTTCTTTTAATATTCTCTCTTTATCTTTTGCTCTTGGAATTTTAATAATGATGTGTCTCGGTGTGGTCCTCTTTGGATTCCTTTTGTTTGGAGTTCTGTGCACTTCCTGGACTTGTAAGTCAAATTCTTTCACCAGGTGGGGGAAGTTTTCTGTCACTATTTCTTTCAGTATGTTTTCGATATCTTGCTCTCTCTCATCTTCTGGAACCCCCATAATTCTGATGTTGGTTCGCTTGAAGTTGTCCCAGAGGTTTCTTACATTATCTTCAATTTTCTGGATTCTCTTGCCTTCTAGCTTCTGTGGAGGAGTGTCTTCTGGCTCTTTATGTTCCAAATCTTTGACTTGATTCTTGCGATCTTCCCTTCTGTTTTTAGGACTCTGTAGAATATTTTTTATTTCAGACAATGTATTCTTTATTTCTTGTTGTTCCCTTATCATTTCTTGATGGTCTCTTTTCATATCCTCATAGGCCTTATCCATCTTTTCTAGGAAATTCTTGAAAAACCTTATAAGCGTAGATTTGAACTCTATATCCAGACGCTTTTTGTCCTCCATTTCTTTCGTTTGTGATCTATTTTGTTGTCGCATTTCGCAGTTACAGATGGGACGGGATTTCAGGGTGGAGCCTGCAGCTTTGGCTTCCGTCAGCCCCGCCCTATGCGGGTCCTTCAGTGCTCGCTGCCGGCGCCTCTGAGAGAAAGGTGCCCTCGATTTTCGCCTGCTGCCAAACAGTCTATGCTCTCCCACAATGAGCCCGGTATTGGGGTTCAGTTCAGTTGGAAGTGGAGTTGGAGGTGGCGTTCACAGCAGTCTGGAGCCCCAGTCTCCTTCCCGTCAGGGCAATCCCGCGGCACAGCCGACCGTCCCTTCTCTGGGGGCAGTGTGCGCGCCTCCGGGACCTCCTTTCTCCGCTACCCCGGGGTTCCGACTTACAGCCCAGCTCCCTATGGCTGAGCCTGAGTCCCCGGGGTCTGGCCCAGAACGGGGGTTCAGAGCAGTGAGGGGCCCAGCACAGTCGGAGTTTTATCTCCTTTCCGCTAGGGAACGCCCGCCAGGCACTCGGCCTCCCTCCTCTCCGGCTCCGTCCTCTTCTCGCGCGCCGCGTGTCTCCGTACCTTGGGCTTTTACAGCTCCTCCGTGCTTCCTTCTGGTTTTCTCCTTGCTTCTTGTTGTAGGATTTCCAGTCAGTCGACTTTCCTGTAGTTCTGGGTAATGTCCATTTTATATTTTAGTTGTATTTTATTAAAATTGTTGTGTGCGGCTGTGGCTAGTTGCCTACCCGAGCAGCCATCTTGGATTCTCCCCACATTATTTTTTTCATTCTATTTTTATTTTTATTGTTATTTTATTGTACCTTATTTTTTTATTTTTTTTATATTCTTACCCACTCATTCTTTCTACCTCCTCAATACTGAACTAAAGTTCTCTACTGACTCATTTAATTCATTAACCTTACTATCTATAAATAATCTCTGCCTCTACAGATTCTTTCCCCACCCCACCTTTTAATCTGGCTGTTTGTTGTCTGCATTTTTTTGGTTTATTTGTTTGTTCTGTGGTATTTCCTCCCCATATATTTTGTTCTTCTTTTTTATTTCTTATCTTTTTTTTCTTTTCTAAATATCATTTTTGCTCTCTTTTATCTTTCCTAATTCTCTTTTCTCTGCTGGTTACTTATATTGTGGTTATCAGTATTGTGAATACATTCGTGTTTTGTTCCCTTTGTGTCATGTCTTGTCAGCTCATATTTTGTGCTATTCCATCAACATGACAGAAAGCAGGCTACATAACCAGACACAAATGGGACAACAACACTCAAAACCCAACTACATCAAGAGAACCCAAATATCCCAGATAGCAGGCATCCATGAATTACCCAGCCCAGAAGACTAAGGAGATTGCACAACTGGGTCCCACAAAGCATTAACTATATAAGACAAACTTAAAATATCTGGGTGGAATAGTCATTTAATATAATACATAGAAACAATAACAAAGGAACAACAAAATGAGGAGACAAAGAATTTGTCAGAGAAAGAATTCAGAGCAATGCTTATAAGGATGCTGAAAAGGATGGAAGACAAATTCAACATATGTAAGACTCAAGAGGAAAAGAGGAAGAATTAAGAGAAAATGAAGAATGACAAAGCTGCAATAAAGAACACAATAGAAAGTTTCAACAGCAGATAGAAGAAGCTGAGGACCACATCAGCAAGTTAGAAAACAAGGTAGAAAAAACACCCAAGCACCACAGTAACTGGAAAGAAAACTTAAAAAGCAAGAAGAGAGCCAAAGGGAACTTTGGGACAACGCAAAACAAAACAACATCCATATAATAAGAATACCAGAAGGAGAGGAAGCAGAGCAAGGAATAGAAAACCTGTTTGAAGAAATAAGGACAGAAAACTTCCCAGATGTTGGGGGGTGGCAGGGAGGAGATGGGCGACACAAGTCCAAGAAAAGCTCAAGAAGTCCCAAACAAGATGAACACAAAAAGACTGACACCAAGACACATCATAATTAAATTGGCAAACATCAACAACAAAGTAACAGTCTTAAAATCTTTACAAGAGAGACAGAAAGTTACCTACAAGGGACTTCCCATTAGAGTATCAACTGATTTCTCAATAGCACAAAATAGAAGCACATCAGGCCAGAAGGGAATGGAATGAAATATACAAAGTGATGCAAAGTAAGGGACTGAATCCAAGAATACTGTACTCAGCTAGGCTATCATTCAAAACTGAAGGTGAAATCAGAACTTCTCAGACAAAAAAAGGACTAAAGGATATATTACCACCAAGCCAGCAATGCAAGAAATGCTAACAGGATTGCTGTAAAATCAAGAAATAGAAAGTGAAGAAGGAATGCAGGCATAAAAAATAAAAATGATGACAAACAAGTACCTATCAATAAGAACCTTAAATGTAAATGGATTAAATGCTCCAATCAAAAAACATAGGGTATCTGAATGGATAAGAAAGCATGGCCCATATATTTGCTGTCTATAAGAGACCCACCTCAGAACAAAGGAGTCACACAGACTGATAGTGAAAGGATAGGGGAAAATTTTTTTCAGCCAAATGGAGATGAGCAAAAAGTTAGGGTAGTAACACTTATATCAGACAACATAGACCACAAAGTGAAGGCAATAATAAGAGATAAGGAGGGCCACTTCATAATACTAAAGGGAGAATGCAACAAGATGATATAACTCTAGTAAATATATATGCACCCAATATAGGAACACACAAATACACCAAAAAAAAAAAAAAAAACTTCTGGAAGATATCAAGGGAGAGATCTACAACAATGCATCATAGTAGGGAACATTAATACCCCATTGATACCACTGGACAAATACTCAAACAAAAAATCAGCAAAGAAATAGCAATTCTAATTGATTCACTAGATCAGATGAAACTGAAATCTTCAGAACATTTCACCCCAAAGCTACAGAATATACATTATTCTCAAGTGCACACAGAACATTTTCAAAGATAGACCACATATTAGGACACAGGCAAAGTCTCTTCAAATTCAAGAAGATATCAATTATATTAAGCATCTTCTCAGATCACAATGGCATAAAATAAGAAATCAACTACAATAAAACCAATGAACAAAAAGCAAACAATTAGAGGCTAAATAACTTGCTATTAAACAATGATAGGGTTATCAAAGAAGAAATAAAAAACATCATGGCAACAAATGACAATGACAACAATCCAAAATCTATAGAACACAGTGAAAGCAGTCCTAATAGGGAAGTTCATAGTTCTACAGGCCTACATCAAAAAAAAAAAGTAATAAATTATCTAACCCTACAACTTAAATAATTATAAATAGAGCAACAAGAAAAACCTAGAGTAAGCAGAATGAAATAATAATTATCAGTGGAAATAAATGACATGGAGATCAAAAAGAGTAATAAAACCAAGAGCTGGCTTTTTGAAAAGATAAACAAGATTGATAAACCTCTAGCCAGGCTCACCAAGAAACAAAGAGAGAGGACCCAAATAAACAAAATCAGAAGTGAAAGAATGAAGTAACAACCAACCCCATGGACATTTTTTAAAAATACTATGAACCACTCTATTCCAACAAACTGAACAACTCAAAGGAGGAAGAAGGATGTGAAGGTGAAGGAGAAGATGCCCAAGAAGCTGAGGATGAGAAGAAAGATGAAGGTACTGGGGAGGAGCAAGCAACCAAGAAGAAAGGTTGAGCCCTCCTTTCCTTAATTATTTCAGGAATAATCCTCCTGAAACCAGGTCAACCCCATCACCAACTAAGCAGTTGAGTTCCCAATATATATGAATTAAGAAGTCAATATATGTAACACTCTGAGGTGAGTCAGGTTGGACATTAAATGTGTGCTATGATTTTTCTCCTTATGCAGAGTATCTGTTTGCTTGCAGAGTGGCTTCCTGGCTTGCTGACAGCCTGTGCAAGTTCAGGATCTATGACAATGTGAATAATTCAGATGTTTACAATAAAAACACATGAATACATGAATTCACTTATGTTAATGTTAAACTTCATGGAAAAAAATAGTCCTTTGAATCTTTGGTGGTTAGAAATTAAAGACCTCAAATCATGTGCAATAAACAATAAATAAAGTTACACTGAATGACAAAAAATAAAATATATTAGGGGCCAGAAAATGTTCAAAGGACTGGGGAACCATTCCCAAATCAGGAAGGGAAGTCACAGGATGTATATTATTGCTACGAATACAGTATTTCCTACTACTTACAACATATACAATGTAATGTATCAGATGCCTTCCTAGCGCATGAGGTATGTATTCTCATAGAGTAATACTGGTACATATGTTATAGTTATGGCAGTATGTCATATCCTATCTATATTAATAAAAGGGTAATATGCTAATTAGACCACGAGACCTTCCAGATGTCATTCCGGACAAAGCTATGGTGGTGTGGCGAGGCAGAGGCAGTTAGGAGTGAACAGGCCAGGAGGGGAAGGCAGGAGTGATCAGGCCAGCAGAGGGGTGCAGTGGGGGCAATCAGGCCAGCAGGCAGAGTGGTTAGGGGCAATCAAGCAGGCAGGCAGGTGAGCAGTTAGGAACCACAGTCCCAGATTGTGAGGGGGTTGTCTGACTGCTGGTTTAGGCCCAATCCCACAAGGGTCCCAGATTGGAGAGGATGCAGGCAGGCTGAGGGACACCTTTCCCCACCCCACCCCCCCATGCACAAATTTCGTGCACTGGGCCACTAGTGTATTATGAGATTGTACACTTGAAACTCATAAAATTTGGTTAACCAATGTTATTCCAATAAATTTTATTTGAAAAAGAATTTTCATTATGATTTTTTATTTGTCCCATGAGTTATTTGGAAATAGGTTGTTAAACTGCCAAATAAATGATGACTTTACTAAATAACTTTTGGGTTTTGATTTCTAGTTTAATTGCACTGTAGACTCAAAACATGATCTGTTCAATGATGATTTATTAGTCAAGCTTCAGTCTAAAATATTATATCTTCCTGGAAATGTAAGACTTGATCAATAGTCATTCTCCACTTCCTCTTCCTTGTTTTCCTCATACTCCTCTTCCCCCTCCTGCTCCTGCTCCTTATTTTGAAATAACTGTTGGTAGCTGCACTGTGTTCATTTGTCCACAACACTGCCCCGGGACTGAACCTCATGGGGCCCAGTTTTTTGTAAGTGTTACATAATAATAGGGATCCCACAAGATGTTAAATCAGCTTCAGAACAAATTCTTCCCATAATCTCCTGGACGACATCCCAGGCGAAGTCCAGATGACTCAAAGCTCATTCACTGTGCCCTGGAGCTGCCTCTCAAGGCAGCAGGATGAGATTAGTGTTGACCAACAATTTACTCTTATTATATTTATGTCAGAGCCAACCATGTTCCACAGAATTATTTTGGCAGGTAGAAAGCCATCAAAAATTGAAACAGTCCTAGCCTGTTTGGCTCAGAGACCTGCAGACTGAAGAGTCCCAGGTTGGATTCCTGGTCAGGCACATGCCCTGGTTGTGAGCTCAATCCCCAGGAGGGTATGTGCAGGAAGCAGTCGATCAATGATTCTTTCTCATCATTGATGTTTCTATCTCTCTCTCCCTCTCCCTTCCTCTCTGAAATCAATAAAAATATATATTTTTTAAAATTGAAACAAATTAAAATGTTTCTTCTGAAGCAAATGAACAGAACAGATTGGTGTAAATAGATATACATCATTTGGAACTAAACTTATAGGACAGTGCTGTGTGAGAATTTTTTTATTGTCCTTTAAAATTGCTGATGAATAAATGTGCACCAAGGACATGTCCACACAGTTCCAAACACACGAGTAAAACGCTGTAATCCAGTTACAAAAACTCACTTTTGCATGCATAATATCAATTTTCTAGATATCTGGAATTATGTACCTGTTTAATTAAACCTTAGAGGGAAGGTAAGGGGGGGTGGAGAGGGGGAGAGATCAACCAAAGCACTTGTATGCATGCATATAAGCCTAACCAATGGACACAGACAACAGGGGGGTGAGTGGGGGAAAGGGGATAATGGGGGATAAGGAAATACATAATACCTTAATCAATAAAGAATTTAAAAAAAAAAAAAAAGTAGGTAAACATAACCACATTTCATAATGTGGTGAATTTTCAGTCTATCACATTAACCTTAATTTTCACAGTCAGATGAGAGCATCCAGAGTGGTATTAGAGAACAGCTCTGTAAATAAAGCCCTAGTAGTAATTCTCTGTGCTTATGTCATGGTTGCTCTCAGCAGTTCTAAAAATATGAGGTACTTTTCTTATCTGCTAAAACTCCTTTGTCATAAACAACGTAGTTAGCAAGTAAAATTACAAGTAGAAAATACAAACTATCACCCTGGCCAGTGTTGCTCATTGGTTACAGAGTGACAGGTTTGATTCCCAATCAAGAGCATGTACCTGAATTGCAGGTTTCAATCCCCAGCCACGCCAGGGGTGCATTCAGGAGGCAACCAATCGATGTGTCTCTCTCTGACATTGATGTTTTTTTCTCCTCCTCCCTCCCTCCCTTCCACTTTCTCTAAAAAAATGCATTTATATGGAGGAAAAATATCCTTGGGTGAGAATTTTTTGAAAGGGGGTTGGTGGAAAGAAAACACAAACTATTGCATAATTCCAATATATTTGTAATAAAATCCAAGTCTGTGACTTTTTCCTTATAACATTGTAAAATATAATGCATTTCCCAGAAAATGCCACAACTTGTGTCAGTGAGAAACACACACACACACACACCAGAAACAGCATTCCAAAAACACAAATGACAACATTGGTAAAGCACTCTGAGATTATGCATTTAACATTCTCTGTTAAGGCCTCAAAGGTCCCATAATTTCCCCCAAATAGCATTATGAGTCATGTAAGGGGGTAGTCAGATGGGAACCAAACCATTGAAAATATCCTCCAAGAAAATGAAAAGATGCCAAAAGTCACACAGGAACATAATAGCCATAGCATTTACAATAGAAAAGAATGCTTCAGCGCTGGCCGGGGTGGCTCCTTGGTTTGGGCATTGTCCCGGGCACCAAGAGGTTGCTGCCTGATTCCCTGTCAGAGCACATGCCCGGGCTGCCGGCTTGATCCCCAGTAGGGGGCCTGCAGGAAGCAGCTGATCAATGTTACACTCTCACATGGATGTTCCTCTCTCATCCTTCTTCTCCCTCTAAAAATCAATTAACTGTTATTTTTTTAAAAGAAAATAATGCTTCTGCCAAAAACAGCGCTAGCCAGGCATTATTTGTCATGTTTAATTTTATATACAGGCTTTTTTTCCTGGATTTATCATTGTTATTTTCCTCTCAACCTCCCCTGAATTTTGTTCCCCTTAAGCAAACACTGCTTACCTGGCAGAGGGCTGAGGAAGGCTAGGGCATGGCTGGCCCAGGGGTGTGCTGCCTTCCGTCGCTCAGGGGTAAATGAGGGGCACAGCCAGGACTTCAGATGCAGGACCACCTGCGCCCAGTGCCAGCTGCTGGGAAGGTAGGGGCTGGCATGGACTGCGCATGGATGGAGTGATGTCCCTGGGGAGTGACCAGCCCCCAGGGAGGGGACAGGAGATCAGAGAGGGCAGTCCTCAGCAGAGCCCGCCCAGGGTGCACACAGCCGGGAAGGGTGCCAGGGGCTAGAAGGGGAGCCTGGGAGACATGCTCCGCTGCAGAGTGCTGTGGATGCACTTCTGTGTTACTCTCCTTTCCCCGCTGGAGAAGAGGGGTCCGTTAGCCTGTCCGGGCGTTGGGGGGAAGGCAGGAAGAGGTGGCTCTAAGGGTGTTGAGGAGGCAGAAGGAGCAGCCTGCGGAGGAGAGGGAAGGAGGGCAGGCGCCAGGAAGGCCGTTCCTCCCTGTGTGGCTGAGCCTGCTCTGCCACAGCTGCTCCAGGATGTCTCCCTGACTTACCCTCAGGGAGCCACCCACCCTCGGGGCGGGTTTGTGGAGGAAACACATTCTGGGCTCGGTGTCCGTGGAAATAGCTTCCTGGCAGAGAAAGGGCTAAAACCAGCCCAGGTTTTGTAGGAAGTTGTTTTCTGTTTTTAATGCCAGGGTGCTGATAGGATTTATTTTTTATGCATTTTATCCATGGTGTCCTGTGTTTTTCTAAAGATAACCAAGTTTTTATTTAAATTTTTTTCTTTTCTGATCTAGTCAATAAGCTGTCCTCTAATTATCGGGACAATGCTCCACGCTGCCACGTGCAGAACCTCCTCCCAGGACACACAGAGCACTCACTGTGTCCCTTTGCTCGTCACTGAGTGAGCACGGCCATCGTCCAGCTTGTCACCCACAAGGTGACAAGGGACATCACTCCATCCATGCGCCGTCCATGCCAGCCCCACCTTCCCAGCAGCTGGCGCTGGGCGCAGGTGGTCCTGTACCTGAAGTCCCAGGGAGAGAGCAACCAAAATGGCTGGGTTGTGCACGAGCTATCTACAGCCACATGACAAATGTCCCAAATATTTTATGATGGACTCAGATTCTGTAGCCAGAAGCTCAGACAGGGTACAGCAGTAACAGCCTGCCCCCATGCAGGCTTCCCCATTTACACGTCTGGTGTCTGGACTGGGATCACCCAAAGCTGGAGCTCAACAAGGCTGTCAACCGAAGCACCTGCATGGGGCCTGCCTGCGTGCCTTCTGATGGCTGGGCATCTTTGCTCCCAGAGGGCACGGCGCATGAGCCAGCATTCCAAAGACCTGTGTGGAGGCCCATTATGATCGGCCTCATGACTCAGCTACCCTTGTCCAATATACTATCAGTGCAGACTCCACTTGGACCAAGGCAAGAGCCCACAGATCCCACCTCCTGACGGGAGAAGGGTCACAGAATCGGAGGCCGTGTTTGAAAGCTGCCACAAGGGCGCTGTTCATGTCAACACTGTTCACCACTGGGACTGCTGTGGCTGCCAGACCCACCCCACCCACTGTATATCCTGCTCCCTGAGCTCCCTGAGGCCCGACTCAGCCTCTCCCCAGACCAGCCTCTCAGAAGCTGGGTTTTTCCCTCCTTCATGCACAGTGCATGGTTGTCAGGGCGGGAGAAGAAAGGGTTAATCCCCTCAGAGTTAGAAGAGTGTAAAGGCCCATGTGCAGGGCGCCTGGTCTTTCTACACTAATGGAACATGTAGCTGTCGTAGGGCTGCTGCACCTGTTGACCCCAAGAAGGAACATAACTGTCAAAAAGGACTCCTATAATTAACAGGGCCAAAAAGCATAAGCAGAGTCTAGCAGCCATTGTTTGCAGAGGTCATGAAGGCTGCATTTCAGGAAAAAGCCACAGACTGGGCTGCCTCCCTCCTTAACGTGGTTTTCTACTGTCTGACTGAATCTTACAAAGAAGTTCCTATATTCATAAATCAACCAATTGGCTAAAGACCTTCCCTGGCCAATCAAGGCTGTAAAGTTTATATCCTCATTTGCATCTTTACTGACCAGTCAGAGTGGCTCCATTCTGACCAATCAGAATGATGCTTTTTGGGCCAATCAAACTGTGAGGATATGAGTCCTCATTTGCATGAGTAGGGACCAATCACGAGGCAGATTAACCTGTGTCTCATGGAGCACACTTCCATTTTCATTGAAGACTGCATTTCCTGGCTGGAATACCAACATCAAAACTGAGCAACAATACTAGATATGAGCTGCAGTACCAGAGCTTAGCTGTTAAGACTGGAGCCATGACACCAAGGCCACCTTGCCCGGCCACCTCACCCAGGCTGCCTCACAGCCATGCTCTTCTGCGATTGAGCTGGCACAGCCATGCTGTCCAAAGCTATGTTTTAAACTTGAGCTATTGTGAGTGCCCGGCTAGCTCAGTCAGTAGAGCATGAGACTCTTAAACTTGAGCTATTATCACTGAATAAAGCTTGTCCCCTCACTGTACCTCAAACTGGGGACTCTCGGTTGTTGAAGAATTGGTGGTGATGACCTCAGCTGACACACCCTACTGCAATACTTTTGCTGGTATTAATCTTATTCTTACAAGTCTTTAGAAACCCCACCCTTTCTTTTTACCTACAACCCTTCACTTGAAGTATCTATAAACTCAAATTGCAGGATGCCTCAGCAGTTCCTCTTCCTGCCTGATTATAGATCCACAGTCTCCAGTTTGCTTGCTTTTCTTTGTTTTCTTGAGAAAATGGTTTGCAAATATATATATATATATATATCCCCTGGTTTTCTTGGTATAAGAAGTTTTCTAGCTTTTTGCTTTTCTCTACTATGTTTGTGGCTTGAAAGAGAGCAAGTCTCCTAGAAGTTTGGCTGATTTCACTATGTAATTATAAAGTTCTAAGTGATTGGATAAGGAAGTGGTTAAAAAATAAAAAATAAACACACCTTAGAAAGTCTAGCTCCTAGTCAGCATAAATGAGAAACGTAAGTTCCCCTTACACACCAGTAATAATAAAAAATACTGTAAACCTCTGAAAGTCCACAACTTTACAGCAGAAATTTTTGGGTTTGTGCCTGCTAACCAGCAGAAAATGTTATGCTGCACTTGGTGGTGTCACTTCATCCCTTGATCAGACTCGGTAGGCTTTGCGGTAGCTCCAGCAAGGCACTGTGGGACATCCCTGTCACTGGCGTTGGTCAGTAGCAACCTCCGCTCCATAGTTCTGGTGTTCCCTGGGGTGAAGAGGCTGGGAAGTGGGGACAAAAGTGACCCAGGGTGTCCATGGGACACACCATTTTTCATAGAAAATGATTTTTTTTCTTTGGTCTAGCTGAAATTAACATGATCTTCGAAGTCTGACTCAAGTCCATCTCTGTCCAATATTTTTCCCTAGTGACTCCAGACCAAAGGAATGTCAACTGTCTCTCCACTCAAATTCCCTTCATAGCCAGAGCACACAGATACACACCTGGTGGTTTGTGTTTTCCCCAAGTCATTTATCTGCACACCCCATACCCTCAACTAGATGCTGAGATCCTTGAAATCAAGGATTTAGTCATTATCACCCAAAGCTCCCTCCTGTAAGTGATGGAATTTCATTAAAAACTGGCATGTAATAACAACCAGACCACCGTACCTAATGGATTGACTGGTTGGTTAACTGAAGGCCTTCAAGATGGCACAGCTTCCAGGAAGAATAAACAGTTCTTCCCCTGCTTGCCTAGGTTCCCCATTCCAACTCATTCTGCATGCTGAGTAGAATGCTCTGGGAGTGTCCAATAGCTGTGGTGCATGATCCAGGCCAACACAGCTTTCTTTTTGTGAAGCCTCATCAAGTCTAAAACGTCAAAATCTACCTCCTAGCTCATTCTGGGGAATCCTCCAGACTCTAATTTTAGAAAAACTTAGAGCATTAAATGGTCCACTAGTTCCTTAGTTATGGAATGGCCCAGCCAATGGGGGAAGTGTCTATTTCTGGAAGTGCCTCCAGACACCTTACACACTCTTAGTGCACCAACTAATTCCCACAGCAGAGGAAAAAGCTCAGAGGCAGCAATATATATATGCCAAGCTACCAGAATGACCAGAACAACCAGAACGACTGGTCGCTCTGATGCATGCTGCGGCGCCCAACTGGCCCCATCGGGCCATCCCGTTGCCCCTCTCCCCAGCTGGCCCAGCCCAATCAGCCCAGATTGATCGGGCAGGCCAGCTGGACCCCACCCATGCACGAATTCATGCACTGGGCCTCTACTATTTACAGAAAAGACCAGCTGTTGTTTTTTAAAGAGAACACTAATTTTCAGACAGGTAAACTACAGATGTTTGATAGAATCATTGATCCACTCATTGGTGGCTTCTCCAACTCACTTTCCCTGGGTATAAATACCTACACCTTCTATGACATCGCCTTGAATTTCAAGGTGTCTTTTGCAAAGGCCTTTCTTTGGCCTCCTCCTCATCTTTATGGATACCAACCGAGGGAGCCGTTTCTATAATGACCCTCTGCAGTACTTCAGCCACACCCTCTTTCTGGGACCCTGCAGCCACAGATAGCCAGGAGTGGCCAGCTCCAGAGAACAGAGCCCCAGCAGAGCTGACTCACCTGGGACCCGCTCAGCCGCTGCCCAGCCATGGTTGCTGACTAGACAGGGCCCTGTAATCTGGAGGCCACCCAGTGGCCTGGTGGGGGCCTGAGCAGGGGCCTGGGCTTTCTGATCTTGCTCTAAACTTTACTTATCTGTCCAATCAGGGTACCGCCTTACATCTTCCCTATACCCACTCCCTCCCAAGTGTTGTGACTTTAATGCCTTATAGGTCCTGTGATAAATGCTGTTTAAAACCTTAGCACACGCAGTGTTTTCCCTTTGCATACTGCGGAAATGATCCCTGCTGTGATCTAGCCATCCCTCTGAAACCTCTCCCATTGTGCCCCCACCAGTACGACAGGCCTCCTCCAACCCAGACTCTTACTCTCAACTCTGCATTTAGCATCTAAACTTTTGGCTTTATGCTCACATCCCACCTGGAACACACCTTTAGTCTAGGACCTAGACTCTAGAACATTACTGCCTCCTTTATTCCCCATGTCACCAGACACAGCCCTGGCACCAGGGAGTTAGAGCCCTTTGCCAGGAATGCAGGGGCATCCAGGTCTTATGGCTCCAAAAAGGCACCCATACAGTAGTCCAGGAGCTTCCAATGTGGGTAGTCTCCCCTGTGGCCACAATTTGCTTTGATTCTTTTTCTCACAAGGAAATGAAATGTCAGGACAAAGGGGCTTTAATGTTCTTTTAATTTCCACAAAGCTGTTGGCCGCCTAGAACCAGCTGGCAGTGTATAAGGGCAGATAACAGAAGAGGAGCAGGTGCCTGCTAACCAAAGCCAAGCCTCAGTGGGCAAGCCAGCAGCCATTCCAAATGCGGGGAGGGATTCTGATGCCTTTATTGACTGTTGTGAGGATTAAACTGAAGGGTCAACAGTGACATTCCAGCACAATTCTTGTATCATTTGGGGTTGGCTCAATGGAGACACCCAACCAAAAATTTCTTATCTCACCCTGGCCCATGTGGCTCATTTGGTTGGAGTGTCACCTCCTACACCAAGAGGTGGTGGGTTTGATTCCACTTGGGGTTGAGGGTTCAATCCCCAATCTGGGCACAACTGATTGATGTTTCTATCACATCAGCGTTTCTCTCTTTCTCTCTCTCTCTCTCTCTCTCTCTCTCTCTCTCTCTCTCTCTCTCTCTCCCCTCTCTCTCTTTCTCCCTCTCAAATCAATAAAAACGTGTCCTTGGGTGAAGTTTTTTTTTAATTTCTTATCTCATGCAGGAAGTAGGTTTTTCTTTCTGTGCTCCCAAAAACTTTAAAAGGGAAGCATAACTAATCTCTAGGCAGAAAGGGACCTCTCCTAGGGAACCTACAGGCATCACACCTCCCTTTGTCTGCTCAGTCCATCTTCTATTGTATAACACGCAGCCACTCACTCTTCCCTGCTTAAGAACAAAAAGCATGGTCATGACTGTTACCACTTTCTTCCCATGCAAGGAAGAAGGGTCATACAGGCATTTCAGAGTCTCCAAAGGGTCTCCTATAAAAACGCCAGCAGATTTCTTTTACAACAGGGACACGAGCACACATACCTCACATTGGTGTTAGAATTCCTGGAATATGAAAGCCTTAAGATGAATCCTAAAAATGAATAGGCTTCCATGGGGAGAAACAAAAAGTGTTTGAAAAAGGAAGAACCACATGCTTTTGATATTTAAGAACCAGCATAAGGGGCCACCAGCACCCGAGGCCAGAGCATCAGAGGATGTTGGTTGAGGCTTGGCTATGCCCATCGATCTTTGTGACCTTGCCTGCCCCTTATGCCTCAGCTCCCAGGTCTGCAGCCATCTATCGGGGACCATATTATTCCTAGCCAAGCTTCATCATGGGGTGCATATGATAAAAGGATCTAGAAGCCTGGGCAAGGAGTACTTACTAAAGTAACATTATTTGTTTCTATTATTAAAGTCAAGATCTAACACTCGGAGGTGTTAGAAAGTCTAGAAAGTCACATCTGTTCAATAAGATGAGTAGTTCAAACAGGGGAGATGGAATGTTAAGCCGGTTCAGAGGAAATACTGGGACTGAGGGAATCCATGAGAGAGAAAGAGGACTTGTATTTATTGAGAAATTGTTATGTGCCAGGCACAGGACTGTCTGGAGCCGGTACTAAATATTACATTTCACAGAGGCAATGGAAGCTCTGAGAGGGTCATTTACAGGTTAGCACACGCCTGGTGTGGGAGTTGTACCTGGCAGCCAGGTGGGCCCCCAAAGGGCAGGGGTTAGCAGAGGAAGGAGGAGACACATCCCCGCAGCTCTCCTCTCCAGATCCCTGGCAGTGCAGGCCCCGCAGCATCCTACACCTGAGTCTTGAACCTCGTTGGGCCTGTTAACTTAAGGGCCTATTGCCAGTTCCTCTCCTGCCTGCCTTCTCTGATTCTGCCTGACCATCTTCCCCTGAGGATGAGGCACCCTTCTCGCTGAGTCCTCCCCCTATGCCCGCACACCTTGGCAGGTCCCCCATGGCACTCCTGCTGCTGGGGGCAAATGCGTCGGCTTTGTGCATTTTCTCAGGAAAAAACCTTACTCAGACATGGAGCCAACAACGAATAGCCTCACATATGCTTTCTCAAAACTGAGCGTAGGCGAGGCCAGGGAATTATCTCCAGACTATTCTGAAAAGCTCTCAGCACTCTCAGAACCCACAAGGGGTATGAGCAATTGTTCAGTTAATAGATTGCAGCCTGTTTCTGTGTGACTCCACAGAAAACCTTCCAGCCAGGATTCTGTAAAGATCCGGGAAAAGAAGAAACTCTAACTTTGGTCAGACCAAAGGCTGGGGAAATAATTAAAATTCTTATGACAAAGAGGGTTGAAACGAAAGTATTACTCAGGTACAGAAAATTGTTTTAAAATGCATACCCCTGAGAAATTGAAGCCAAGAAATCAAACGCTGAGCAAGTTTCTCCTGCAGGACAGCAACATGTAGACCCCCTTCCCCTCCCCCACTCCATCTCCAATCACTGTCCCTCTCGCCCTTCCCACCCCAATCATTCCTACCTTCTCCGTGAAGGGAAATCTCACCAGGCTAATCAACCTAAGTCTCTCTTTTTTTCTAATCGAAAGTGATCCCTGGCATGCACTGCCCTTCGCAGCTGGGTTTCAACCCACCTGCCCTCAAACTTTAAAACCACAATGGGATTGAATTCCCATTTTTTGCAGAACTTGGGAACTCATAACATGGTCAACTTTGCAAATTAATATTGATTTCTGAGAGAGATATTCCATACTACTTGTTTGCTGAATATTGATGAGCCATATCACAGATTCATCCTTTAGTTTTTATCTAAGTTTTTTAAGTAAGACAAGCCTGGCCTATGTGGCTCAGTGATTGAGCATGGACTCAAGAACCAGGAGGTCACAGTTCAATTCCCAGTCAGGGCACATGGCTGGGTTGCAAGCTAGATCCTTTGTGGGGGGCTTGTAGGAGGCAGCCTATCAATGATTCTCTCTCATCATTGATGTTTCTATCTCTCTCTCTCCCTCTCTCTCTCTCTCTCTGTAATTAATAAAACTTTTGTTTAAGTAAGGTATGTGTTGGGAAAAATCCAAATACTACGTAAAGGTTATAAATGAAAACCTTAACTTTCTCACGAACCAGACCCCCAAACTCCTGCACGACGTAATCTTCATTAACAGTGTTGTGTGCCTCCAAGAATGTCCTTGCGTGCACACGCCCGGGTTCGTTTGTGTGTTTTCAGATCCTTTGCCTATCGAATGAGAGTTTCCAGTATCAGTATCTTTTGCCTCTAGCTTTTCTTCACTGTAACAACACATTTCAGCACCTACAGACCAAATCGCTCTATTTCAAGACCCCATATTTTATTTTATGGGAGAATCGTGTCTATGGGATAATTCTTAGGAGAGCAATTATCCGGTCTAAGGATCTGTGCTTTGTTCACGTGTAAGAAACTGCTCCATGGCTCTCCAAAGGCAATGCACAAGTACACGCTCCTGCCAGAGTGTCTGCGAGGCCCTGACCCTCCTCCCACCGAGGCTAATGAGACTATTTACTGTCTTGGGCTGATAAGTGATACTCTAGTGGTTTTATTGTTGTTGTTGTTGTTGTTGTTGTTGTTGTTGTTGTTCTATAAGTCAGCTCCCCTCTGGCTGAGGGCGAGCACTTTCCCACTGAAAACCGTGTTTCACTGACCGGAGCTGAGACGGCGAAGATGTCTCACCAGATGGCGCGGAGCAGAGTGTAGCTGAGCTGTCCGGCCCAGCGGGAGCTCCTCTCAGGCCCTCGCCCCAGGCCCCCCTCAGCCCTGCGGTCCCAGAGGCCGGCTGCTTCCCCATTGGGCTACAACACTCCTGAGCTGCTGCTCAGCCACGCTGTTCTCACAACTGAGCTGCTTGCACTGATAGAGTTTTCTCTCCCCCACACTTCAAACTGCAAGTTTCTGTTGGCATGGAATTGGCACCAACAATTGACAGGAGCAAGAATAATCTTTTTCCCCATTAAATGGTTTTCTTTTTCCTGGGTGCTTACAAAATTTATATTCATTTTTGAAATATAGTCACTTCCACAGAATGTCTTGGTGAATGTTTTTTTTCCCCTAAGACCAGGTTAGCAATCCTGATCTAATAATGTAGGCTATTTTTGTCATTTAAAACATTTTTTTTCCTCAAAACTGCCTGGTACTGGCACAAGAACAGACATATAGATCAATGGAATAGAATCGAGAACCCAGATATCAACCCAAATTACTATGCTCAATTAATATTTGACAAAGGAGTCACGAATATACAATGGAGTCAAGACAGTTTCTTCAATAAATGGTGTTGGGAAAATTGGGCAGACACATGCAAAAGAATGAAACTAGATCACCAACTTACACCATACACAAAAATAAACTCAAAATGGATACAGGACTTAAACATCAGACGGGAAACCATAAAAATACTGGAAGCATCCACAGGCAGCAAAATCTCAGACTTATGCCAAAAGAACTTCTTCACTGATACTGCCCCTAGGGCAATGGAAGCTAAAGAGAAAATAAACAAATGGGACTACATCAAAATAAAAGGCTTTTTTACAGCAAAAGAAACCATCAACAAAACAAGAAAGCCCACGGTGTGGGAGAAAATATTTGCAAATAACACCACTGATAAAGGTTTAATCTCCAACATCTACAGACAGCTGATACAACTAAATAAAAGGAAGATGAATGATCCAATTAAGAAATGGGCAATGGACCTAAATAGAATATTTTCAAAAGAAGACAGAAGGAAGGCCAAAAGGCACATGAAAACATGCTCAAAGTCACTAATTATCCGAGAGATGCAAATCAAAACAACAATGCGGTACCATCTCACTCCTGTCAGAATGGCCAACATCAACAAATCAACAAACGACAAGTGTTGGCGAGGTTGCGGAGAAAAAGGAACCCTCGTGCACTGCTGGTGGGAATGCAGACTGGTGCAACCACTGTGGAGAACAGTGTGGAGTTTCCTCAAAAAACTGAAAATGGAACTCCCATTTGACCCAGTAATCCCACTCCTAGGAATATATCCCAAGAAACTAGAAACACCAATCAGAAAGGATATATGCACCCCTATGTTCATAGCAGCACAATCTACAATAGCCAGAATTTGGAAACAGCCTAGGTGCCTGTCAGCAGATGATTGGATCCAAAAACTATGGTACATCTACACAATGGAATACTATGCTGCCATAAAAAAGAAGGAATTCTCATCATTTGCAGCAACCTGGATGGAATTGGAGAACATCATGCTGAGTGAAATAAGCCAATCAATGAAAGAGAAACACCACATGACCTCACTCATTTGTGGATAATAAAGATCATTATAAACTGATGAACCAAAAGATAGATATAGAGACAGTAAAGCAACAAGCAGTTTGTCAAATTACAGCGGGGAGGGGATGAGGATCTGGGGGAGATAATAGATCAACCAAAGGACTTGTATACATGCATATAAGTACAACCAATGGACATAAAACTCTGGTGAGGGAGGGGATGTGTGGGAAGGAGGGAAGGGGGCAAAAAAAATCAATAAAATATGTAAAAATAAATAAATAAATAGTAAAACAAAAAAAACAAAAAAAACTTTTTTAAATCCATCCTGAATAATATTCTTTTTAAATTTTACTTTTCAATGACAGTTTACATTCAATAATATTGTAATAACTGTGTATGATGCCAGAAGGGTACTGGAAATATCAGGGGAACACTCTGTAAAGTATGCTAAGCACCTAAACAAATACAAAATAATATTGAATATTGAATGTTTTTATGCTTTGATGCATTATTTTCTCTGTTTCAAATATATCAGTTAATTTGTATGATGGGACACATTTGCTTGTCATTTGTATTTACCAACATTTCCAAATCACTCTTGATCCTTTACATCAGGTTTAATTTCTAGAATCTTACCCATATTTAGGTTCCATTTATTCTTTTTGTTTAAAGAAATTTTAGAGCAGAAATTTTAGAGCAGTTTTGTTTAAAGAGGTTGAAAGGGCCAGAACCGGTTTGGCTCAGTGGATAGAGTGTTGGCTTGTGGACTAAAAGGTCCCAGGTTTGATTCCGGTCAAGGGCATGTACCTTGGTGGCAGACACATCCTCAGTTGCGGGTGTGCAAGAGGCAGCTGATCCATGTTTCTCTCTCATCGATGTTTCTAACTATCTCTCTCTCTTCCTCTCTGTAAAAAATCAATAAAATATATATATTTTTTAAAAGAAGTTTAAAGGGAAGTTCAGAGATTCCCATACAACCCCTGGCCCATACATATACAGCCTCCCCATTATCAACATCGCCCAGCAGAGAGGTACATTTGTTACAGTTGATGAACCTGCATTGACACAGCATTATTACCCAAAACCCATAATTTACATTAGCGTTCACCTTGGTGGTGCACATTCTATGGATTTAATTGCATATACCCAGCATTATAATACCATACCAAGTATTTTCTCTGCTCCACCTACCTACTCATCCTTCCCCTTCCCCAGCTCCTGGCAACCACTGGTCTTCTTACTATCTGCACAGTTTTGCCTTTTCCAGAATGTCATAGAGTTGGAGTCATACAGTGTGTACCCATTTCAGATTGGCTTCTTTCATCTAGTTATAGGCATTTAACATCCCTCCACGCCTTTTCATGTCTTGATAGCTCACTTTTTAGTGCTGAATAATATTCTATTGTCTGGATGTATCCGGATTTATCAATTCACCTACAGAAGAGCACCTTGGTTGTGTCCAATTTTTGGAAATTGCGAGTAAAACTATTATAAATATCTGAGTTACAGCTTTTTGTGTTGACGTGATTTTTTACTCATTTGGGTAAATACCAGGAAGTGCAATTGCTGGATTATATGGTGAGAATGTTTCGTTTGGTAAGAAACTGCCAGACTGTCTTCCAATGTGGCTGTGCCATTTTGCAGTCCCACCAGCACCGAATTCGAGTTTCTGATGTTTCACATACGTTTGGTCTTGTCAGTATTCTGTATTTTGGCAATTCTAATAGGTGTATACTGTGCTGTATCTCGTTGTTGTTTTAATGTGAATTTCCCTAATGACAAATGATGTGGAACAACTTTTCACATGCTTATTTTCCATCTGCATGTCTTCCTTGGTTAGGTATTTGTTAAGGTTCTGGTTACATTTTTTAATCAAGTTATTTGTTTTCTTATTGTTGAATTTTAAGAGTTCTTTGTATATGATGGATAACAGTCCTTTGGTGGATATGTCTTTTTCAGCTATTTTCTCCCAGTCTGTGGGTTCTCTTCTAATTTTTTAATATTATCTTTCACAGAACAGAAGTTTTAATTTTAATTAATTCCAGCTTATCAATAGTTTCTTTCATGGATTGTGTCTTTAGTATTATATCAAAAAGGCATCACCATACTCAAGATCATCTAGATTTTTACCTATATTATCCTCTAAGAGTTTTACAGTTTGCATTTTACATTTATATCTGTGAAGCATTTTGAGTTAGTTTTTATGAAGGATGTAAGTTGTGTCTAGAGTCACTTTTTTGGGTGTTGTTTTAGCATCATTTGTTGATGAAACTATCTTTGCTCCATCGTATTGCCTTTGCTCCTTTGTTAAATTTACTATATTTACTATATTTATGAGGACCTATTTCTGGGCTCTCTCTCTCTGTTCAAATGATCTATTTGTCTATTCCATCATCAGAACCACACTCTCTCGCTTACCTAGCTTTATACCTAGTAAGTTTTGAAATCAGGTAGTGTCAGTCCTCTAAGTTTGTTCTCCATCCATTTGAATTGACTTTTCTGGGTCTTTTGCTTCTCTGTATAAACTTTAAAATCAGTCTCCATAAAATATCTCGCTGGGACTTTTATTGAGATTGCATTGAATTTATAGATCAAGTTGGGAAGAGCTGACATTTTGACAATAGAGCGTCCTCCAATCCATGAATATGTAATATCTCTCCATTTACTTACTTCTTGAATTTCTCTCATCAAAGTTTTATAGTTTCCCTCCTATAGATCTTGTATGTATTTTGTTATATTTATACCTAACTATTTTATTGGCGAGGGGGGCTGATATAAATAGTGGTGTGTTTTTAATTTCTAATTTTACATGATTATTGTTGGTTTAACATACAATTGACTTATGTATGTTAACCGTGTGCTGTATATTGAAACCTGGCTATAATCACTTAATAGTTCCAAGAGGTTTTTTATGGATTCTTTCAGATTTTCTACAGAGACTATCAAGTCTTCTAGGAAGTTTATATCTCTATTCCCAATCTGTGTACATTTTATTTTCTTAACTTGCCTTGCTGCGTTAGAAAGGCCCTGCAGTGTAATGTTAGAAAGGAGTGGGGGAAGACATCCTTGACTTAGATCTGATCGTAAGGCGAAAGCTTTGAATTCTCATCGTTAAGTGTAATGTTAGCTGAAGGGTTTTTGGTAGATAGTCTTTATCAAATTGAGAAAGTTTTCCTCTATTCTTGGTTTACAGAGAGTTTTTATCACAAATGGGTGTTGGATTTTATCATTTGTTTTTTCTGAATCTATTAATATGATCATGTAATTTTTTTAAGTCTATTGATGTGAGGGATTACATGAATTGATTTTCAAACCAACTTGCATACCTGGGATAAATCCTACTTAGTCATACAGAGTACATTTTTTCTTATACATTTTTGGATTTCATTTGTTAATATTTTGTTGAGAATTTTTGCATCTATGTTCATGAGAGATATTAGTCTGCAGTTTTCTTTTTTGAATTTTTTTATTAACTTCATTGAGATGACAGTTAATAAAATTATAAAGGTTTCAGATTTACAATTCTATAATATATCATCTGTAGTATATTGTATTTTGTGTTCATTACCCCAAGTCAAGTCTCTTTTCATCGTCATTATTCCCCCTACCTCCTTCTATCTCGCCCTACCCCTCTTTCCCTCTGGTCATCACCATACTGTTGTCTGTGTCTATGAGTTTATGGGGGGCAGCGGGGAGTTCCTTACTCTCTTCTCCTTTTACACCCAATCTCCAAACTCCTATCCCCTCTGACAGCTGTTAGTCTCTTTTCTTTTCTTGCAATGTCTTTGCCTGGTGTTAATAATGCTGGATTTATAGAATGAGTTAGAAAGTCTCCCCTCTGCTTCAACCCTCTGAAACAGATTATAGAGAACTATTATAATGTCTTCCTTAAATCTTAACCTTTGGTAGAATTTACCAGTGAACATATTTGGATCTGGTGCTTACTACTTGGGAAAGTTATGATTTTTAAATAGATATAGGCCCATTCAAATTTTTCTGTGAGTTTGATAGGTTGTGCTTTTAAGGAATTGATACATTTCAGCCCAAGTTATCAAATTTGTAAGCATAGGTTGTTCATACTATTCCTTTATTATCCTTTTAATTTCTACATTCAGTTCTATTTTTGACAATGTCAATTCTAATAATTCAGTAGTCCTGAGTTGCTATAATTGTGCTTCTCCAATTCTTAATTTTTATTCCATTTCTTTCTTTAATATCTAGGTTTCTGAGTTCATGGTTGTATTTCTCTGAAAGCATAAGTATTTATTTTTAAATTGTCTTATTTAGTTGACATTTAAGTATCTTAGTTAGGTGTTATTTCAGAAAGATTTTTATCATGATTCCACAAGTTGCACTCTTTAATTTTTTAGAAGA
Organism: Pipistrellus hanaki; assembly: GCF_964339955.1. Lineage (NCBI taxonomy): Eukaryota > Metazoa > Chordata > Mammalia > Chiroptera > Vespertilionidae > Pipistrellus > Pipistrellus hanaki. The sequence continues at coordinate 5,966,595 of NC_140516.1, forward strand.
GGTATGGAATGTTCCCGTTTTGTTTTCATCTTTCTTTTATCTTCTACTAAATTTTCTTTCAGCATTCAACTCAGGTCTGGGGGGGGGGTGTTTTGTTTCCAAAAGGTTTAAATACATTATTCTCAACTTTTATTGCTGTTTATTTGATGTGCTTGGAATTCCATTTCAGTCCATCGATGGACCTCTTAGCAATACCTCACTGCAACATTTTTAGTGATTGCTCTAGAAATTACTATACACCTCCTTAACTTTTACAATCTCCTGAGAGTTAATATTGTGTCACCTTAAATGAGATGTAGAAGCCTTGCAGCCATATAGGATTTGGACAATATTTGAATCTTCCCCTTAACACAGGAACCTGAGTGCTTAGAGTTTATGGTCTTTTGCTCTGCTTTGCTTTTTTTCCAGCTGTCTGAGGAAGAACAAAAAAAAATTCTTCATCATGGGTATTTTTCTCAAATTCAAAAAAATAAAAACTTTCATTTCATTCTCTCTAATTTCTTATCCTTTGTCCCCATTCACAGTCACATACATGAAAGCATGAGTATCCCAATATTAACATGTGCGCCCGCGCACACACACACACACACACACACACACACACACACACGGCTGCACACACTCCTATCTGATGAAAATTTTTCTTGCTGTATATTTGTTTTCAAAGACTATTGTCACATGGATGCCAATTAGAAAAAATTTTAATATTTATAGACTTAGTCATTGTGATAAGGAGCTTCTCAGCAAAAGCCAAGTGAAATGGGAAATGCATTGTAGAGCCATGTATTATGCTCTGAGCCCCAGCACTGTGACAATTAAGATCCTTCAAATCCAAGGATGTTCTGGCTCTAGATAGTGCAGAGCTGAAGTATGTGAAATAGCCCATCGGATTTTTTTTAATTTTTATTGATTAAGGTATTACAAGTGTGTCTTTATTCCCCCATTGTCCCCTCATCCCCCCAATCCTGCCCTCACCCTCACCCCCTGTTGTCTGCATCCATATGTTATGCTTATATGCATGCATACAAGTCCTTTGGTTGATCTCTCCCCCTTACTCCCATCCTCCCCTACCTTCCCTCTGAGGTTGAACATGTGATCGATGCTTCTCTGTCTCTGGATCTGTTTTTGTTCATTGGTTTATGTTGTTCATTATAATCCACAAATGAGTGAGATCATATGATATTTCTCTTTCTCTGAGTGATTTATTTCACTTAGCATAATGCTCTCCAGGCCCATCCATGCTGTTGCAAATGGTATGAGTTCCTTCCGTTTTTACTGCAGCATAGTATTCCATTGCATAGATGTTCCAACGTTTTTTAATCCACTAGCCCAGTGGTCGGCAAACTCATTAGTCAACAGAGTGGCAAACCACTGCACTAGCCCATCAGATGTTTAATTTGACTTTATGTACCCATAGTGATCAATAGCCTTACCCCTGTTTCAGATAATAAACCAGTGGCTTTCTTTGGCAGAAAAACTCTGAGTGTGGGTCATCCTGTGCTAGAGCAGAGAAGAGGGAGAGGGAGAGGGAGAGGGAGAGGGAGAGGGAGAGGGAGAGGGAGAGGAGGGAGAGGGAGAGGGAGAGGGAGAGGGAGAGGGAGAGGGAGAGGGAGAGGGAGAGGGAGAGAGAGAGACTTCTTCAAGGGCTGAAATGGTTTCTGGGATAAGTGAGTCATCAGAGCCATGTTTCATCTGGAACTCTTAAGACCTTTGATAGCCAAAGTTGTTCAACTAAAGCTCATATGCCCTCTACATAAATAATAGGGAATTTAATGCTTCAGAGTTCTTCCATGGACAGAGATGATCAGTCATCTTTTTTTTAAAGAACACATATATTTCATACCAGAGTTGGGTACCAGAACCCTCAATAGTTATTGAACCGATATAACAGCAGGTTTTAGTTTTAGGCAATTACTTATTCACTAAATAAAACATAATGAGCAAAACTATGTCTCTTGTAGTAAATGTTTAACTCTTTTTTTAATATATTTTGTTGATTTTTTACAGAGAGGAAGAGAGAGGGACAGAGAGTTAGAAACATCGATGAGAGAGAATCATCGATCAGCTGCCTCTTGCACCACCCCTACCGGGGATGTGCCCGAAACCAAGGTACATGCCCTTGATGGGAATCAAACCTGGGGCCTTTCAGTCCGCAGGCCGACGCTCTATCCACTGAGCCAAACCGGTCTCAGCTAAATGTTTAACTCTTAATATTACAATCAGAGGCTGTCAATGTTTTTACAGGTGTCCTATTTCTTCTTATGAGCAAAATTGTCACCCCAATAAATTCAATTATTAAAAATAATTAAAAGAGAACATCTTCCTTTATATTGAACCTTCCCATACCATCAACACACAGGCCTTTGTTCTGCCATGTGGGGTCACTTGGACCCCAGAAGGTATTTGTAGACCAGAGCTGTGTTCAGAGCTTGCTCCCTGTGAAGCCAGGCCTGACCCCTCAGGGAGGACAGTATGGGCAATCCTCAGGAGGCCTTTGGTCAAGGCCGTCATTTTGTAACTCAAGTGCCAGCTTCTTTCTACTACGTGGGAAGCTCTCGGAGGACAGAGACCATGAAATGGACATTTCTGTCCTCCACACAGCATCTGGTTAAGCCACATAGAGGAGAACCTCAGGAAATTGAGTGAATGAATGAGCAATCCAAGGGAACCAAAATTGCCAATACATGAGTACATCTCCCCTTCAACCCAGGCCATTTCTGGCATTGCTTGCTTGTCACTCACCACCTTCCCCATGTCTCCTCCAGCTTCTGGACATGGCTGTGCAGCTAGGAATAAGAGGTGCTGGGAAGAGTCAGAAAGCAGGGGTAGGACATTTGCTTGGAGAAGATGGAGACTTCTTTGCATGTGAGCAAAGAGGGTAACAAGGTGGAAAGAATAGCAGGGTGGATGAAAAGGAAGATAATGCTGAAGGCACTGGAGAGAGTTTTGGGGAAAGTACCAAAAGTGAGCCATGAGGAGAGAGGTTTGACAGCTGTAAGGCAAGTAAAAGGCAAAAATGGGAGAAGAGATATCAGGATGTCGGCCAGAGGCAGAGTTGGGAGTGTTTTCGGTGCTGTTAGGCGATAACAATGATTGCAATGGTTTCCACTTCAGGGGACTAGATTGTGTGTGCATTTGGACTGCCCAGATGGAGCTCTGCAATTTATTTGGGCTACAAATGGATGAGTGCAATAAGGGCATATGGCCCTGCCCACTCTCTGGCCCAGTCATTGGTGGGGTGGGGGTGAGGGTCTAGAAATGGAGCCTTGAGATATGAAGCCATGTCAGAGAGTCTGCAGACACACACACAGACACACACACACACACACACACACACACACACACACACACCCCAAGGTTGTCAACATCCCATTAGTTAGGTTTCCACTTCAATAAATCTCTCATTCCTTTCTTTTTTTCTTTTTTCTCTCTTTCTCTCTCTGGCTCCTTTTAACTAGCCTCTTAAAAAATTTATAAAAGCAATACATGCTCAAAGCAAATAATTCAAACAATATGGAAAAAATATAGCACAAAAGAAAAAGATGCTCTGCCTGTAGCCTCAGAACTCCCAGAGTTAGCAACACAAACATTGGTCTCCTTCTAGAATTCCCCAACCTAGACCAGGGAAACATAGATTGATTAATTAATAAGAAATGGCTACTACAAACTGAAAGAAAAAAAAAGAAGAAAAGAAATGGCTAGATAATAATATATTTAATACTCTGTTGCTTGCTTTTTCATACTTAATGCATGTTAGAAATGTTTTCCTAGCAGTTCCCAAACAGTACCACCCTTTTCAACATTTGCATTTTGTTCCTAAATACTATAGAAATGTATAGTATAATGTATTTAATCAATATTCCATAGACAGATATTTAGATTAGTTCAGAGGTTTTCATATTAAATTTTCCAATAAATACCCTTACATGTATCTTTGAAAAATTGGATTAGGATAGCAAGGGGGAATTGTTTTCTTAGGTCTTTATAAAATTAAAAATCTTTACTGATATAAAAGTGTAATAATTGCCTAACATAGAGGAAATTTTTTATTTTTGCCCTTTTAAAGTTTCTTCTCAAATGACACTTTTTTGTTTTGGTCTTCTAGAAACCTTTTCTAAGCTGTGACAAAATTAATCCCTTTTTTGGTTATATTGATCCATGGGACCTTTTATAAATCATTTACACGGTGTGTTTCATGGACACAGCTAAAGGCCGAGCTTAATAGCCGCCGCGCCCCCCCCCCCCCGCCTGCCCCTTTGAGCTGGGTATTCTGGAGCTTTTACCCCTCAGCTCGACTGGCTGACCCTGTTGATTTTACTTGAAGCTATTACTTTAATTGACTGGATCCTGGCTGACATCTGGATGTGTTTTATAACAGACTATTTTCATAATTCCACCAAAAAGTTCTCAGGATTAATCCTTGTTTATTTTCATCTTTCATTGGACCTTAAATAAACGGGCAGCCAATTGTAGCAGAGCCCCTTACTGGAAGCCTTTACATAATGAAGGGGATGGAAAATCCATCAAACCTTGAATTTTCCGGGGCTTTAAGACCTCTTGCCAGTTAAACATTATTCTGAAATGACTAGAAAGTCAACCAGTAACAAAGCACTTGGGGACATTGGCAGGTTTGCTGGGGTAGGTGCAGCCAGGCACACGGTACAGGGAGAGGAGAGGCAGTCACCTGCCTGTGTGAGTCGAGGGGCAGCAAGAGTGCACTTGCCTGAGTGTGGGGGCAGACACACACAGGGGTGCATTATTTTATTGGATGTTATGAAATGTGTTCTCTCTGTTGAAGTTATTTGTTCCTCCCCATATAAAGATGTTTCCTTTGCTTTTGAGATTACACTTTTAAAGACACTGAAGACACCCAGAGTTCTAATTCAGGATGTTAGCCCAGGGTTTTGTTTGTGAAGACCTAACTTCAAAGCAATTAGGTTAGATCTTCCTCCAGGTCTACAAAAATGTGCATCTATCATCTTTTTCCGACCTAAGGTATTGGCTCACGTGATTACAGAAGCCGGGAAGTCCCAACCTCTGCAGTCAGCAAGCTGGGGGCCCAGGAGAGGCACTGGGGCCCCGGTCTGGATGCACAGGTAGGAAAGGACCAATGGCCCAGCTCCAGGGAGTGCGGAGGCATCCCCGCCTACTCAGCGGTTTGTTGTGGGCAGGTCTTCAGCTGATGGGACCCACACACATGAAGAAGGGCCACCTGCTTCACTCGGTCTTTTCCAGAAACACTCTCACGGACACTAGAATAACATGGGAGCAAATACCAGCCATGCCAAGTTAGCACATAAAATTAACTATCACAACAGATATGCCCATACATCGCAATGGAGCATCGCAGTTTGTGGCACACAAATGACTCCATGGCCACACAAGGAGTGCTGTGCGCTGTGCAAAGCAAGCGGGAAGACAGCGAAGGGCTGTGTTCTCCCAGATCACGGGCAGCATCAGGACCAGCATCCCCCTCGGAGAGCCCAGAGCATGTCAGGGCTTCGCAGGGAAGCCCTGTTTTGTACAGGGAGGGCGACCTTCTATTCCTGGCCCTTTAACTTGACCTAATCCCTGCCTGGAATTTATGAGTAAGCCACAAAAGTAAATGCTCTGGGGCCTCTGCTTCTTCCTGCTGCTCTTGAACCATCCGCTCTCACCTTATCCCTGAGGCTCCTAGATTCTCCTCTCTGCACCCTGGTTTTCCATCAGCCTTTTCCTCTGGTCGTCTCAATTTCAGGCACTCTCACACTCATATTAGGAGCTACCTGAACTTCAGAACGTGTGGGAATAAACTTTTTATTGTGGCACTTCCCATGTTCTCTGTCAAAGCTTCCCTACTCAGACCCAAGCCACAGGAGGCCCCTAGGCTATGCAGAGGGTGGGGCTTTGAGCCCAACAGTAGGCAGGCCTAGTCTGTAGATGGACAAGTAGTGTCAGACAGAGTCTGCTTCAGAAAGAGAGAGAGAGGGAGGGAGAGAGAGGGGGGGAGAGAGAGAGAGAGAGAGAGAGAGAGAGAGAGAGAGAGAGAGACTGACTGCCAGGCAAAAGCATATGTACGTTCTAAATTTTGACACATGCTGCTGAATTTCCATTCAGAAATGTTGTGTTCATCATATTCCCAAACAGCATTGCTTCTTTGTGTTGTTATTTCTAGGTCAATTTGATCGAGTTTTCCTTTAAGATTTCCTTTAAGGTTTCTGACTCTAAGATCTTGATTCAAGAAACCATTCCCACCCCAAGATTCCAAAATTATTCTCTCAGATTTTCTTTTGTATTTCATTAATCTGGTAGGAATCTAAATTTATTACTGTTGCAATTTTTGTTCTTAGTATTTTGCCAAATAACTACGTAGTTGTGCCAACACGTTTTCCTGAGGATTAAATCACAGCACTGATTTAAAAGCCACTTTCACTGCTTCAGGGGCTTCCCTGCATTTATACATTTGTTTCTCAATGTAGGTTCTGGCTCCGTTTTCCCACATTGATCTGGCTCCTCTGAGATCAGTTTGAGGCTATTCTGATCCCTGAGACGCTGTCATATTCTTTAATACAGCAAATCCTGCTCAGCAATTACCAGGCAATCACTCTCTTTTTTTCCAGAATACTTTTGGCTTCCCTTTGTATGTTTCGTTTACAGATAAAGGTTAGACTCTTTTAACTGAAAAACAAAAATGTTGGGATACTGACTAGGGTTATACTAAGTCTGCATACTAATGGAAAGAATTGACCTCTGTAGAACGCTAACCACTAATCCTGAAGCTTTCTCTGCTGTTTTAATTTTTAAACGTGGTCTTTTTGTGTTATCAGGCTTCCGTCCTACCCATTAAAGTGGCTTGGGAATTTTATTTCTTTTTGCAGCAATTCCTGGCGCCATTTCAGTGAAACAATTATGTGTTCTTTAGGTTTCAGCCACATACTCTAAGTTATGATTATTCTCTAAATAGTCTGTAATTGCCATTCTGATTTTCTCTGCGACAAAAAGAGTTGTTTTTAGAAAGTATTTTTGAGCTTCCAACTTGTGCCTGATTAACCATCGGTACTTGTTTCTATTTCCGTTCTATGTAGGAACACTCCTGAACTTTCCAAGTGACCACGTGACCCTTGTGTACATTTCTCAACCCTTGAGTGCCACTCGCACATCATCTGTGGCTCCCCTGTTGCTCTCTCTGTGCACAGCGTTCCCTCACTTCGCTTCTCATCTTTTTCTTCATCAGCTCTGTGCCTGCACAATTGTCCTTTGCTGTGGGAGGACTCTTAGGTTTTGCTTTACTAAACACTGGAAATGAGCAACCAACTATTTCCTCATGCAAGTTCCTGCAACAACTAACCTGTTCATCATTACCTCTGTGCCATTTCCATCTTTTCATTTTCGTCTTAAATCCATTGCTTTCTTGTCATAGATTATTCTTAATAAATTCAAAATATGCTTATATTTTATGGAGAATTCAAATCCCAATTTTCAAATGATTTCTCCTTTTTCTTGGAGTCAGTCTATTGCTTTGATTCCAGATGAATCCAGGTGTGTGGTGGGGTTTTCCTCTGCCTGCCTATCTGCACAAAGGGGTCCACGGTGCTAGAAGAGGTCTGTCAGAGAGGTTCGCATAGGTCAGTATTAATAAAGAGAGGGAGCAAAGGGAACAGACATTGTGAGCCTAATCAACTGGGAGACTGAGCCCAATATTGGGCCTGCTTCACTAGGAAGCTACAGCTCCCCACGCTCCCCAGGGACAACCAGTCCATTCCCCACAGATTACTGGGCCTGTGCCCACTAAAAACCAGATGGCACAGGGGGAGGTGCATCCACTTGAGGCATGCGACCATGAGGGGGAGTGTCTAGTCTATGAAAAGGATCAAATTAAATGAGGGACACAGGGCCCCCAAAAATCTAAGAAATGGATTGATTAGGGGACCCAGTGCCAGCCCAGAAATTTAGGAAATTGACTGCTTAATTTGAAAGGGCACCTGGTCCTTCCCAAGCCTAAGATAATATAAACCCAAGCTTAACAAAGATATCGTTCTCTCTCTCTCTCTCTCTCTCTCTCTCTCTCTCTCTCTCTCTCTTTCTCTCTCTATCTCTCTCTCTCTTTCTGCAACATGTTCTCTATTTGTTTGCATGTTCTCCCTCAGAGCAGCCATGTGGCCCTAGCAACTGCCTGGGCCACGGGAGACCACACAGATTTTAAGTGCCAACCCCAGGCACAGCACCAGCCAGCGCACAGCCAGGAATAGAAGCTAAGCTGGGATGGGGACAGAGACGTGGCCTGAAACAATGGGCAAAGATCTGGACACTGACGCTGTTTCTGGGCCCAATGAAGACAAGCCTGGACAGATAGAGATGACTCAGCAAAGCTGAGCCCAGGACAGTGCTTTGAGTCTGCCACTGCATCAGCAAACCTTACCACTGAGCCCAACCTTCGTATGCGGGTGCCTAGAATGCTTTCCTGTGCCTCTATGAAAGGGCTTCATTCCCACCGACAACATCACCATTGGCTTCCAGTCAGGACCTCTCAAGCTCAGATGTGAAAAGAGAAAAGTTAAGGTCTCTAGGCATCCTCTCCTGCTTGGTAAGTTTCCGCTAGTGCGTCGGGGGTAGAAACAGATTTAGAATTGGAGGTGGGGGTAGCAGGAGCTTCAGCTCAGTGCTAAGGGACTCAGTTTCTGTAGTTCTCGGGGCCCTGACAAGGCTGTCGTTGGGAGCAGGCACACCCCTGCCCCGGTATTTGATTTTAATGGACGTCTCTCCACCGAGACAACTGTAAGTAGGTGGACAAAACCCTCAGCTCTCTCATTGGGGGCCCTCACTGCTGGCTTTTACCCCCAGAAGCTCTCACTACATAAACTACGGTCTTCTTTCCTCTGTTCTCTAAAACATTCTTATCTTTCCTACAAATGAGTCTGCATTTCTGGAGATCTGCTTTTTCTCTAAGTCCTCCAGGTAAGCGTTATTTTCCTGGAGCTGCGGAGTCATTCCATGGAAGCTGCCTTTTAATGTTGCTCAAACAAGGGAGAACTGGCCCAGGCCTGGCATCCGCTGACAGCTTAGTGTGTGACTGCACTGGGTCTCCGCCCCAGCCTTCCCGCTGCCCTCCATCCACCACCCCACAGGCCTCGGAGCCCATCACAGAGCCCTCAGGGCCGTGTTCACCTCAGAGCGGTAACTCATGGGGCACTGGCTCCCCATCTCAGTAAGGCGATGCTGTCCTGACTGCCAGGTCCCATGGCTGGGGTCAGAGGCAGTCTGCCAACCTTTTAGGCTTCTGTGGTGAAAAGAATCTGCACATCGCATCATGTTACCTGGCTTAATTTTCTTTTTCAGCTTTCTCTCCTGCTACAGTTACAGAGCACTTACTATTATATCGGGTCTAGTAATAATTAATGTCGTTTTTTAACATTCGTTTACAATCTTGCGTGGCGTTGACTTGTATTGACATAACCTTCAAACACGTGGTATCTACAGAACTTGTGATGTGCGATTAACAAGTTTTGCTTGAAAAAGTTTGTGTTTGGTTTGGTTTTTGTTGCAAAACTAGGGCTAAGAAGATGGCGGATGAAGAGCATATTCGGAACTGCATGCTTTACGAGTTCCAATTAGGAAGAAAAGCAAGTGAGGCTGCAAAAAACATCTGTAGTGCTCTTGGTCAAGATGCAGTTAGCGCCAGAAAATGCCAGCGTTGGTTTGAGAAATTTCGCGAGGGAAATTTTTCGTTAGATGACAAGAGTGGTCGAGGCCGTGTATCCAATTTTGATCAAGAAGCTCTTCAAGCTCTTTTGGTGCAAAATCCTCAAATTACCCAACAAGAGCTTGCGACAACTTTAAATTGTTCACAAAAAACAATTTCCAATCAATTGCGTGCACTTGGCAAAGTCCAAAAGTTTGGAAAATGGGTTCCTCATGAGTTGACCGACAACAACCGTAATCAAAGAGTCACAATTTGCAGTTCGCTCCTCTCTCGTCAAAACCGTTTGCCGTTTTTAGAGCAAATTGTTACCGGAGATGAAGAATGGGTGCTGTATGTTAATTTGAAAAGGCGGCCTCAATGGTTGGACAAAAATGAGGCTCCGCAGCCCACGCCAAAACCTGACTTGCATGCGAAAAAAGTGATGTTGTGTGTTTGGTGGAATTTTAAAGGAATTCTTCATTATGAACTTTTACCATCTAACCAAACCATTACAAGTGCAGTGTATAGTGCCCAATTGGAAAGGTTAGCCCAAGCTTTAAGAGAAAAAGAACCCGCGCTGATTAATCGGAAGGGCGTAATTCTTCACCACGATAACGCACGACCGCATACTGCAAGAATCACTGCTGAAAAACTGCGCCAGTTGGAATGGGAAGTTCTCCCTCAACCTGCATATTCTCCTGATATTGCCCCTTCCGATTACCATTTGTTTCGTTCTTTGCAAAACTTTCTTCTTGGAAAAAAATTTAATAATGAAGAATGCCTCAAAAATGCATTGACCGAATTTTTTGCATCAAAATCACAAGAATTTTACAACAGAGGGATTAAAATGCTTCCTGAGCGCTGGGCACAAGTAGTAGAAAACAACGGCAACTATATTGTTGATTAAATTTTGTTGTATTGTTTAAATAAATTCGATTTAAAAAAGTATTAGAAATGACATTAATTATTACTAGACCTAATACCATGCTAGAGGTTTCATACGCATTATTCCATTTAATCCTCATGGCAACGCAATAGAGATAAGTGCTGTTGTTATCACCTCATTTTACAGGTGCGAAAACTGAGCTGAGAGGTTGAGTGACAGCAAAGGCCACACAGCTTGGGCTTGGGATACAGAATGGGGCTTTCTCACCCTCGGTTTCCAGGCAGTCTGTGTACCTTCAGGGGCGTTTAAGAGAGATGGTGGGCCGAAACCGGTTTGGCTCAGTGGATAGAGCGTGGGCCTGCTGACTAAGGGTTCGATTCCAGTCAAGGGCATGTACCTTGGTTGCGGGCACTTCCCCAGTCGGAGGTGTGCAGGAGACAGCTGATGGATGTTTCTCTCTCATAGATGTTTCTGACTCTCTATCCCTCTTCCTTCCTCTCTGTAAAAAATCAATAAAATATATTTTAAAATAAATAAATAAATAAATAAATAAATAAATAAATAAAATGAAAAAGATTGACTTCTGGTTACTAATAGCATTGTATTAATAACCACCACCATAGCCGAAACCAGTTTGGCTCAGTGGTAGAGCATTGGTCTGCGGACTGAAGGGTCCCAGGTTCGATTCCGGTCAAGGGCATGTACATTGGTTGTGGGCATATCCCCAGTAAGGGGTGTGCAGGAGGCAGCTGGTCAATATTTCTCTCTCATCGATGTTTCTAGCTCTCTATCCCTCTCTCTTCCTCTCTGTAAAAACTCAATAAAAAATATATATATATATATATATATATATATATATATATATATATATATATATATATATATATATTTTTTTTTTTTTTTTTTTTTTTTTAAATAACCACCATCATGAGAAATGTTCCTTGAGAAGAGGTTGGTTTTTCTCCAGTGATGACTGCCCCAGAGTGGGGACAGGGGACAGAACAAAGAAAGTGGGCAATAGAGAGGCATGATAATCTGTGTAAAAAGGCAAGAGAGACCTGCAGTATCAAGACAGGGTACACTCTGCCACCTTCCCACTCCGCTCCTCTCTCCCCTCCGGCTCTCTCAGGGAAAGCACAACCGCAGCAGCGGTAACTAGCACAGGACACCGGTGAGCCGGCTCACATTCAATGTCTCTCTCCAGCCCACAAACTAGTGTGGGAACTGAGGCCATTCCTGGGTGACCCCAAATCCTATCCTCCTTTTTCCCTATGAGCCATTTGTCAGGGAGACCCCACTGGTAGCGTAAAGAGATGAGGTAGCAAGTCACAAAAGCAGATGGAGCAATGACCCAAGTTGATGTTTTACCACAGAAAAATTGTTTCAAGTAAATTCAAAACACAGTAATGAAATTATTATCTCTACTGGAATATATCTTAAGGCCAAAAATAATACCAAGAAATTAAACAGGAGTCATATTAGTGGTGCTATTGATATTATTCCTATTTTTAAACTACACACAAACACACACAGGCACCCATCGTGTGGTTAGGATTCAAGAACTTTTTTTATAAAAGTAAAGAAAATTAAAATAAAATAATATGTTAAATAAAATTCCTATAATCTTACGTTCAACTTAGAAATATAAGTAATAAAATAATAATAGATTTTTCTTTTCCAAATAAAAAGAAATCTGTATTTCCTAGATCCATGGAAATATGTACTTCCATCCAAAAATATCTAGAAGCAATGAAAGCCAAGTATTAATACTCATCACTGGTATGCTAACTTTAATATCCAGTTGTTAGCAGAAGATGTGAAATAATTCTAGACTATTTTATTATACCACAAAACAAAAAAGCTAACCAAAACTACCAAGGAAATGTCAAAAGTTCCTAAGAACCAACATGAAAGAATTTTCACTGGCCAAGGACAGGACAATGTAAGCATCAAAAAGAACAATGCACTGAAACCAGTTTGGCTCAGTCAATAGAGCGTCGGCCTGAAGACTGAAGGGTCCCTGGTTTGATTCCGGTTAAGGGCCTGTACCTTGGTTGTGGGCACATCCCCGGTGGCAGGCGTGCAGGAGGCAGCTGATAGATGTTTCTCTCTCATCGATATTTCTAACTCTCTATCCCTCTCCCTTTTTCTCTGAAAAAATCAATAAAATATATTTTTTAAAAGAACGGTGTTGCTCAGTGGTTAGAGCATTGGCCTATAGACTCAAGGGTCCTCCTAGGTTTGATTCCTGTCAAGGGTACATGCCTGTGTTGTGGGCTTGATCCCCAGTGGGGAGCATGCAGGAGGCAACCAACCAATGTTTCTATCTCTCCCTTCCTCTAAAATCAAGAATATTTTAAACAATTTTTTTAAAAAGCAATGCTTACAATGAATTAAACTATATCAAAGTAGTTAAAATAGATGAATCTATAATGATAACTGCATTGGTTATGTTGGAAATTGCTAGAACACCAAATTAGTATTATTCTGAAAACTGGTACATAATTGAAAGAATGGCATTTATCTGGACTTTCCTGTATAACCTGTCTTTTGGAGAGACCAACTCATTGATGACCTAAAATTCTTATTTATAGAACTAGAGGCCCAGTGCACGAAATTTGTGCATGAGGGGAGGGGTCCCCTCAGCCCAGCCTGCACCCTCTCCAATCCAGGACCCCTCGGGCCTAAACCGTCAGTCTGACATCCTTTTCACGATCCTAGACCACTGGATCCTAATCGCTCACCTGCCTGCCTGCCTGGTTGCCCCTAACTGCCCACCCCCCTGCTGTCCTGGTCACCCCTGCTTCCCCTGCCAGCCTGGTCACCCCATGCAGCCTGCTTGTTCAGTCATTTGGTCATCCCTCACTAACCCCTCTGCTGGCCTGGTTGTAGACAGCCATCTTGTAAGGACATAATGGTCAATCTGCCTATTACCTCTTTATTATATAGGATAATTCCAACCAATAAATACAGACAGAATTGTTGTGCTAGAATACCATTTTGCAGCCCTAATAAAATAGTAACCTTAACAATGATCATCAATAGCTTCCAAATCCATTGGGTAAAAGGTTGACAAGCAATGTCTTACTGTGCTCACTTCGGCAGCACATATACTAAAATTGGAATGATGCAGAAAAGATTAGCATGGCCCCTGTGCAAGGATGACACACAAATTCGTGCAGCATTCCATATTTAAAATAAAATTTAAAAAAGACAAGAAAGAAATGTCTTATTGAATGGTTCGAACTGACATCACCTGAACTCACGGATGAATCTTCTGATTCCAAAAGGAAAGACTCCAGCCTTCCATGCTCCTGGTGGATGCAACAGAAACTATGGCACCAACTGGTGAATAGTTTTGTGAAAATTCGATTTTAATCAAGCCTTTAAATCTTTTTATCAACTTACACAAAATATAATAGAGAAACAACATCACAGAGTTAGCAACTCCAGGATGTGGGAAATTCTACAAGTCAAATGTCTCATCAAATAAATAACAAGGGGGTGAGGGGGAAAAAAGGAACTTTTGGTTGAGAAAAAAACAGGTATACCGTAGGTATGACACACATTGTTTTATTTCCTTTTATAACTGTAAAAAGAAGCAGGGAGATGTAAGCATTGACTGGATATTAGGTAACATTAATTATTCATATTTCTAGTGTGATGATAAAATGCTTATGTTTTTTAAATAGTTCATTTCTCTTAAATATACATAGTTAAACATTTATTAATGAAATGGTATAATATTTGGATTTTCTTTTAGATAGCTTTGGGGGACATTAAAGCAGGGATAGAGGGTAGGCGTATAAGTGAAACAAGAAAAAAAGCTGTAGCTTGTCTGCTCTCCACAGATATTTATAAATGTGTTATTAAATCTATCAGAGAATAAGAATCACATATGGTTGTGTGGCAATAATTTTAGTTTTAAGTTTAAAGTTATTTCAGACATTTTCTAAATATTGTTTGTGTGCCCCTCACCCTCAGCACAAACATTGGCAAAACCAAGAGTGCCCCCCAACCCTCGGTCTCCTGTTGGGAAAACACCTCAATCATAGCCTGATGACCAGGCTACCTCCAACCCCACTCGCCTGCCCATTCATCTCCTTGTAGAGTCTCCTCTACATCCAGCCAAGTCTTGATGGTGCAAAGCAATGTTTTCTTTTCTTTTTTTTTAATATATTTTTTATTGATTTCAGAAAGGAAGGGGCAGAGATAGAAAGACAGAGAGATAGAAACATCAATGATGAGAGAGAATCATTGGTCAGCTGCCTTCCGCACACTCCCTAATGGGGATTGAGCCAACAACACACGGACACGTGCCCTTGACTGGAATCGAACCTGAGACCACCCTTCAGTCCCCAGACCAACGCTCTATCCACTGAGCCAAACCAGTTAGGGCAAAGCAATGTTTTCTTGACATCGTATGACCCACATTTAACAAATTAAATTGGAGATTCCACGTAAATGCCTTTCCCTGCTCCTTTCAACTAAGCCTCCTTCCCACTCCTGTTAGAACTCTTAGCCCTGTCCTGTTCCTGAAAGTCTCCTGCCTCAAGGAACAGCCTGAGACAGATTATCTGCTTTCCTGACACAGGGGAAACCTTGCCTCCCCTCTCACCTCTAGCGACAGAGGTGTCATTGCTTGTCGACCTTGGCCAACCTGAAATCATTGCAACCTGAGAGAATGAATGGGCTGCTTAGGGTTAGAGACAAAGCTGCGCACGAAGCCCTCGGGGTCTAAGGCAGTGAGTAATCAGCGATGGACACCTATCAGACAGTGGCTGCCCGCTCATGGCGAGCTGTGCCCCATCGCAGGACCCAGGGTGGTGCTATCAAGCAGGCCTGAGCTTTGGAATCAAACGCATGTTGGTCTGGAATCCAAATCATCCTCTCCCTGGATATCTGGCTTTGGACAATGGCTATTGCTCTCCGGGCCTCTGTTTCCTCCTCGGTGCAGGGCGCTCAGCAGCTGCTCCACGAAGCCCACGCGCCAGCCCTGAGCGCCGAGCTCGCCCTGGGAGCCTGGAGAGGCTCCTGTGACCCGCAGCAGGGCCACTCTGGCAGCTGGAGCTCATTGCTCTGGAACATCATGTCTGTGCTCAAAGCAAACAGCTTATTCATCTCATCTTGTTCCAGAGGTCTCTGCTTATCTTTCTGGGTTTCCAGTCTTGCTCTCCGGCCCGGAAAGCCTTTGCCCCAGACCCCTGCAAGTTCAGGGCTCTTGCATTTAGCGGCTCACATGGCGGCAACCTCCCAGGTCACTCATCTTGATAAGAAGCCGTGGGAGGAAAGCTCTGCCAAGGACGCGCACCGCTGCCACGCTGGTGCAGAAAGCGGAGAGCGGTTAGCAGGCTCTGCCGTTCTCCACGACAGTGACGAACGATCTCCTGCCAGGGCCGGGCAAGCTGGTAATTAACGATCTGGTAATGGCACCAACTGTCCGGGCCCGGCTCGTTTGTCTTCCCTTGTGGAGAGATTAAGAGCCGTGGACACAGTCTGGCGCTCCTGTCATTCCGCGGGTTTCCGGGTTTCTGTTGTCTTAAGGCCCGATGGCCTGGAGATGGTGCCAGTGGTGCGGGGTGACGCTGAGAGAGCTTCGCAGGAGTTCCCAGGGACGTCGGAGGCAGAAGGATGGGAAGAGAAACAGTGTGAACATCGATCTTCAACATGTCTCCTGCCATAAAGCCTCAGGGCGGCCTTAGAAGGCGATGTGGGAGCATCGCCCCCATGTGTAGGTGAGGAACTGATTTTCAGAGCGGGCACGGAGAGTGTTTAAGTCCACACGGCTGGCAAATGGTTCGCCTGAGAGTTCAACACCTTCAGTTTGATTCCAAAATGATTATTTTTAGCCGCTGTGTGCATGCTCCTGAAGAAAGGCAGTATCTGCAGAGTCTACACATGTTGTTTGGAGATACACACGTATGTGCAATTACGGGTACAGTAACATACACAGAACTCCGATGTCATGGAGGAAGAGGAGGAAGCAGGGAAAAGCCCAAGAGAGCTTTGCAGGTTGTGTGGGAACCTCAGGAGTGTTCCTTTCACTTTGGGCTTCATGGCTGCCACGTGTCAATAGTATGTAAAGCTGGCCCTTCTCTAACCCTAAACAGATGCTCTCATGGGCCAATGATTTTCACCAAAAGTAAGGCAAAAATAAGTCCATCAGAATTGTTGTACAGACTATTATACTAGTGCTGTTAGAGATTAGAAATAAAAAGAAACAATATTTTGCATGATACAATAAGTTAAGGGGGCTAAGTTAAGGTGTGTGAAAAACACTGATCATTTTAGTGACTTTGTTAGGGTCATCTGCCCTTTGTTCTATTGAGCAGGAATTTTTCTCTCATCTACAGAGAGGATGCTCAGGACACTGGAATTCCATCCCCTCTCCTGGTGCTGCCCTTTGCAGACCTGTGGTCCAGGGCCTGAACCCTGCCTTGTCTGTGTCTCTGCCTGCCCGTGGGGTGCTCCTGGAGCAATCCACTCTGCCACCCGAGCTGGGGTGGGGCGAAGCCTGTGTCCCTCTCTGCTTCTTCTTTCCAAAAAGGAAAGGTAAGCCTCCTCTGGAGAGACCTTTTCCAAGGTAAACGGTAGCCAATGCTGTTCACTGACCCAGGGGACACGTCCTGCTGCAGGTACAAACCTGGCATCAGTCCCCTTCGCTCCCTGCTGAGGCAGACTTCGCTCCCTGGGAGGCAGACTCCTCCCAGGGCCAGCTGGAACCTGCTCGCAGGACAAACACACCGGTAATCCATGGAGTGAAGGTTGCTTTTAGCAAGTCTGCATCTTGTGTCTCAAAGAAGTCAGCGCCCACTAGCTTGGGCCTGGGTTCTGCAGACCATGATCGCTCTCCAAGTTTCCACCCAGCGTACCCCTGTCTCCCTCCCCCCTACCCCCACCACCAGTGTCTCACCTCAGACCATTTCTCCCTCTGAGGGTCATCTCAGAAGCGAAGTGGAAAGTGGCTACTGAGCAACCAGCAACCACGGATGTGCGGGCTCCGCGAGCTTCCCATACGGGCGCCAGTCAGAGATACGCTCTCTTCCCACGGTAAACGGCTCTTGAATACATTTTTCATTGGAGCAAGCTTTTATTGATACTTCAGTTGTGATAAATAAATCCATTCAATTGGTTTTAAGTAGGTGAAAGGACAAGGTGCATTTCCTTGTCCAGCTTAGTAACGAGCATCCCAGAGCAGAGCAAAGGGCAGGGGTACCAGGTGCTCCCCATTCCCCGCTGAGGACCAGGAGGAGGCGAGAGGAACTTGTGCTTCTCGGGAATTTATTGCAGCTTATTTTGGTTTGTCAGCTATTAGCCTAATTAATTTCACCCATTTTTTGTTTAAGGTACGTCCTCCGGTGAGAAACACTAATCTGGCATGTAACACTTTGCTCTTTGGTTCCTCCACAAAGTCTTCATCGCCCTGCAAAACGTCCTTCTTTCTAAAATCTCCATTTTATAATCAATTAACCCCGACAGCATGCAAAGAGACGGTGAGCCATTGTATCTACCACAGGCTGGGCTGTCTGGATAACTTCGCAAGTGACAGCCGAGGCTTCCGTTGCAGGCTCAGGCTCAGCAGTGCCCGGACTTCTCCATCTATTGTTTTTAAATCAGGTCATTCTAGGTTTTCAAAAATATCTCAACTAGACAGGAAAAATGTCTTAGATAATCATTTTGTGGCAACACCACTGCCAAGCCAGTGGGCAGTCACGGCTCCCCCGAGCGCTTATCTTATCTGCCCGAAATTTTCTTATCTGTCCCAAATTAGGGGAATTTTTATTTCAAGTTAGAGCAATTCAGAGAAGAAGCAATGCCCTGACCTTTGGCAAAGAGCATTAGAAGTTGGGCCTCCTCCATCTCCTGAAAGCCAAGGGTCTCTCCACTCAGAATGTTACAGAGGCCGCCGACCACTCAGAGATCCCAAAACAACCCACTTAGCCATGAGACAGAGAACATGCCAACCACATAATGGAGAAGGAATCAAGCACACATGAAGCTCCCAGGTCCAGGCACTGTGTGTCAAACACTGGGTGCCTTCCTTCCTTCCCCCAGCTCCGGCACCAGCTTCTCTCCAGCACCTGGGACCCGGGCTCGCCTCCTCCCGCCGCCAGCAGGCACCCTGGACCCAGGCTGGCTTCCCTTGGGCTGCCCGCAGGCACCCGGGACCAGGGTTGACTTCCCTCCAGTCCCTGCTCCGTCAGAAAGAACATCCAGAATGAAATCCAGAAGAAGTCCAGTCTAATTAGCATAATACCCTTTTATTGTTATAGATATTGTTTTAATATTTGTGAAGTATTTTCAACAGTGTCTACAAGATGTAAAGTGACAGCACTTAAATGCTAGCTGTTACCATTTTTAAAATGTATCTTTATTGTTAAAAGTATTACAGGTGTCCTCCGTTCCCTCGTTGATTCTTTTTCTAAATCTTTTTTATTGTTGAAAATATTACATATGTCCTCCTTTCCCCCATTGACCTCTTCCAGCCCACTCCCATTTCCCACCCCCCAAACCCTCACCACCCCATCATCTGTGTCCACGGGTTATAAATACATGCATACAAGTTAACTGGTTGATTTCTTCCCACCACTCTCCCCTGCCTTCCCCCTGTGGTTCAACAGTCTGCTCATGCTTCTAGTCTCTGGGACTGTTTTTGTTCATCAGTTTATTTGGTTCATTAGATTCCATATATGAATGAAGTCATGTGATACTTATCTTCCTCTGATTGGTTTATTTAGCTTAGCATAATTTTCTCCAGGTTAATCCATGCTGTTGTAAATGGTAAGAGTTCTTTTCATTTTTATTGCCACACTAGTAGTCCATCATGTGATATCGCATGCAGTAGGTTGCCTGCTTATCTTGCTCTCTCTCTTCTTCTGGCACCCCCATAATTCAGATGTTGGTATGCTTGAAGTTGTTCCAGAGGCTCCTTACACTATCTTCATATTTTTTTTTTATTCTTTTTGCTTTTTGCTTTTCTAGCTTTTTTGCTTCTTTGTATTTCAACTCTTTGTCTTGATTCTTGGGATCCTTTAGTTTGCTGTCAGATCTCTGTATATTATTCTTTATTTCAGTCAGTATATGCTTAATTTCTGATTAGTCCTTTTTCACATTCTTGAGGGTCTCACTAAATTTCTAGAAGATTCTTGAGTAACCTTATAACCGTGGTTTTGAACTCTATATCCAGTATTTTGCTTTCATCCATTTCTTTCATTTGTGACTTGGTTTTTGTCTCCGCATTTTGGCTGCATCCCTGTGTTTATTTCTATGTACTGGGTAGCTGCTAAGTCTCCTTGAGTTGATAGAGTGGCCTTGTGTGGTAGATGTCTTATATGGCCCAGTGACTCAGCCTCCCCAGTCACCTGAGTTGGATGCTTTTGGTACACCCCTTTGTGGGCTTGTTGCAGTCTTGTTGTAGTTAAACCTTGATTGCTGTTGGTATCACTGGGAGGAATTGACCTCCAGGCTAATTGGCTGTAATGACCAGCTGTGTCTACACTGGAAGATCTATTGCACAGGAGACACCCTTATGAGGCAAGACTCTTCAGTAGGGCTTTGGTGCTCTCTAAGTCTGCCCCCTGAGTGTGTCTCTTATGGATGTGAAGAGTTGTAATCTGGTATAGTCTCACTCTGACCACTGGGTACACTGGCTCTTGGATTTCTAAGGAGGTGCAAGGTCAGCCACTGGCTAGGGCCGCCCAGCAGGAGCTACAGAGGGATCTGCAGATTCCTCCTCTTTGTATGGGGTTTGGAGGTGCCCAGATGAGGCCCAGCTGTGAAGCAAGACCACTGCTGCTGCCAGGCAGTGGGCCTTCTTTTGGAATCCCTGGGGCTCTCTGACCCAGCTGCAGTTTGTTTTAGGCTAAAGGACAGGCCATTCATATGCAAAAGTGGATGTGCACAGCTTGGGTGGGGTTGTAAATTGGGTGGGGTGGGATCTCTGGAAATCATTAGGGCAGAGCAAACAACAATGGCTGCCAGTCAGCCCTGCACCAGAGAGGTCCCCTGGTCTCTGTGTCCCTAGCCTCCATGCAGGAACAGTGATCGCTGTGAGCACCTCTAAGAGTAAACTGCCCTCGAGTTCCTGGCCCAATGCCAGACAGTCCAGTTTCTCCCCATATGTGCCAGGGTCCCCCAGAGTCTCACCCGGAACTGGAGTTCAGAGCAAGTGGGAACTTATATCTCCCTCCCAGTTAAAAGAGCAGCAGATCAACCCGGACCGGTTTGGCTCAGTGGATAGAGCGTCGGCCTGCAGACTGAAAGGTCCCAGGTTCGATTCCAGTCAAGGGCATGTACCGTGGTTGCAGGCACATCCCCAGTTGGGGGGGTGCAGGAGGCAGCTGGTCGGTGATTCTCTCTCATCAATGTTTCTAACTCTCTGTCCCTCTCAATTCCTCTCTGTGTAAAATCAATAAAATATTTTTTTAATAAATAAAAAATGAAAGAGCAGCACATCCAAGTGCCAGCACTTTCCACACCTCCGCACCTCTTACCAGTCTCAGTGCACTTTCTTCAACTCTCTGTTATGGAACTTCCACTCAACCAGCTTTCCCACGGTTCTGGGTGGTAGTACTGCCTTTTAGTTATAATTTTTATGTGGTTGTGAGGGGCAGCAAGTATAGGTATTTACCTATGCTGCCATCTTGATTCTCTCCAAAGTGAGTCTTATACATAAGTATTTGATAATATTTAATTTTCCTTTCATGTTCTGGTAGGAATTGTTCGAATTTATTCTAGAAAATTGTTTTAACTACCTGGAAGAAAATGAGGATAATTCAACAATTTTTGTAAATATTTCCCAAAAGCTTAGAATCATGATATTATGTGATACTTTATTGTATATAGTAACAAAAGTATGTTATTTGCATTTTTGTTGGATTTGTCTGCCAGTGACAGAAATGCCAACACAGCTGGCTTTTCTGTTTGCAGTAACAAGCGGTGTACAGGAAGCAGGCGCAGCTATTATGAAGCTCATAGTGTCACAAGGATCCAAGCCCCATCTGTCATCCTGACCCGCCATCCTTAGTGTAAGGCTTCTGTATCATAGCAACAGGGCGGCAGCTGCATTCCCAGGCACTGTGCATGTTCCAAGATGGAAGCAGGATAATGGGTGGTGAGGTGAGGGACGGAGGGCCAGAGGCACAGTCAGCCTTGTTGCTTCATCAGAAATAATATGGTTCTGCTTTAAGCTTCACCTTGCAGCTCCTGTTTCTACCTAAGCAGCCGTAATTAGATCACTTGTGCACCCATACCTGTAAGGGCATCTGTACTGCTGAATACCAGGGTCTGTCAGAAAGAACAGAGAAGAGAATGGATAGTCTCTGGTGTGCTGAGGAAGATGGAGGTTGTCAGTGTCAGGAGTGGAATGGGCAGGGGCAAAGGCTTCTACTCTGAGATGGAAAGCAGGTGGAGGTGCTCCAGCATGACCCAACTTACATTTATTTCCTATTTTTATTATTATTTTTTGTTAATCCTCACCAGGGATTATTTTTTCCATTGATGTTTCAGAGAGAGTGCAAGCAAGGGAGGGAAAGAGAGAGAGAGAGAAAGAGAGAGAAACATCAGTGTGAGAGAGACACACATCAATTGGTTGCCTCCCACACATTCTCCATTCAGGGCCAGGGATCGAACCTGCAACCCAGGTATGTGCCCTTGATTGGGAATAGAACCTGCAACCCTTCAGTGCGCAGGCTGACATTCTAACCATTTAACAACACTGGCCAGGGCTTGGCTTACATTTTATTTTTTTAATATATTTTTCTATTGATTTCAGAGAGGAAGGGAGAGAGAGATGGAAACATCGATGCTGAGAGAGATCATTGATTGGCTGCCTCACACACACACACACACACACACACACACACACACAACCCAGGCATGTGCCCTTAACCAGAGTCAAACCCGGGACCCTTTAGTCTGCAGGCCGATGCTCTATCCACTGAGCCAAATTGGCTTAAATTGTAAAAGAATCACTATAGCTACTGCCTGGAGACTTAACTGTAATGGAGGGCCTGGAGGGCAAAGGAAAAAATGGGGGACAAGTGCTACTTCCTATCATTGCTCCCCCTTTGGTTTGCAGCTGTTTAATTTGTCTCCTTGAACGGATCTAGAAAGAGAAGTTTTGTGGGAGAATGGGAAACAAGAAAGAGGCAGTGAGTTCTGAGGGCGGTGGTTCATCACAGCCTGGGTTTCTGAGCAGGGCCACTCCTGAGGAGAGAAAGGAGTTTCCCAGGAAATGGACAGGCACTTGCTCAGTTTCAGGCTGGAAGAGAACAAGGATTCTTATTACAAGACTAGAGGCCCGGTGCATTTGAGACTGTCAGTATTTGAATAACTAAATCTGTCCTCAGCCTGGCCTGTGGGACCGGCCAAAACCGGCTCTCCGACATCCCCCGAGGGGTCCAGAATTGTGAGAGGGTGCCGGCCAAGCTGAGGGACCTGGGAAGGAACCTGGGAGGTTGGCCATTGGGGGAGGGACTGGGGAAGGGCTCAGAGCATGTCTAGCCTATCTGGCACAGTTCTGATTGGCTGGACCTCAGCAGCAAGCTAACCTGCCCCCTGGTTGTCAGTGCATGTATAGTGAGCAGTTGAGCAGCCTGAGCATATCATTAGCATATTACACTCTGATTAGTTGATACTTAGCATATTGGGCTTTCATTTTATAGGATTATTGATTATACTCCCTAAACTGTTCTTTACATCCTCATAACTGTTTCTGTAACTTCTAATTTGTATTTCTAACCCTTTCATCTTTTTCAGCCATTGGTGAAAAGTGATGAACATCAGGAGGACACAGTCAGCAGCACCTCCACCCATCCCAGAGGGGGCCAACCACCCACCCTGGAGGGGGTGGACCACGCCATCATGATAGGCTGAGCATTTGGTAACTCAGAAACAGAACGCAGTTTCAGGTCAGATGCCCTCTGAGGAAGCCCAGAGTGTATGTGTGGATGGGTGTGTCCTTTCGGATATAGGTGGGGTGGGGTGAAGGTAGGTTGGGCCCCTAGAAACAAACAAATGAGGAGCAGACCACAGCGTCCTTAGGGGCCTCACAGTGGAAGGTCAGCACCGTGAGGCAGAGGCCAGGTGCTCACGCCTGTCCCAGTGCCCGCATGCCTGAGTGCTCAGTCAAAGCCATCTGGTGGTAATGTTGAACATAAAGCAGTCACTTTGGTCTGGGGGACTGAGTCAGCCAGCTGTGACATCTACTGACCCCGTGGTGCGGGTAGGGAACGAAGCCTAACGCTTGGCTGAGAGGTAGAGGGCATTGAATTCTGACTTGTTGCCCATGTCCCGGAGCAATGACCTCTGCTCCCCCACCACCACCACCTGGATCCCAGGCGGGAGGAACTGACTAATTAGCATCTGGTTCTTGTCTTAGGCTGCACCTCGTTACAGAGTGTTGACTTGAGGAACATAACATGTTTTACATCCTAAAAGGGGGAAATCAAAAAGCAATTCCTAAAACAGTCTGAAAGAAATAAGCCTAATTACCCAGACGATTGGTAACAACTGCATAAGGAGTTACTTATGGTGACTAGAGCATTCTTTTGACTGTTTCTGGTTCCAAGACATGCTTTCCCCTTCGCAATGCACATCAGCAAACAGACCCCCTGCCACACCTCTCTTGCCTCTCATCTTAGTTCAAAATGTAAATCTCACATGGTGTATCTGATGGCTGAAGCACACAGCCCATCGGGTGCAATGGCGGCGGGGAAATGCAGCATTAGCTTTCCATATTCTGCGCACAAGACTGCACTAGCAGGACATTGGAAAAGGAAAAACAAATCAACCCATGCTATCTCCCAGGCCTTTCAATGCCTTCGATTAGCCTCTTAAAGACTTGGTTTGGCAGCAACGTAAGAATTTTTTAAGAAAATGCATTCAGAAAACTATAACAAAACAATACCAAGTAGCTAAAAGTTATGTTTATGTCTTTTATTTGGGAAGATGTTTAGGATCTGTGAAGGGAGGACTAGGTGTACAATATCCAGTGCCCTGGGCATCAGCAGGGTCATATAGTGCCGGGCAATTCTGCCGAGGCCACAGCTCAATCACATACTGAGGGCTACAGTGTGGGGAGGGGGCAGATAATTGCTTGTTTTCTGAATAATCCTAATGGGATGGTAAATTTATTATTATTAATAACATCTTCCAATTCCATTCATTATAAATTCCCTCAAGGAATAGCCTTAAGAATTTATCTGGACCAAAAAAGGAAACAAACACTAAGCTAAAAATAAAAAATTCCAATATTCCTAGGCCCAGCTCCAGATTGGCCTCAATCACCTACAATACTTTCAAGAATCAGAGAGCCAATCTCAACTGCGATGCCCATTCAAAAGTAATTCTTGGCTGATGAATTTATTAGCTCAATTTCCTGACCCAACAAGTTATCTCATTACATTGTGTGGGAGTAAGTGCCCTGAGCATATGCACAAATCATGTATGTGTGTGCACACGTGAGCACGCACGCGCGCGCGCACACACACAGCATTCTTCACAGCCACTGAAGCTGGATGACCTCCATCCCTGCCTTGCTCTGCCACTTCCTGGCTGTGTGCCCTTAGACGTGTTTCTTAATCTCATCTGTAAAGTGAGAGTAACAGTTGCTTTTTCCATTGTTATGGGGATTTAATGATTTAACAAAAATAAAAATGGTTTTAATAGACTTACATAATGTGTATATTCTGTCATGAAAACCCCACACCAACATTATACATTTGGAAGAATGCAAGCAGCATATATTACAAATTGATGTAAGCAGTACCTTGGTTCAATAAAAAGTACACTAGTCAAGACACACAAGCATTTGTAGGTTTAAACTGAAGGGCTTTTTTATTTCTGCAGAATCCTTAAAACCTGTGGCGCTTAAAATGTGTTAGGCTTTCTACTGAGAGGTGAAATACACAACAATGGTGGAAAGGATTATCAGACCAGTGGTCTATCATGGAGCCTTCCAGCTTTGCTCAACAGCCGCCGAAGCTCTTTTCTCCATTGTCTTCCTGATAAAGTTGGCTGCCTGGCTTTTGGCTGGACCATTTGGATCCGGTTCACACAGCCGAGACTGCGTTGATGCTCAGAAGATACATCAGATGTTAGACTCCAAGATTCAGAAGGTTATCTAAACATACGCTACCATCAGCATATACATTTGGATGAAACACTTTGGATATAAACCTAACAGTGAGAAGTTTATTTGGATAATCTTCAGAAAAGCTTATTTAAAAGTACCATCTTCAAAGGGATTCTCTTCGGGTCCAAATATAACTATTCCGTGCATGAAGTTGCTTTTAAGATGGTGCCCCACTGACAATCACAGGTGGGTTCACCTGCAATCACTTAAAATTCTCATGAGCCTCCTCTGGACGGCAGTGGACATGCTCCCCAGCTGCCCCCATCAGTCTCAAACACAGCACTTTGAAGAGTGTCTGACACACATACTAATTGCTAACTACTCTATCATTATGTTATTACCATTGTTCCTCTCTAGCTTAGCAAATACCAAGATAACAATGAATCTAAATATATTCTGTATTCATGGGTCACAAATACTGGCCCACTGCCTAAATTCTGAGATAACACTTCCCCTTTTGGGGGGGGAGAAAAAAATTGCCAGTCTAATAAATAATACATGACAAATTGTTTAATAATGTTTGAAGTGGGGAGAAAAAGAAAATCATTTTCCACAGCACAGAGCTACAAACCGAGAGGAGAGTTCGACAGAGGCCTGTGTGCTTGGTTGGGCAGGGGTGACGGACTGTTGTTCCTGAGACTGGAACCTTTGTAACTTTCACCCAACATTTCCCTTGTGTCTTAGAAACGTGTCAGTTAAAAATATGTTAGGCTGATTAAATAAAGAAAATCTTTTCCTTAACAGTAATCAATCCACCCAGACTCCCCGACCCTGTCAGCCAGGTCTCTCCATCATTCATCGCCCCGAAGGGACAGACCAGGCTCTGACAGGTGGCAAAGACCCAGCCAGCTAATTCAGAAGCCAAGGAGTCTCTACCTTAAGCACGTTAATAAAATAAGTTAAAATTTGTATGTGAAAGGAAGAACCTCCTGTCTGACACTCTCTCAGAGCCTGATATCGCAAAATGCAGGAAATGAGTGAAAAGAAACAGAAAAAGACTGAGTGAATCCTAAGATCTCACCGGTAACTGGGCAGGTGAGGACTGGGGACGGCACACAAAGTCCTAACATTTCTACAAATTAGTGTCTGTATGTCTCCTGCACTAGATACAATCCTTTCCCTATAGCTATTTTCAAAATTAACAAATACAATTAAAAGGTCAGTGCCTAGACATAAATGTAAAGGACTTAAACATCATAGGAGAAAGCTGAGGTGTCCAGCCACATTCAGACTTGAGGGTAAGGAAATCTTTTCCAATAAATATCTTTCTCTTTAGAATTTTACATCTTTAAGTGAGGTGAGGTAATGCTCTCAATAAAGTAAAACTTTTTGCAATTACTGATTTTTCCAGAATACAGTGAGCATTGGCATGAATAACAATAAATTCTAAAGCACTTTTGGCCCTCCAACTGCCACAGAAAAGAATTTTACAGAGTGCAAAAATTTCCAGCAAAACAAAATTATTTTTGCCACCTGGACATGCCAGCTTGTGGTACATTGCTAGAAGTTTCCCAATGAAACTAAATTATCCTCTAAAGAATGTTATTTAAAGATATTTAGCTATAAAATATATCAACCAACCCTTAGCAAAGGAAATAATGCCTAGAAAATGTATGAACAGGGAGGAAATGGAAAGTTGGGAGACCTATACTGTTTTATACTTTTTTCATGAAATATATTTACAGACTAGCAAAATTTGAAAAATTGATAAAAATCGGTTTTTGTGCGTCATTGGGATTCCCCAAGTTTAGAATGGGTTTGTATTTTTGCTTTGTACATACAGCTCTTTGTTATTTATCACACACATTTACTCTTATAATAGACACATATCACTTGATTTGTTATCTATTGTTTTCTTTTTGTGTATAGTGTGAGTGGGAATATATATATATATATATATATATATATATATATATATATATATATATATATATATATGTCTGTGGGGCAGGGGATAAGTAAGTGGGAAAAGGAGTTCTGTGCTGTGAGCAGCCATTAGCTTCCCTTCCTGTTGGGCTACAAAGGAGGAGAGGCCGAATGGCCCAAAGTAAAAACATGGTTCTGAAAACCACAGAAGAGAAAGAGATACACCTGCAGCCCAGAGAAAGGTGAGGAAATAACTTGGACGTTTCACGGATACAAAAATGCAAGTGCTTCAAATATGTGAAATAGTTCCCTTCTCGCTCTTGAAAAGAATGCAGAGCCAGCTACACAGTGATACTTTTCACTTGTGTAATCAACAAAATTCCAAAATGGTGATAGCAAGCTGAGTGAGTGACAGGGAAGGGAAATAAACGCCTCCCAGCACATGGCGGGCGGGAGTGCAGATTGGCGCCTGCGTCGCGGAGCGCCCGTGGCTCATCGCTCTCAGCATGTGGAATCTGACCCACCAACGCCACTTCCAGAAAGTGCATTTTTTAGCATCAAAACCTGAAAACAATCTAAATGTTCCTAATACGCAGCTGGGTAAATTATGGCACAATCAGACTGGGGAGTATTATGCAACTTTATAAAAGAACGGAGCAGATCTGTACATACTGACACGTGGTCAAGTTCAAAAAAGGAAGGTCCAGAAAGGTGCACCGCTGCCTCTTGCATATAAAACGTGAATAAATATATGTTTTCCTGTATGTGTGGTGAACACATCGGGAAGCTGCCAGCTGTGACTGTGTGTGAGGAGAGGAAAATAGGTGAAGAGAGACTGAAAGAGGAGGCGTGCAAACCATTAGAAAGCGTGTGTGTGTGTGTGTGTGTGTGTGTGTGTGTGTGTGTAAAGAAAATAAATGGAAGTTCCTATTAAGTGTTTGTTGCAGTTCTCTCTCTATTGTAAGATTATGGGTGATTTTTCTCTTCTTTTTTTAAATATATTTTATTGAATTTTTACAGAGAGGAAGAGAGAGGAATAGGGAGTTAGAAACATAACTCAGCTGCCCCCTGCACAACCCCTACTGGGGATGTGCCCGCAACCAAGGTACATGCCCTTGACCGGAATCGAACCTGTGACCTTTCAGTCCGCAGGCCAACGCTCTATCCACTGAGCCAAACCAGTTTCTGCTTTTTCTCTTCTCACTAGTGTTTTGAGTTCACAAATATTCCACAGTTAAAGTGCTTTTATTAAAAATAATAATAACAGGATTTTTTTTCCTTCTAAAATTCTCAATTATTTCCACTAAACAAAAATGCCTTGCTTGTTCATTCCATAAAAACACATATTTGCTTGCATAGCTCTCTGGGTGGCCAGTTGGGTTGCAGCTGGAATGCCCAGCTCCCTGAGCCCAGATGCCTGTAGGCGGTCCCACCACCGGTCCTGCGGTCCCGCAGCCCAGCGCTCCCTGCACCCCACCAAGCCCTGCAGGCCAGACCAGTTGGGGGTCGAGTTGCACTTATGGTTTCTCTCAGGTAAAGGCCTCCACCAAATGGCGCTGCCATCACAGTGAGGCTCCCAGCTATTTGGGTTGCATTCTTGGCTTTAAGAGACAGGTTTCCTGTTAATGCTGTTTTGACTTGGATTGTTTGGGTCTCTCCAGCGGGAGACCAGATTCAGATCAAACACACAGGATCCTCCTGCTGAAACGCGAAAAGCCTGGAACACCCAGGGAAGTCCGAGTCCCCGTTTCCAGAGGGTGGGAAACGGGGCCGGGGCACTTTCTCTGCGGCCCTGGGAGGCCCCGGCGAAAAAAGCCCGTCTTCACGGAGCCACACAAACCGAGGCTGCTGTGCTGGGTCAGCAGCGTGGCGGTCAAAGCAACATGGCGGTCAGGGCCCCTCCAGGCTCTGGACCAGCCAGATGGCCCCCGCAACTGCACCCCAAGCCCCAGCCCTGGCAGGTCCTGTGCGGAGCCTTCCTGGGGGCTGGGCAAGGCCTGCCACTGGTCCCCCACTATTGGAGCTGGCAACCAGGCGGCCTGGAAACATGGAACCAAAGAAGCCACACGCAGGGTCTGGCAGGGCCCCGCTCAGACTCCAGCGACCGGGGAGAGGTCCCTTGCAGGCAGGAAGGCGCTGATGAGGGGCCTGAGCGCTTTGGGGCCAATACATCTCATTCTTAACGGTAAAAATGGGTGCCCCCACCGCGGGGGGCACTGAGCAGGCCTGCCTGCCCCGCCCAGGTCTGAGCGGGACCCACTGTGCACCCACTGCTGGGAGGTGGCTCCTCGGCCAACGCGTCCTGAGCTGGCCCAGGCCTCTGGGCAGGAAATGCCACGCCGGTCCGAGTTCCGAGGCAGCTGAGTCCCAGAGGGAGACACACTCTTTTTTCCACATTTGGGCTCCGGGCTCCCTTTGTTGGGGAGTGGCTACAGCACCTGGAATTCACAGGGAAATTCCTCTCCACAGAGCCCGGCCTGCTAGCAGGGAGGCCTTCCACGTGGGCTGGGAGCGTGGCTTCTGACAGAGCAGGCATATGGTTTCCAAGGCTTTTCCCTCGGGATCTCTGGGTGATGGTGGGCCTGGGAACTGGCATCTCCCCCCTAACACAATCCTGTCACCTGTGTGACTGGGGGAAGGTGCCTGTGCCACCAACCCAGGCCTCTCACCAAAGGCACAGCTTTCCGCCCGGAGGCTGGCAGTGCTGTAGCCCAGCGATCAGCAAGGACCCGCATGCCACTCTGTCTTCTGGGACCCGAGGAACCCAGCCAACGTGCCTTCTCCTCCGGCAGAGGACGAGGCTTGACTTTTGGCAAAAGTCTTGATGATCACCTTTCACTGTAATGGTAATGAAAAACAAAACACACAAAAAATGTGTTAAAGACAAGCCAGCCTTTCTCCTAACAGTCCTGCATCGTTCCAAAGGTCAGAGAAATATAGAAGCTTCAGCTAAGCAAAGAGCTAAGTATAGCAAGCTGAACAGAATGCAGATCCAGGGGAATGGTCCCCCAGCACACCCTATAAAATAAAAACATAGTATGCAAATTGTCCCCTCAACTGGGAGTTTGTCCGGGAGTTCGACCAGGGGTCAGGGCCAGCCAGGGGAAGGGAGGGAGTATCCAGCCAGCAGCCGGCAGCTGCTAGGGACCCTGCCAGTGCACTGGGCCCCTAGTATGTATAAATACTTTTTTATCTGAAATAACTAAGGCTTGACCTGTCTACACAGCGATCCCCCTTGAAGTTTCATGCAGCAAGTGATGTACTTACAAGATGTTGACCCGCCTCCAGCACAAGGGTGGACCAGTTCACCCCACTCCCTCTATCAGCATTGGCTTAGGGTTAGCCATGGTCCTCGGCAGGGTCTGGTCATAAGGACTGCTCAGAATTCTGGCCAGAATCTCCACCTTCTCTGACATCACAATGTGGGGAGGGAACGCCTGGAACCTTTGCCACCAGCTGGAAAGCAGCTTAGCGTTAAGCCTGCGTTGGTGGGAATGTGAAACAGTGAAGCAGCTATGGGACAGTCCGGCAGTTCCTCAGAAAATTAAACATGTGAGCCGGCAACTCCACCTCGGGGTATGTGTGCGAAGGAAATGAGAGCAGGGACTCGACCAGATATATGCACACCCATGTCCATGGCAGCATTGTTCATAATAACCAAGAGGCAAAGCCAACCCCACACCCATCAGTGGATGAAGGGGTAAACAAAATGTGGTATCCACATATAATGGAACAGTATTCAGCTTTAAGCAGGAAGAAATTTCTGATACATATTTTAACATGGGTGAACCTTGAGGACATTATGATAAATAAAATAAGCCAGTCATAAAAAGGCAAGTACTGTATGGCTCACTTATATAAGTTTGCTAGAGTAGTCTATGGAAATGGAGGTAGAATGGTGTTTGCCAGGGACAGCAGGGAGGGGGGAATGGGAAGTTATTGGTCAGTGGTACAGAGTTTCAGTTTTGTAAGATGAGTTCTAGAGATGGATGGTGATGATGGCTGACCAACAATGTGAATGTACCTAATGCCACTGACTCTGTACTCAGGAATGTCTAAGATGGTAGATTTTATGTTATGTGTACTTTTCTATTTAAAAAAATTAAAAATAATTAATCCCACATATGGCCAAACTGAGAGAACTGCAGAGAAATGGACCTGGAGACCCTTGATCAAGCTGGCCCTGAAGCAGTCACCTCACAAATGTCCATGGTGTTTCAGGCTGTTTGCTTTAGGATTTCCGATCCTAATGAACTAAGTTGTCTCTACTGCTATCTTGTGTGAAAGATCACGTTAGCGTTAGCTTCCAGCGTTAGCTTCATTAAAACAGGAGATGTGGAGGACACATTGCAACCTCCAATCTTCAATATCTTAACCCCTGACTCACTGAACGCCCTCTACCAGGTCAGGACCACCCCTCGAATGTAGATCCTCTCACAGAACCTCCAAAATTATATGCTCTGTTCCTGTTATGGCTTTGTAGTCATGGTGTTTGTTAAGTGGAGCACAGGGTGTCAGATGGTGAGCCCTTGTTCAAGAACAGACCACAGGGAAATTTAAAACAAGAAGTGTATCACTCACAGGTCCTGGAAGAAGTACCTGGTGTACCTGAGGGGCCACACAGAAAGGTCGAGGCAGGAGGCAGGCAGCAGGCAGCAGGGCCTGAAACATATGCATTTATTGGTGCCATAGGTAGTGTTTTGGGGTACCCAAGCTAGAGCTAGGCCAGTCAACTCAAACCAAAAGAGTGAGGTTTGGGGAAGGCCCACAGGGGTCTCATCTCAGGAGCACATAGGCATAAAGGCCCTGGGAGGAAAGGAGACAGTTGCTCACAAGGGCTGTCCAGGTTGTCACATCAGAAACGCACATGTGTGGTGACTGCAGGCTGCTGTCAGAGCATGTACTTGCATAAGGGGCCAGTCTCAGTTTTAAATCCCAGCAGGCCCCTTAGCCAAACAAAGGGGATGTCAAAGCAGCAACACCATGAGGAAGCTTAGCTAAACTCTCAACAGCCCCTTTTTTATATATAATCTGCTATCTTGATGCTCTTCTCGCTCCCTCAGTCCACTCTACGGTCGGAAACTCTGGACTCCACTTTCCGCCTACACGTCATGTTGTAATAGATCAGTTAGTAACTTCCCACATGCCTGGGTTATGCCTGACAGTCATTTCCCTCTTGCTCCCTAAAGTGGCTCCTCCTCACACTGTCCTCAATACCCCAGGCACATCCTCTCCACATGACATGTCTTTGCTTTCCTGTGTTCCTAAGTCATCTCTCGCTCACTCTTTCTTCCACACTCACTCTCATTTTCGTCTTCTTTCCCACAATCTAGTAACACACTCAAGCCCTCCCATGTTTCCCATGGTGACATAAATACATGTCTCAACCTGCTATTCCCTTCCAGCTGCCACCTTATCACTCTCTTTCCCTTCACAATCAAGCAGCTCAAAATACTTGTCTGCATTCCTCGTCTCCACTTCCTAGCATTTCCAGACTACCACAGTCAGGCTCCCAGCCCCAGCCGCTGTAATGAAAACATTCCGTGGAAAACGGCACAAGCCTCCTGCTTCTGAATCCAGTGGATCTCTTCCCTGAATTCCCTGTCCCATGTGTTACGATCTCCTGGGTATTTCTTCCTCCCTTGGCTTCCGGGACATCACTGCTTCTCCCTCCTGATATTCCTGAGGCTCCTTTGTGAAAGTCCCTTTCTCTGTTTATGCCGGAGAGGTAGGTTGGATGCTCCACAGCCCTCCCCACGGCATCTTCTCTGTTCATCCCACATACTAGTAGCCACTCCCGTGATTTCACTCAGTCCCATGTGTGCAGAAAAGACTTGACCCAGCAGGTGTGGGCTCTCCAAACCCTGCACATTCCAAAGGAAGGTCCAGCCCTTGCCTGCCTCCTGGAAGATCATCTCTAAGCCCTGGGAATGCCCCACCTGATAGTTGTCTACTTGTCTGGGACTTGGAGCTGTGCCAGAGAGTCTGTGCTAACAACGGCTTTGTGTGGAGGTCTTGAGACATGAAGTCTCTGTTGGACCTCTGCAAAGGCTGGAGGCTGACTAGCTAAGGACAGTCATGTGGGCATCCCATGCTGTGTGAAAAAACCCCCAAAAAATCCCTGGGCAGCATGTGGGGATAAGTGAGTGCCACCTGCACAAACGCACTGGAGGGGACAACTGGAAGCTTGTGGCTGGGCTCTGCCCTCGCAGTTTGCCTCTGCTGGTTTTTGACTCCTCTCACTATAAGAATCCATAACCACGAGTATAACAGCTTTCTGAGTTCTGAATCCCTCTAGTGAATCATTCAGCCTGAGGGTGGTCTTGGGGGTGCCCAACTCAAATCACCAAGCCATCAAAAGTCATATGCTAATGATTCACGAATCCATATATTTTCTGAATATCCCTCCTGAGCACCAGTTCTACAGAGATATTATAACCAGATGTCTCAATAGTGCTACAAATTTAAATTACCCAAAATTTATCTCCTTGGATTCTGCTCCAAACGCATTTATCCTCATGCTTTGCCACACACCCAATCAGCCATATCTAGAACTGGCAGCTCTCTTACACTCCAACTTCTCTCTCATCTCCAGGCCTAAGCCGTGAGAGCTGCTCACTGGCATCTCCAGATCCTTTCCTGCTTTCCCCGCTTCCACTGCCCTTGATGCAGGTCCCCACTGTTTCACCTCTCGGGATGGGTCCCCCTCCACCCAGGCCACATGCTTCCAATTATCCCCACAACAGACAAACTGGGTATTTTCAAAGTGGAAAATCAGGAGGAGGAAACAAATATTAAGGTATGATAGGTATACAATAGTATCCTATGTAATAAAGAGGTAATATGCAAATTGACTGCCATGCCCTCACAAGATGGCTGCCTATGACCAGGCCAGCAGGAGGCTTAGTGAGGGACAATAAAATAACTGAACAAGCAGGCTGCATGGGGTGACTAGGCCTGCAAAGGGGATGGGGAGACACAATAAGGGGTGACCAGGCTTGGCAGGGGTCAGTTAGGAGAGACCAGGCCCAATCTCTAGTGCAGGGCAATGTCAAACACTGTTTGTGATTGGCCCTGAGTACCCTGTTTGAAGCTATCAACAATCCATAGCTGTGGCTCCCTCTGCTGGGGCTGGATGCTTTTGGAAAAGACCAAGATATGCACCAGGGTCTGCTTTTCCTACACACAGGCCCCAGATTAGATCAGGCAGACTCAAAGCCTCCAGAGACCAGCCTCTCTCTGCCTGTAGTCCCACTGACACTTAGTTTGGATTAGCCTCAGGCTATCAACCATAGAGTAGAGCAAAAGGTCTTCCAACAGGGTGGGGCAACTGCCTTTCTCTCCTGGCAAAAACTGCCTGGACGGCAAAGATTCACCCAAGAAAGATGTTCAAGGGAATGACTCAGCACATGAAACCAGGATGGCTGTCCTCCAAGCTGCAACCCCAGAGCCCACACACCTGGCTTCTGCTCACACAGCTCCAGTCCACTCTGCCCTCCCTCTGCCAGAGCCCAAGGTGAATGGCTATACACAAAATTTTGTGTTGGCCCTTTAAGAGGGTTCCTGCATTTCCAGCCATCTCTTGCTGGCAGACAGCAACACTCCTGCTTTTTACAGCCAGATATTGTGTGGGAACCTTTCTCAGTTTTGGTGCTCTGGGCTGAAGAGCCTAGCTTGGGGTTAGACCCCAAAATTCTCAATGGGAACCCTGCACAGCTCAGATATCCCTCCAGAACTTCAGCTGCTCTCTGTGTGAGCTGGTCAGCCCTTTCCCACTCTGCTTCCTACTAGTCTCTATGCAATCCCCACTTTCCGTCCTTTGTTATCTTCAGTTGATTTTCAACGTGGTTTTTTAACACTTTTGTTATATTTCCAGTTTGAACCTGGGAATGTGTATGTGTAGCTTCCATTTACTCCAGAGCCATCTTGGCATTTCTCAACAGTTTTTAGAGGGTCGGTTAACTGATCAATCAGATTGAAGAAACACCCTGTTGCACAACCCTCAGGGAAGCTTTGGATTTCAATCTTTTGATGAGAGTTGATAGGGAGTTTGTTGATAGGCATTGAACTGGACATCACTGCAGTGGCACTGAGGCTGCAGATTCAACCTCTTCTTATTCAAGGATCTGGGGAATCTATGCCAAGTTTCTGGTTTCCTACTCTCTGATCTTGAAGTGAAGCTTGCTCACTGACAATCTCCTGTTACAAATTAAGAACATCCATTCATATTATCCTTGTCAAGAAATAATTCCACTTACAGAGACAGCAGTATGAAAATCTCAACTACCAATACCATGCAACTAAGTCCCTCATTCCTAAATATGTACTATTTGACTTGTTACCATAGGAATATGTTCATTTTTAAGATTAATATATTGCTGTGAAACTGGCTTTGGTATTTTCCATCCTTCAATGGCTCCCCATGGCCTATAAGATAAAATTTTGACTCCTTTCTTGGCACCAAAAACCTCTACTCCAGATCATTTTCTCATCGAGCCCTACTAGAACTTTAATTCCATATATATACAAATGATGTGGCAATTTTGTGTTTCTTGGCTTTTATTTATGCTATTCCCTGTACTCAGAATGCACTTTTCCCTATCCTTTTCTTTGGACACGACTAACACGTCTCAAAATTATTTCAAGTGAAGTGTTTAGTGACAATACCCTCTCCCAAAACCATGTAAAATCAGTCCCCTCCACACACATTTTTGGTCAGTGTTTCTATGATATTTAACTGTGCTTATAAATTTACCTGTCTGTATGTTGTGTTTATAACAGGCCTAGAATATAGAAAGACCTTAATAAATCCCTGATGAATGAATGAATAAATGGCATTTAGAAATAGTCATCATTCACTGAGGTCTGATATTGGCTCCATCAGTTATCATACATAAATAACAGTTATTTATCAGTAAAAATTAAACAATAATACTAGCTACCTAGGATTTTGATTAAAATAATAACAGATAAAATGTACTAAACACCAATGATGCCAAATACTATTCCAGATACTTGATACATTTCTAGAATGCATTTTCATAAGAACACTACAAGATTAATACTATTATCTATATCTTATAGTTGATGAATTAACATTCAAAATTAAATTAAATAGCCATTTTAACATCTAGGAGGCTTTCTGGTATACTATGAACCCTCAGTAGATGTTAGCTCCCTTTCCTATTCCACTTCTCTAAACTTTAAGACATTAGGATAAAATAATGGGTGAAAAAAATAAGGCATAAACTTTGTTGAAACTGTAACTGGGAGCTAACTTTTTAAGTGATCTCTCAGACCAATGAAGGAATCATGGCTGTATGGTGCAGTGATTTCTCCTGAGTCAGTTCACTTTGGCTCAGATTAAAGATTCATTCTACCTCTCAGATAAACCCTAAAATATAACCTCTCAGTAGAGGATGTTCTAGTTCTGTTATAACCTGGTTAAAAAAATTTTGATGCCAATGTTGTTAGTTAAATTATACTAATAATAACAGTTACAGTAGTAATAGTACAGCAGCAACAGGAGGAAGATGATATGATATTAATTGATAATTACTAATTGCCAGGCACTTTACATTAAGTAACACATTGCTATTATTATTATCTACACTAGAGGCCCCGGGTGGGGGGTGGGGGGGTGGGGGGGGGTCTTCTCAGCCTAGTCTGCACCCTCTCCAATCTGGGATCCCTCTCACAATCCTTGACTGCTGGCTCCTAATCACTCACCTGCCTGCCTGCCTAGTTACCCCTAACTGCCCAGCCCTGCTCACCCCCAACTTCTCCCCACCAGACTAATCACCCCTCACTGCCCCCCCCCAGTCTAATTGCCCCCAACAGCCTCCACTGCCAGCCTGGTCACGCCCAACTGCCCCCCCACATTGGCTTGGTTGCCCCCAACTGCCCCCCCTGACAACCTGGTCACCCCAAACAGCCTACTTGTTCAGTCATTTGGTCGTCCCTTACTAACCCCCCTGCTGACCGGGTGCACCCACGCAGCCTGCTTTTTAGTCATTTGGTTGTCCCTCACTAACCCGCCTGCCAGCCTGGTTGCTCCATGAAGCCTGCTTGTTCAGTCATTTGGTCGTCCTTCATTAATCCCACCCCCTGCTGGCCTGGTCGTAGGCAGCCATCTTATGAGGCTGTGATGGTCAAATTTGCATATCACCTCATTATTATATAGGATATTGCAGGTGGATTTTCACATTTTATAAAGACAGAATCACAATGGTGCTAGTTACCCTATTGATTGACCAACAAAAAATGGGGAAAATATGCCCTGGCCAGGGTGGTTCAGGTGGTTGAGAGTTATCTCATACACCAAAAGTTTGCCAGTTTGATTCCAACTCAGGGCACATGCCCTGGTAGTGGGTTTGATTCTCCAGTGCAGGAGGCAACCGGTTGATGTTCCACTCTTACGTTGTTGTTTCTCTCTGTGTGTTCTTCTCCCTTCCTCTCTCTCTCTCTCTCTCTCTAAAAGTGAATAAAAATATTTTTACATGGAAAAAATTATGAAACAATGGTTTTCAAGATCCTGTGGAACACACAATAAATGACAGTGATTTCTGAAAGACATGAAACAAATTAGGTGACCCTGTTAATGCTTCAGCTTCCTGCTAGCCTCTTCAGCCACAGGGCAGGGAGAGAGATATCTGGGTAATCCAGGACTCATTAAGTTGAGATGACAAAGCTAACTGTATTAAGCCAACTTGACTTTGCAAGACAGCATACTAGATAGGAAAGAGCTTCACAGAAAACTATAGCAATCTGCCAAGTACAGAGAATCTTCCTTCAATATTCAGCACATACATGTGTGAAAACTAACCCAAGGTTAGAGAAATGATTAGAGAAACCAGTATCTGGTGTTCACATAGGGCCAGGTATAGTGTCTTTTCTTACCAGACAGACTCAAAAGTCATGCAATACAAGAACAGTTGGGTATATTACTAACAGGTTTTTGCCTTGGTAGAGAAGAATGCTTAGTCCAAGCTTACTATTCCAGGTCCACCTAACAAATTTTACTATCAAGACCCAAAAGTATAAGACTGTTTCAAGAAAGCTTAAATGCATCCCACAATAAAGCTCAAGAATACTTACAGGAATACATTCATACCCAGGACCCTACAGGCAAAAATTATAATACTGTTGATCAAAATTTACCATTGGGTAAAGGAGCAGAACCCATAATGAAAAGAAAAAGCAGCCAAGCAAGGTTGACTCAGAAAAGACAAAGATGTTAGAATAAGTAAGAACACTACACAGTTATTATAAACTAGAGGCCCAGTGCACAAAATTCGTACATGGGGGTGTCCCTAAGCCCAACCTGCACCCTCTCTAATCTGGGATCCCTGTGGGATTGGACCTAAACAGGCAGTTGGACATCCCTCTCACAATCCAGGACTGATGGATCCCAACCACTTGCCTGCCTCTGCCTGATTGCCCCTAACTACTTCTGCCTGCCAGACTGATCACCCCCTAACCACTCTCCTGCCAGCCTGATCAATGCCTAACTGCTCCCCGACCAGCACAATTGCCCCTGACTGTCCTCCTCTGCCATCCTGATCACCCCCAACTACTCTCCCCTGAAGGTCTGGGTCCCCCCAGCTGCCTGGAATTGGGTTGGGTCTCTGTAGTCTGGAGCTTCCAACTCCTTCCTCTATGGAGAGGCCGCAGAAACCTCTGCAGTCAGACCTCTCTGCGTGTACTCACTTGCACACGACTGTACACCCTGCCCACTGCGGCTCCCAGCTCCCCCAAGTCTCCCAGACTCTGAGTCTCCAAGTGCCTTTCTCTACAGTCCAGACTCCACCCATTTGAGCCTGGGTTCATGGGGTTTCAGAAGGGGTTGGGGTTTAGTGCAGTTGGAACTGGGGTTCAGTGCAGTCAGGGGCTTTCTTTCCCCTCCCGCCAGCCAGGCACTCGGCCACCCTTCCTCTCTGTGTGCGAGTGTCTCCCTGCCTCAGCGTTTTGCAGCTCCCCTGATCTGTGAGCCTCTCTCCTTCTTTCTAGTTGTAGATTTTTCCACTCAGCCAGCTTCCCTGTGGTTCTGTCTTTTAGCTGTTGTTTTGAAATTGTTGTGCAAGGCAGCAGCTTAGGTGCTTACCTAGACCGCCATCTTGGTTTCTCCCAAAAGACAATCTTTAAAAAAAGAAGAAGAAGAAGAAGAAGAAGAAGAAGAAGAAGAAGAAGAAGAAGAAGAAGAAGAAGAAGAAGAAGAAGAAGGCGGCGGCATTATAAGAATTGGGATTATAGCAGATTTCTTGTCTAAAGCAATGCAACATCTTAAAAATACTGAAAGAGACTTAGAAAAAGAGATTTGCAACAAGAAAAAACAAAAACAAAAAAAATACTAAGGTAGAATTCTATCCATTTTAGAAAACCTGAATATTTAATTGTAGGTTTAAAGTTACCCCAAAAATAAATTTAGTCAACATCATACACAAGTATAAATTTCATTTTGGTTAAAGATAAAAAGGTCAACCTAGAGTTTTATATCAAGCAAAAAAAATATTTTTAATATTTTTAATATTTTTTTTAATTTCAAGAGAGAGGGGAAAGGAAAGGCAGGGAGAAAGAGAAACATCAATGTCAGAGCAAAATATTGATTGGCTACCTCTTGAATGACCCTCTGCTGTGAATGAAGCCTGCAACCTGGACATGGGCCCTGAATAGGAATCAAACGACCAATCTTTTGGTACCCAGGATAATGCCCAACCAACTGAACAATACCATCCAGGGCAAAAATTATTTTTTAAAATAAAGACTTTTCAGAAGAAAAAGGCTAAAAGAATTAACCACCAGCCCTGCACTACAAGAAATTTAGGAAAGTCCTTAACGCAGAAGAAATTTGACACGATATGGATATATGGATCTACCCAAATGAATGAAGAGGATCAGAAATTGTAACTACATAAGTATATACAATTTTGTTCTTATTAATAAAACTAATAACAATGTTGTATGAGATTAATAACATATGTAGAAGTAAAATGTATGATGACAATGGCATAAAAATTCAGTAAGAGAGAAATGGAGGTTTATTATTATAAGATGCTAATTCTATATGTGAAATGGTATGATAATATTTGAATATCATTAAAGATGTATACAATAATCTCTAAATCAATCATTAAAATAATGAGAGAGAAAAACATAGTGAATAGGCCAATAAACAAATAAAATGGAAAACCAAGATGGTAGCATAGCCAAAACCAGTTTGGCTCAGTGGTAGAGTGTCAGTCTGCGAACTGAAAGGTCCCAGGTTCGATTCCGGTCAAGGGCATGTACATTGGATGCGGGCACATCCCCAGTAGGGGGTGTGCAGGAGGCAGCTGGTCGATGTTTCTCTCTCATCGACATTTCTAGCTCTCTATCCCTTTCTCCTCCGCTCTGTAAAAAATCAATAAAATATATTTTTTTTAAAAAGATGGTAGCATAGATAAATGCCTATACTCACAGCTTCCCACAACCACATCAAAATTACAACTAAAAGTAGAACAACCATCATTCAGAACTGCCTGAAAGCTGGCTGAATGGAAGTCCCACAACTAGTGAAGTAAAAAAATAAAGCACATTGAGACTGGTAGGAGGGGCACATTGAGCCTTGCCTGTCCTGGCTCAGACTTCATGATTTGCTAAAATCTCTCAAATAAGCTGCTGCTGGTGTCAGCATGCCCCAAAACTATCAATAAAAGGCCCACAACCTTTCTTTACAGCTTAGCCTCACCTAGGTACCTCCAAGCCCAATAAAAATAGCAAACAGAAGCCATCTGCAGGTCCCTCTGTAGTTCTGGCCAGGTGGCCTCAGGAAGTAGCTGACTTTATACCTCCCTGGGTTCCCTAGAGCCAGTGTACAGCTTCAGACCATAGCAGATTACAACTCTATACATCCACAAGCAATACACTCAAGAGGCAGACTCAGTGAGAACCAAAGACCCACTGAAGCAAGTCCTGCTCCATAGAGTGTTTCTTGCACAGCACCTCTCCCACTGTAGTCACAGCTGGTACTCACAGCCAATTGGCCTGGACGTCAACTCCTCCCAATGACACCAACAGCAATCAAGGTTCAACTATAAGACTGTGCACACAGCCCACATAGGGACATACTTAGAGTGCCCCGCCCAGGTGACTGGGGAGGCTGAGCCACTAGGCCCTGTAGAATACCTACTACACAAGGCCACTCTACCAATTCCAGAAGATATAGCAGCTCTATCTAATACATAGAAACAAACACAAGGAAGCAGCCATAATGCGAAGACAAAAAAAAAAACATGTCATAAATTTAAAATATAGAGCTAGCAAACTTTCGGATACAAAGTTCAAAACTATAATCATAAGGTTACTAAAGAATCTTCATGAGACTTTCAAGAATCTTAGTGAGAATGTTGAAGACATGAAAATGGGCTAGTCAGAAACTAAGCATATAATAACTGAAATAAAGAACAATTTATTTTTCAGAAATTCAACAGTAGATAGAGAATTTTGAGAATCAAACCAATGATTTGAAATATTAGGAAGCAAAAAAAGACCCAATCAGAAGAGCAAAAAGAATCCAAAAATATTAAGATAGTGTAAAGAGGCTTTGGGACAACTTCAAGCATAACAACATTCTCATTGTGGTAGTGCCAGAAGGAGAAGGGGAAGAGCAAGCTATTGAAAACCTATTCAAAGAAATAACAACAGAAAACTTCCCCACCTGGTGAAAGAAATAAACTTACAAGTCCAGGAAGCACTGAGAGTCCCAAATAAGAGAGAGGACCCTGAAGAGGACCACATTAAGTCAGATCATAATTAAAATGCCAATGGTTAAAGACAAAAAAAAAAAAAGAATCTTAAAAGCAGCAAAAGAAAATCAGTTAGTTCCTATTAAGGAGCACCCATATGACTGTCAGCTGATTTCTCAACAGAAACTTTTCAGACCAGAAGGGAGTGGCAAGAAATACTCAAAGTGATAAATAATAAGAACTTATAACCAGATTATTCTACTCAGAAAAGCTCTCATTTAGAATTGAAGGTCTGATAAAGAACTTCACAAACAAGGAAAAACTAAAGAAATTAATCACCACTAAACCAATATTACATGAAATATTGAAGGATATTCTTTAAGTAGGGGAGGAGGAGGAAGAGGAAGGAGAACGAAAATGAAGAGGAGGAGGAGGAGGGGGAGGAGGAGGAGGAGGAGGAGAAGGAGGACAGGAGGAGGAGGAGAAGGAGGAGAAGAAGAAAAAATAATCTATACTAATAATAGACAAATATGTAAAATGACCATACTCCATGATGCCCACAGCCAATCAGACGTGAGTATGCAAATTAACCCAACAAAAATGGTGGGCCTGTGGGCCCAACAAACATGGCATTCCCACCTCCCGGCCACTCGGAGCCTACACGCATAGGTGCCAAGTGGCTGGGGGCATGGTGGGCATCCCCAGGACCCTGCCCACTTTGAACCTGTGGCCAGTGCACACTCAGCGCCAAGTGGCCAAGGTCCCAGTGATGCCACTGGAATGTCTGGTTCTGTCAGCCCAGCCTGAGGGCAGCTGGAGTTCTCAGTCCTTTTCGTTTGTGCAGCCGCTGAACCAGAAGCAGGAACCAAGAGCATGGGAAGCACCAGGAATTTTGAGAATTGTACTACAATTGATCTTAGCTAAAAGGCCGAGAAGCGATAATTCTGAGAATTATAGTTATAATGGCACCCTCTGGACCTGAAGCAGAAGCCCAGAGTGCAGGGAGCACCAGGAATGCTGGGAATCATAGTTCTGGTGGCAGAAGTGTTGCAGGATCTCCTAGACACTAGAGCAAAGTGAGCCTGGAGCAAGTCACTGTTGTGGTGGGGGAAGGAGGGAAAGCAAAGGTGAGAGACATAAATAAAGTTGCAGCATTGAGGAAAAATTAAAGGGAAGCTATCCTGCAACTTCTAGGAAATCTCCATCGATAGAGCAAAGAAAAAAAAAGACCTCTATTAT
The DNA here is from genome assembly GCF_964339955.1 of Pipistrellus hanaki. Taxonomy (NCBI): domain Eukaryota; kingdom Metazoa; phylum Chordata; class Mammalia; order Chiroptera; family Vespertilionidae; genus Pipistrellus; species Pipistrellus hanaki. The sequence continues at coordinate 6,010,103 of NC_140516.1, forward strand.
TCTGTGAGCACCACAAACTGGGTTGGGGTCTCAGACAATTAGCTCATATGATTGCTAAGACAGACAGAAACTCCAGGATTGGAGAGGACTCCCCCGAGGGCTCCCAGATTGGAGAGGGTGTAGATTGGACTAAGGGACCCACCCCCATGTATGAATATTCATGCACTAGGCCCCTAGTATGAATAATAAAATGGCAACAAATACATATCTATCAACAGTTGAATCTAAAAATCAAAATAAACCAACAAGAAATCTAATGAACAAAATAAACTGGTGAATAAAATAGAATCAGAGGCATGGAAGCCTGGAACAGATTGATGAATCTCAGAGGGAGGTGGGGAGGATAGATTAACCAAAGATTTTACCTATGGACACAGACAGTAGGTGGTGAAGGCCTGGGACAGGGTGGAAACTTGGTGGAGGAGAGCAATGTGGAGCGGAGTGGGGGGAACATCTCTAACACTCTCAACAATAAAGATTTTTTTAAAAGAGAGAGATATATAAAATTGAGCCTTTAAAAAATAATAGTCTAAAAAAAATGCAATGAAAGAACAGGGGGATATGAAAGAGTTGGAACAAATAGAAAACAAATGGCAAGATTACATACTCAAATCTAAGCACACCAATAATCACATTAAATGTAAATGGTCTAATTAACCCAATTAAGAGGCAGAGATTTTTTAATTGGCTTTTTTTTAATATATTTTATTGATTCTACACAGAGAGGAATTGAGAGGGACAGAGAGCCAAAAATATCGATGAGAGAGAAACATCGACCAGCTGCCACCTGCACACCCCCCACCAGAGATGTGCCCACAACCAGGGTACATGCCCTTGACCAGAATCGAACCCGGGACTCTTCAGTCCGCAGGCCGACGCTCTATCCACTGAGCCAAACCGGTCCCAGCTTTAATTGGCTTTTTAAAAGACCCAACTATGCCCTGCCCACAAGAAGTGCACTATAAATATAAAGATAAAAATATTAAGGTGATGACAGAGTAGTTGAAAGATACCAAAGTAGAATTACAACTAAAATATAGAGTAACCAACTGACATCTAGCTGAACAGAAGTCTTATAACCAAAGATTTATAGAATAAGCCACATCAAGATTGGTAGGAAGAAAGGAGATGTGAGAAGGGTCGGCCCCACTCTCACAGGCAGAAGATGAAAATACAGAGGGATATCTCAGCTACAAAGTTTCCTCCTGAGGATCACTGGGTCTCAACCCCATGCAAGGCTTCTAAGCCCAGGCCACCAGAGCGGGAAAAGGCACCCATATGGCATCTGGAGAGAGTAGTCTTGGACTCAGTCTCTTGCTTTTCATTACTTTGTGTACCTCATGCCATTCTCTTCTGGCCTAGAGTGTTTCTATTGAGGAATTAGTTGGCAGTCTAATGGGAGCTCCCTTGTAGGTAACTTTCTGTCTCTCTACTGCTGACTTTAAGATTCATTCTTTGTCTTTATCATTTGCCATTTTAATTATGATGTGTCTTATTGTGGATGTTTTTTGGGTTTATCTTGATTGGGACTCTCTTTGTTTCCTGGACTTATGTGACTTTTTTTTCACCAGGTCAGGGAAGTTTTCTGTCATTATTTATTCAAACAGGCTTTTATTCCTTGCTCAGATTCTTCTCCTATGGCAACCCTAATTGTGAATGTTGTTACGTTTCCTGTTGTCCCAAACCTCCCTTAAATGCTCCTCCTGTTTTTAAATTTTTTTTTCCAATTGTTGCTCTGATTGTGTGTGTGTGTTAAACCTTGTCTTCTAATTCACTGATTTGGTCTTGGCTTCTTCTAGTCTACTGTTGATTCCTTCTATGGTATTTGTTATTTCAGCTATGTCATTCTTCATTTCTGATTCATTCTTATTCATGGTTTATACCTCTTATTTCATGCTGGTGTATTTCTCATTAAGTTTCTATAATTCTCAATAAGTTCCATAATGGTCTCAATTACATTTCTTGTAGTTCTCACTAAGTTGTTTGAGCACCCTTATAACCATTACTCTGAATTATTTACCTGACAATTTGCTTGCCTTTATTTCATTTAGTTCCTTTTCTGGAAATTCCTTCTTTTCTTTCATTTTGGGGTTGTTTTTTGTCTATATCTATATAATTTTATTAACCAATGTCACCTCTGTAAATTTAGTAAAACTTTTTGAAAAATATATTAAAAGGGAAAAGACAGACCATGTGTTAACATTAATCAAAAGATAGCTGGAGTGGCTATATTACTATACAAACTAGATTTACATATACATCAACTACATCTGGTTATAAAACATATAGCATAGAAAAAAACCTTAGTACAAGCAGAAAAAATATTTAAACTTTCACTGCTTCCAAAAATATGCACGTCTTAAGTCATTTCAGATTACTTTTAAGATAATTTTTATAAGAATGATGAAGTATGTGTGGGAGCTCTTTAAATAAATTTTCTTTCTACCATGACTTTAAAAAACAATAAAATAAAACACAGAGCATAAAGGTAGACAATTTAACATATACATTTTTTCTAAAATCTCTCTTAAAATCTTTATGCAAAAGCAGTAAACATGTTTCAATGTCATAGACCCATGAAGACAAAGAGAATAATAGAGATGAAAAAAAACAAAACCATTTTGGCAGCTGGAAATATATACTTAGTAATAAGTAACTTACTAAATCTTAAAATAAAATGATGTAAGCCACAATGGGATTTACATCATGAAATTCCCACAAAATGTAAGACCTAAAGCACCAGAGAAGATGGCAGAGTAAGGTGATGATGAGCTAAAAAAAAAAAAAAGAACTGATTGAAAGTCTGTTTAAGTGGAGGTTAATCCTCCTCCCGACATCAGATCTCTTATTTTGCTCAAAAAATGTAGATGCTCCTCCCACACCCAGTAGGAGTCAAAATACTTATGCTCTAGAGAGGATAACATGAAGATATGTGGGCCAGGAGACAGTACTGGTGGGTTAAAGGTGAAAGTAACATGCTGGGGAGCTGGGGGAGTAAAGTAATAGTTTTTATATTTAATGTTGAGAAACTCTTTCTACACAGGATTCTTTGCCTTCTTTTCTCTTTCTGGTAGTCAAGTTTTCTGACCCCATGAGGAGTTTTTTTGTTTTTTTTGTTTTTGTGGGGTTTTTTTGTTTATTTGTTTGTTTTTAATTGATTTTTACAGAGAGAAAGGGAGAGAGATAGAGAGCTAGAAACGTCAATAAGAGAGAAACATTGACCAGCCGCCTCCTGCACATCCCCCACCAGGGATGTGCCCGCAGCCAACGTACATGCTCTTGACCGGAATCAAACCCGGGACCTTTCAGTCCGCAGACTGACACTCTACCACTGAGCCAAACCGGTTTCGGCCCATGAGAAGTTTATATAGCCTTCTCTAGACAATCTGGACAAACTAGACAAGCCAAAAAAAGCACCATCAAAATTAACCAACCAGGTCACTCTTGCAATGAAGCCAGATTGTTCATAAACTTGTGTGTGTCCTATTCTTATTTATATGCCCACAAGCAAGGTTGAGAATAATAACCAATATTTAGTTAGCATTTTAATGTGCCAGGGATTATGCAGTAGTTGGTATGACAATTTACAGATAAGGAAAGAGAGAGACAGAAAGGGCAAGAAAGGTGTCTAAGTCCCCACCATGAAATGTGGCAGTTCATAAACCACACTCCTCTCATTAATTGCCATATATTATTCTCTTTTTTAATAAATATTTTTCAACTCTGCACTGTCTCTTTTCAACTACAACCATGGTGCTGGATAGCCTGGTGATCAAACCCTCACAATCATGTGCCAACAGCAATCAAGGCTCTACAACAACATGAGGTCATGCACTACTCACACATAGAATGAACCTGAAGTACCCAGTTAAGGTGACCAGGAAAACTGCACCACAGCACACCTACTACATAAGGCCACACTATGAAGACCAGGAGATTTCCCCAAGACTGGGAGATGTAGCAAATCTACCAATGAGAGAGAGAGAGAGAGAGAGAGAGAGAGAGAGAGAGAGAGAGAGAGAGAGAGAGAGAGAAAGGAGGGAGGGAGCGAGGAAGGGAGGGAGGACGGGAGGGAGAGAGAGAGGGAGGGAGGAGGGTAGCCAAAATGAGAAGACAAATAAATATATCCCAAAAGAAAACAAAATACTCAGAAAATAACTAATCAAAATAGGGGCAAACAATCTGTCAGATGAAAAAGTCAAAACATTAATTATAAGTTGCTTTATTATCTCAGTGAGAACTTCAAAAAAATACAGAAAACATAAAAAGGAGATAGAAAACATTTTTAAAAGTCAGAAAGGAAGAATACAATAACTGAAATAAAAAATATATTACAGTACTAGCCAGTTTGGCTCACTGGATAAAGCATTGGCCTGAGGACTAAAGGGTGCCAGGTTTGTTTCCGGTCAAGGGCATGTACCTTGGTTGTGGGCACATCCCCTATAGGGGGTGTGTAGGAGGCAGCTGATCGATGCTTCTCTCTCATCGATGTTTCTAACTCTCTACCCCTCTTCCTTCCTCTATGTAAAAAATCAAAAATATTTTTTTAAAAGAATACATTACAGGGAATCAACAGATTAGATAAAGCAGAGGATCAAATTGGGACTTTGGGAGATAAGATTACCAAAAAACACACACAACAACAATTAAAAAAAAATAAAATAAAACAGAATCCAAAAAAATGAGAATAGTTTTAACAAGCCTCAGGGATAACATCAAGCATAGCAACATCTTCATCATAAGTAAAACACAAGGAGAAGAGAAAGAGCAAGGAAATAAAAACCTATTTGAAGAAATAATGATGGAAAACTTTCCTAACCTGAAGAAGAAAATAGTCATACAAATCCAAGAAGCACACAGAGTCCCAAACAAGATGAATCCAAAGAGGCTCACATTAGGACATTTCATAATTAAAATACCAAAGATAAAATAAAAAGAGAGATTCTTAAAAGCAGCAAGACAAAACCAGTTAGATATCCAAAAGGGAACTCTCCATAAGACTGTGAGCTGATTTCTCTACAAAAACTTTGCAGACCAGAAGGGAGTGACATGAAATATTCACACACAAAAACAAAGACAACCAAAATTACTCTACCCAGCAGAGTAAAGATTTATAATTAAAAGGCAGATAAAGATACAAGAAAAAAAGCTAAAGGAATTCATCACCATCAAACCAATATTACAAGAAATATCAAAGGGACTTCTTGAAGGATAAGGGGGAAAGTTTAAATATGAATAAGAAAATGGCAGTAACTATATATCTATTAACAACTACTTTAAATGTAAATGGATAAATACTACAATCAAAAGACATAGGGTGTGCCAAAACCGATTTGGCTTATTGGATAGAGTGTTGGTCTGCAGACTGAAGGGTCCCAGGTTCGATTTCGGTCAAGGGCATGTACATTGATTGTGGGCACATCCCCAGTGGGGGTGGAGGGGTTGCAGGAGGCAGCTGGTCAATGTTTCTCTCTCATCAATGTTTCTAGCTTTCTATCCCTCTCCCTTCCTCTCTGAAAAAAAAATCAACAAAATATTTTTTTAAAAGACATAGGGTGGCTGAAAAATAACAAAATAAGACTTTCACATATGCTACCTACAAAAGATCCACTTCAGATCAAAAGACACACACAAACTGTGAGATGGAAAATATTTCTAAAAAATGGAACCCCACCCCACCCAAAAAAAAAAAAAAATACTTGGGTAGCAATACTTATACCAGATTTAAAAAAAAAATACTTTATTTTTTATTGAATTGCAGTGACATTGAAACCAGAAAGGTTTATCCAACCTTTGCCCAATTTCAACATCCTGTTTCCCTCTTGCTATCAACATATTATTGTCCATTTATTTCTTCTGTTTAATCCCTTCACCTTTTTTTCATCAAGCTCCCCCCTCCCCAGGTTTTCTGTATCTATATCTTTTTCTATTGGTTTGTTTGTTTTGTTCATAAGGTTCCATATAAGTGAAATAATATGGTATTTGTCTATCCCTGAAAGGCTCATTTCACATAGCATAAGGCATTCCAGGTTCATCATGCTGTCACAAAAGGTAAGATTTTATACTTTTTGCAGGAAAATGGTATCCATTGTGTAAATGTATCCCTACTTTGACTGTGTTACTATCTATCTCTCCCTTTATGTCCATCAGGGAGTTCTTTATATATTTAGATGCTCCTGTGTTGGGTGCATAAATGTTTATAAAGGTTCTATCCTCTTGATGGATTTCTCCCTTTATTATTATGTAGTGTCCTTCTTCATCTCCTTCTATAGCCTTTATTTTTATCTATTTTGTCTGATACAAGTATTGCTACCTCAACTTTTCTTGTTTGTTTCCATTTCCACTAATTTTTTTTCCCATTTCTTCACGTTCAGTCTGTGTGCATCTTTTGTTGTTGTTATTGTTAATCTCAACTTGAGGATATTTTGTCACTGATTTTTTCACTGAAAGGGGAGGGGAGAGACAGAGGGAGAGAAACATCAATGTGAGAGAGAGACATTGATTGGTTGCCTCCCACATGTGTTCCAACCAGGGCCAGGGATAAAGCCTGGAACCAAGGTATGTGGCCTTGACTGGAATTGAACCCAGGACCCTTCAGTCGATGAGCCAATGCTCTATCCATTGAGCAAAACCAGATAGGGGTGCATCTTTTGTTATAAAGTGTATCTCTTGTAGACAGCATATATATGAGTCATGTTTTATTATCTATTCAGCTACCCTATGTCTTTTGATTGTAGCATTTAATCCATTTACATTTAAAGTTATTATTTAAAGCTACTTGTTTATTGCAATTTTATTCTTTATAACTATGTTTTTCTCTCCCCTTTTTTTATTATTCTTTTTAAAGGGAGTCCTTTAACATTTCTTACAATGCTGGTTTAATGGTAATAAACTCTTTCGCTTTTTTTCTGGTCTGAGAAGATCTTTATTTCACCTTCAATTTGAAATGATAAGCTTGCTGGTTAGAATAGTGTTGGTTGTAGACCTTTACTTTTCATCACTGTGAATATTTCTTGTCAATCCTTTGGCCTGAAATGTTTCTGTTAAGAAATCAGCTGAGAGCCGGGACCGGTTTGGCTCAATGGATAGAGCGTCTGCTTGGGGACTGAAGGGCCCCGGGTTCGATTCCGGTCAAGGGCATGTACCTTGGTTGCGGGCATATCCCCAGTAGGGGGTGTGCAAGAGGCAGCTGATTGATGACTCTCTCTCATCGATGTTTCTAACTCTCTATCTCTCTCCCTTCCTCTCTGTACAAAATCAATAAAATATATTAAAAAAAAATAAAAGATACTTTAAAAAAAAAAAAAAAGAAAGAAATCAGCTGAGAGACTTTTGGAAGCTCCTTCATGGGTAAGTAATTAATTACCTTAATTCTTTATTTTTAACCTTTGCCATTTTAATTATAATGTGCAGGTAGATGTCAGATGTTGCTGTAATTGGTCTTTTTGAGATCATCTTAATTGGAAATTTCTGTACTTCTTGGACTTGTGTGACTTTTTCCTTCACTAGGCTAAAGAAGTGTTAAGCCATTATTTCTTCAAACAGGTTCTCAATTCCTTGTTTATTCTATTCTCCTTCTGGTACCCCTATGACATGGATGCTGTTAAGTTTGATTTTTGTCTCAAAGGTTCCTCAGACTTTTGTTATTTTTTTAATTCTTATTTTTTTAAAGTTTTTATTTATTTCTGAGAGGAAGGGTGAGAGAGAAAGAGATAAAAACACAAATTACGAGAGAAAAAATCATTGGCCACCTTATGCACCTCCTTTACCCCACCTACTGGGAATCAAATCCTCAACCTTGGGTATATGCCCTAACCAGGAATCTAACTGTAACCTCCCAGTTTCGAGTTGATGCTCAAATACAGGAGCCACGCTGGCCAGGCTAAATTCTACTTTATTTTTGTTGCAACGTTTGTGTGCTTACACTTTTATTGTCCTCTGAATTGCTGGTTCTGCCTTCTCTAACCTGCTGTTTTTTCCTTCTAATGTATTTTTTATTTCAGATATTGTATTCTTCAGACCTGACTGGTTCTTTTCATTGTTTCTATATCCTTGTTAATGCTTGCTATCTCTGTTTAAGTTCTCGCTGAAATTATGCATTATTTTCCTAAGGTCCTTAGCATCATTGTTTTAACTCTCATTTAGGGCATATTTCTTTGTCTTCCCATTTTGTCTGCCTTTTTGTATTTGTCTCTGTGTATTAGATAGATCTGCTATGACGCCCAATCTTGTTATGAGGGCCTTCTTGTATAGGTGCCTTGTGGGTAGCAGTTGCACAATATTCTAGATCAACTGAGCAAGGTACTCCAGAAATTATTTTTGTGTGGGTTATGTGCCCTCTCCTATTGTAGTTGAGCATTGAATGCTCTTGGCCCATTTGTGGTAGAGTTAACCTTCAGGCAGGCCAACCATAAGGATGGGCCTCGTTCACCATGTATGAGTAGCTGTTCAGGGGCTGCACACCCAAGAGAGAGGTTTTCCTGGAAGGGTCTGATGTTTGCCAAAGTCCCCCTTTGGCTGTGTCATTTGTGTGACTAGTTGTATCAAGCTCTGACTTATTTTGAAGTTCACCACTGGTAGTTTTTATTTTGGGTCCCCATATCCAAGGCTTCGGTGCAGGTAGATGTCAGATGTTGTGTGTAATAAGCCTTGTGCTACCTTTCTGGAGCTTCCATGCAATTCACTGTTTGTGGCTGTGTCTACTGGGCCTAGGTGTGTGTAAAAGGGGCCATGCTTGCCCTAGCTGGTTAGGCTAAGTGAATAGAGTGTTGGCCTGCAAACTGAAGGGTCCTGGATTTGATTCCAGACAAGGGCACATACCCAAGTTGCAAGCTCAATCCCCAGTAGAGGGCATGTGGGAGACAACCAATCAATGTTTATCTCTCATCATTGATGTTTCTTTCTCCCTCTTCCTTCCTCTCTGAAACCAATAAAAAAAAAACTATTTTTAAAAAGAAGAAGAAGGAGCCAGGCTTTTTACCAGGATTGGCTTCTAAAACTGAACGGGGGACAGATCAATGAAAGTTCTCTGTTGTAAGGGAAGCAAGCTACAGGTCCAAGCTAAAGGTCAGCATCCACCTGTTAGCTATTCCACCCCCACCACCTCCCCAAGATTGCCTGGACTTGTTCTAAAGTCTTATGAAGAAAGGCTGTAGAGTGGGCCCAAGCTGGTCATGCTCCACTGGCTGTTCCACACAACTCAAGCTTGGTAGGGTGGGGTGAACAGGTTGGGAAGACAGGGGGCAGTATAGTCAGGCACTCAATGTAGAGAATGTGGCCCATTATTCCAGAGCCATACCATTCAGTTTCTGTTAGAGTCTCTAGCTCTCCCTGAGGATGAGCAAACCACAGGTTCAAGTTAGATGAGCCAGCTGTTCCCACCGCAGGACCAAGCTCAGCAGGACTTGGGCGAACAGATCAAGAAAGTCTTTTTTTTTGGGGGGGGGGGAACCAAGCTGCATGCCTCCCCCTAGCTCTGCAGCTGTGCCATCAGAGATCTTGATTGATCTTTATTCCAAAGTTTTTAGCTCCAAGCTATGCTCCCTTTTCCCTGCAGAACCAAGCCCAGCAGGAGCAAGGTAGTTCTCTGTTGGGCATGGTGCTGGTCCTTGGGAGGGGAACAAGCTGCATGTCCTTCTCTGGCTCCACATCCATGCCATCAGAGACCCCAGTGGAGTCACACTCCAGAGATCTCAGCTCCAACCTTGTTCCCTTCCCCTTGCAACACTGAGCCCAGCAGGATGGGGCCAGTGGAACTAGTAAAAAGAGATCAAGGTCATTTTTTGTTGAGGTTGGTGCCAGTCTGGTAAAGGAGAAGTGAGCTGCCTGCCTTCCCTTAGCACCACAGCTACACCACTAGAGACCCTGATAAGGAAATCTTCCATTGGGATGGTGCCTGCTGAACCAGTGGGAGGGGAGAAAAATTAGCCCCCATTTCAAAACCACACCAATTGGACTGTCTGAGAGTCTGCTTATAGTCTGTACAGAAAAAGAGGTGCCACAGGTCCCTTTGCAGGGCAGCCAACAATCATTCCTGCCAAACTCAATCTTGGAGGGTGGTATCACCTGTATTTGGGGAACATTGTTATTCCACTCCCCCATGGGGGCTGGTGCTCTGAGAATAGCCTGCCCAGTGTTGTGAGATGGTGGATGAGGATGGTGAAGGATGTTGACTCAGAACCGGGATCTCAGTAGCCAACCCTCCAGATCTGTCTCCAGAGCCACACTCTCCAGGTCTTTTCTTTAGGACTGTTATATGCCCTGAGTCATTTTCCCTCTACCAGAACCCCAGGTGAGTGGCCAAGAGCAAGTTCCTATGCAGTGGCCCATTAGGAGAGAACCTAATTCTGAAGGTGGGCATGTCAGAATGAGCAGAGGCGATGAGATGAAGGAAAGGATAGAGATGGGAATCTCATATGTGGTCTGGTGCCCACCACAGAAACAGCACTGTGGCAGCCACAAACAGCCACCATGTGACAGCAGTAGTGGTGGTGGAGGAGTTTGACTGCAGCCTGATGGGTGATGCACACACAGCATTTTAACCAGCGCCATCATTAAACCCAGTGCCGGGGCAGAGACACAGCAGTGTGGCAGCCACAAACAGCCACCATTACTACTAAGAAGGCAAAGCCACATAATCATGAACCCACCTGTCCTCACCTACTTGCCCACCATTACAGCAAAACTAGTAGAGGCAAAACACAATAGAGGCAGCAGGCACTCCTTGGACAGCTGATAGACTTAGTCCCAAGCCTAGTCCCAAGGCAACCCAGACATAAAGGGGACAATCTCGAGGCATACAAGTTATTTCCCATTAATGAGGTAAGGTTGACACACTGAGAATGGAGAGTGCCATTAGTGCAGGTATGTGAAAATAAAAACTTGCACTATAGCAACATCTACTGGAAATCAAGAGAAAAACCTCTACTTATCAACTCTGAATTATTAAGATGTACTTAACAAAGTACTCTTTTTTGAAGTTCACTACTTCAAATGCCCAAGGAGAGAAACAATTCATCAATTAGAATAACTGAGATAACAAGATATCTCAGAAGAAAGTTAAAATTCTCCAGAAACCAAACTTTAAGGCATAAAAGAATCTAATTTAAATTACAGAAAATTCAAAATTGCAGTAGTCAATAAACTCAATGAACTCCAAGAAAACTCATAAAGGCAGTTCAATGAGCTCAGGATTAAAATCAACATAAGGAGTACTTTTCCAAAAATATTGAAATTATAAAAAAGAATAAGTGAGATGCATCTGGAGAACTCAATAAATGAGATAAGGACTGCATTAGAGAACATTGAAAAATAGAGCAGACCAGATAAAAGTGAGATTCAGTAAGTTTAAAGATACAAATCTAGAAATAACTCAGGTGGAAGAAGAGACAAAAATTAGAGGGTTTTTGTTTGTTTGTTTGTTTGTTTGTTTGTTTTTTAATGAAAGAACTATCTGACTCTGTTAGAAAGAGAATTATAAGAATAATAGGCATACCAGGAGAAGAAAGAGAAAGAGATCAGGAGAAGAAACAGTGAACAACAACAATTAACAAAATGACAGTAAGTATATACTTATTAATAATTATCCTAAATATAAATAGACTAAATGTTTCAATCAAAAAACATAGGGTGGCAGAATGGGTTTTGTTTTTTTTTAAATGGCCCGTCAATATACTGCTTACAAGAAGAGACTTGCTTCAAATTGAAAGACACACACGGGCTGAACAAAAAAGGAAGAAGAAAGATATTGCATGCTAATATCAGACAAAATAGACTTCAAAACAAAGAATTTTTAAAAGACAAAGTAGAGCATTACATAATTATAAATGGGTCTATCCGAGAAAAATAAGATATAACAATTGTAAATATTGACACAGCCAGCACAGGAGCACCCAAATATGTGAAGTAAATGTTAGTGGACATAAACGCAAAAATGAACAATAGTGCCATAATAGTTGGGGACTTTAGTACTCCATTATTTCAATAAATAGGTAACTTAAACAAACAAAATTAATTTTTAAAAATAATGGCCTTATATTCCAAATTAGATGAATTTGACTTGATAAACATTTATAGAGCATCTCATCCAAAAACTGTAGATTATGTATTTCTCTTACATGCACATGGAACATTTCTCAAGATATATCACATTAATAGGCTTCAAAACAAGCCTCAATGAATTCAAGAAAATTGAAATTACATCAAGCATATTTTATGGCCATGTGGCATAAAACGAAATCAACTTTAAAAAAAATACCTTGGAAAAATACAAATACAAGGAGATAAAACATGCCCCTAAACAATCAACAGTTGTTTAGAAAACAAAACAAAAAGAGAAATAAACAAAACCAAAATTAAGTACGTGAAAATAATAATAAAAGTCAGAGGGGAACTAAGTGAAATAGAAAATTAAAAGACAATTTTGGGTTCTGGCCTGTTTGGCTCAGTGGATAGAGCATCAGCCTATGGACTCAAGGGTCCCAGGTTCAATTCTGGACAGGGTCATGTTCCTTGGTTGTGGGCACATACCCAGTGGGGAGTGTGCAGGAGGCAGCTAATCGATGTTTCTAACTCGCTATCCCTCTCCCTTCCTCTCTGTAAAAAAAAAATCAATAAAAAATATATTTTTTAAGACAATTTTGGTCAAGATGGCAGAGTAGGGACACACTTTACTGGAATTCCCCATGACTACTTCAAAATTACAACTAAACTACAGTAAACAAGATCAAAAGTGAAAGTAAAATTGAGAAAATAATATTTTCTATCCATGTGAAAGCAAAGGACTAAAATGTACCCTAAGTTCTTAGAAATCAATAAGCAAAGAAAGTCCTAACAGGTTTTTCTCAGTGGATAGAGCATCAGCCTGCAGACTCAAGGGTCCCAGGCGAAGAATATGTACCTTGGTTGCAGACACATACCCAGTGGGAAGGATGCAGGAGGCAGCTGATCGATGTTTCTCTCCCTCGTTAATATTTCTAACTCTATCCCTCTCCCTTCCTCTCTGAAAAAAAAAAATCAATAAAATATTTTTTTTAATAAGCAAAGAAAAACAGTCTAATTTTTAAAATGGCCAAAGTACAGTTTGGAGCTTTGCTATCCAATGTGATGATAGTGATGAGTGTGTTTTATGTGCTGCTGAGTCAGCTCTACTTTTGACCACTCTAGGAATGAATGATGACCACATTGCCCTGTCTTCAACAGCCCTGCTCAGGTCCTATAGACTCAGACTCATGGCTTCTTTTATTGAGTCAATCCATCTCATATTTTATCTTCCTCTTTTTCTACTGCCTTCTATTTTTCCAACATACCTTCCCGATTGCCCCTAACCACTCCCCTGCCAGTACTGTCATTTCCAAAAAAAGAAGAAAGAAAGAAAAAAGAATTGAACACTTATTTGAAAAAAATAATGACTAAAAACTTCTCTAGCCTGAAGGAAATACACAGAAAGTGTAGAGAGTGCCAAAAAGATGAACCCAAAGAGATTCACACCAAGAAACATCATAATTAATGTGCCAAAGGTTACAAAAATATTAAAAGCAGCAAAAGAAAAGCAGTTTGTTCCTACAAGAGAGCTACCACAAAACTGTCAGCTGATTTCTCAACAGAAACTTTGCAAGGCAGAAGGAATTGGCAGAAAATATTCAAAGTAATAAAAAGCAGGAACCTACAACAAATATTCTCTATCTAGAAAAGTTATCATTTAGAATCCTAGTATACATAAAGAGCTTCCCAGACAATAAAAAGCTAAATGAGTTAATTACCACCAAACCAGGATTACAAGAAACATTAAAAAGTCTTTTTGAAGAAGGAGGAGGAGGAGGAGGAGGAGGAGGAGGGGAAATGGTCAATAAATACATATCTATTAACAATTACTATGCTTTGAACAAAAGACATACAATGACTGAACTGATAACAAAACAAGACCTTCACATATGCTGTCTACAAGAGACTCACTTTAGATCAAAAGATACACAAGGAGATGAAAGTAATGGGATGCAAAAAGACATTTCATGAAAATCAAATAAAAGAAGGTTGGAGTAGCAAGTTATACCAGACAAAAGAGACTTTAAAACAAAATCTATAATAAGAAACAACAAAGGGCCCAGAAACACAACCATTAATTCAAAAAAACATATGCATTTATATGTTCACTGCAGCATTATTTACAACTAGAGACCTGGTGCACAAAATTCGTGCACAGAAAGGTGTGTCCCTCAGCCCAGCCTGCACCCTCTTCAATCTGGGACCCCTCAAGGGATGTCCAACTGCCCATTTAGGCCCAAACCAGGTAGGATCCGGCCTAAATGAGCAGTCTGACATTATTCTCACCATCCAGGACTGCTGGCTCCCAACTGCTTGCCTGCTTGCCTTCCCAATTGCCCCTAACCACTCCCCTGCCAGCCTGATTGATGCCTAACTGCTCCCCTGCCAGCCTGATTGCCCCTAACTGCCTCCCCTGCAAGCCTGGTCACCCCTAACTGCCTTCCCCTACAGGCTTGATGCCCCCAACTGCCCTCCCTTGCAGGCCTGGTGCCTCCCAACTGCCCTCCCCTGATGGCCATCTTGTGGTGGCCATCTTGTGTCCAGATGGGGGCAGCCATCTTTGACCATATGGGGGAAGCTATCTTGTGTGTTGGAGTGATGGTCAATTTGCATATTACTCTTTTATTAGATAGGATATCCTAGATATGGAAGCAATAGATGACTGGATAAAGGAAAAGTGGTACATATATAAAATGGAGTATGACTCAACCATAAAGAGAGTGAATCTGCAACAACATGGATGGACCTAAACTCCTAAAGGGTACTGTGCTAAATGAAATAAGTGAGATAGAGAAACACAAATACCATATTTTCTCACTTATATGTGAAATCTAAAGAACAAAATAAGCAAGCAGAACAGAAAGAGATTCATGGATAAAGAGAACATTTTGATGGCTGCCAGGTGGGTTGGGGGTTGAGAGCATGGATAAAAAGGTGAGAGGATTAAGAAGTACACATTGGTAGTTACAGTATAATCATGAGTATGTAAGATATAGCATAAAAATTAGTAATGTTGGAAAAACTACGGTGTGCGATAGGTACTAGATTTATTGGGGTGACCATTTGAGCTGTTATACAAATATTTACTCACTTGGTTGTACACCTAAAAATCATATATAATCTTATACATCAACAATAATTATAAAATTTTTTTAAAAAATTTAATGTCTTTTATATACAAATCAACCACTGGGTCTCCCAGGACACCTTCTAAATAAGACCATTTTATCAAAACTACAAGATGTAAGTCATAGAAAAAAAAACACAGGGAGTCAGCCAAAATTACAAGACAAAGAAATATTACAAGACAAAAAGTGAAAAATAAAGGTGGGGTGGGGGGAAAATGGAGACAAGCGGGGGATTAAAACTGGTGGCAGAGTAAGTGGAAGCTCACAGATACGTTCCCAGGACCAAACTGGAATTACAACTAAAATATAGAAGAATCACCCTGAAAAATCAACTGAGGACTAGCTGGAAAGAACCCTGATAACCAAGGATGGAAAGCAGAGACCACATAGAGACTGGTAGGAAGAGTGGAAGCGTAAAAGGAGAACAGAAGTTATGAAGGAAAAAAATAAGATCCTGAATAGCTGCAGCAATCTTGAGAAAAAAGAACAAAGTAAGAGGAATCACAATACTGGATATCAAACCATACTACAAAGCCATTATAACCAAAACAGCCTGATAATGGCATAAGAACAGGCATGTAGACCAATGGATCAGAACAGAGACCCCAGAAATTGACACACACCATTACAGTCAATTAATATTTGACAAAGAAGGCAAAAACATATAATGGAGTAAAAACAGTCTCTTCAACAAATAGTGCTAGGAAAACTGGATGGACAGACACATGCAAAAAAAAAAAAAAAAATGAAACTAGACCACCAACTTACACCATATACAAGAATAAGCTCAAGGTGGATAAAAGACTTACCGGTAAATGGCCGAAACCGGTTTGGCTCAGTGGACAGAGCGTCGGCCTGCAGACTAAAAGGTCCCAGGTTCGATTCTGGTCAAGGGCATGTACCTTGGTTGAGGGCACATCCCCAGTAGGGGGTGTGCAAGAGGCAGCTGATTGATGTCTCTCTCTCATCGATGTTTCTAACTCTCTAACCCTCTCTCTTTCTCTCTGTAAAAAATCAATAAATTATATTTTTTTAAAGACTTAAACGTAAAGCATGAAACTCTAAAAATCTTAGAAGAAAACATAGGCAGTAATATCTCAGACATCTTATGCAGTAATATGTTTACAGATAAGCCTCCTAGGGCAAAGGAAACTAAGGAGAAAATAAACAAATGAAACTACATCAAAATAAAACACTTCTGCACAGCAAAAGAAACTATCAACAAATTGAAAAGGGAGCCCATGAGAGAACATATTTTGTAATGATATATCTAATAAGGGGTTAATATCCAAAATATATAAATTACTCAAAAAAAACACAAACAATCCAATTTAAAAATGGGCAGAAGACAACCTAGCCAGTTTGGCTCAGTGGATAAAGTGTCAGCCTGCAAACCTAATGGTCCCGGGTTCAATTCCAGTCAAGGGCACATACCTTGGTTGCAGGTTCCTCCCAGGCCTTGGCCCTGGTGGGGACACATGCAGGAGGCAACCAATCGATGTGTTTCTCTCACATCAACATTTCTCTCTATCTTTGCCTCTCTCTTCTATTCTTTCTAAAAACTAATGGAAAAAATATCTTCAGGTAAGGATTGGAAAAAAAAAAAAAAAATGGGCAGAAGACCTGAATAGATGTTTCTCCAAAGAGGACATACAAATAACCAAGACACACATGAAAAACTACCTAAAGTCACTAATAATCAGAGAAATGAAAATTAAAACCACAATATCAGTTCACACCTGTCAAAATGGCTATCATAAAAATATTAATACACAAGTGCTGGTGAGGATGAGGAGAAAAGGGAACACTAGTTCATTGCTGGTGGGAATTCATATTGGTGCAGTCAGTATGAAAAACAGTATGGAGTTTCCTCAAAAAAATAAGTATGGAACTTCCGTTTGATCCAGCAATCCCACTTCTGGGAATATATCCTAAGAAACCCAAAACAGCAATAAGAAAGAATGTATGCACCCCAGTTTTCATAGCAGGATCATTTACAATCGCTAAGACTTGGAAGTAGCCCAAGTGCCCATTGGTAGATGAGTGGATAAAAAAGCTGTGATTCATTTACACAATGGAATAGTATGCAACTGCAAAAAAGAAGGATCTCTTACCTTTTGGGACAGCATGGATGGACCTGGTAAATATTATGTTAAGTGAAATAAGCCAAACTGAGAAAGATAAATATTTTTTACATGATCTCACTTATTTTTTGTGAAATCTAATGAACAAAATGAAATTTACCAACAAAATAAGATCCAAAGGATGGAGGCATGGAACAGACTGGCTTACCTCAATGTGGGGTTGGGGATACAAGAAAAGATAAGCCAAAGAACTTATATACTTACATGCATAGCCTATGGACACAGGTAATAGGGTAGTGAAGACCTGGATGGGGGTAGGTGGAGAAATGGGAGATGTCGGTAATACTATCAACAATAAAAAATATATTTTTAAAGGGGGAAAAAAATGGAGACAAGCAACCTATGAGATACAGAATTCATAACACTGGTTATAAGGATGCTCAACAAACTTAGCAGAAGAATCAATTATCTGAGTCAGAACTTCAACAAACTAATGGGGGGGGAAAATAGAGTAAAAAAAAATGAAGAATGAACTAGAGGGGATCAATAGCAGATTAGATGAAGCAGAAGATCAAATTCATAATCTGAACACAAGTTAGGAGAAAATACCTATTAAAAAATTAATCAAGATTGTTACAAAATCAAGAATACCAATATTTGCATCATAAAGGTACCAAAAGGAGAGAAGAAATAAAAGTGATTAAAAACCTCTTTGAAGAAATAATGGCTGAAAACTTCTCTAACCTGATGAAGGAAATGCACAAGTCCAATAATTTCAGAGTCTCTCAAACAAGTTGAACCAAAAAGGCCCATACCAAAACATATCATAATTTAAATACCAAAAATTAAAGAAAAAGAGAGGACCTTAAAAGTAGCAAGAGCCTGACTGGCATGGCCGAGTGGTTGAGCATCACTCTATGCTCATGGAGGACACAATTCTATTCCCAGTCTGGGCACATGCTGGATCCTCAATTGGGAGGTGTGCAGGAGGCAGTCAACTGATGATTTTCTCCCATTACTGATGTTTCTGCTCTTCCTAATTTATTTTTTAAAAATACGGTCCCTGACTGGTGTGACTCAATTGGTTGAGAGTCATCACCTGAAATTATTATAATATTGTATGTCAACCGTAATTTTAAAATAATTTCTTAATTTCAAAATAAAAAAATTAAAAGAAATTAACTATTAAGCTGTTAAAAGCCATGGGGGAACTTTAAATGTATATTACTAAGTGGGGGAAAAAAATAGCTAAACTGAAAAGTCTGAATACTATATGACTCCAACTATAAAACATTCTGAAAAAGGCAAAACTACAGAGATGGTAAAACATCAGTGGTTGCCAGCAGTTGGGGAGAAAGGGGATGAATAGGCAGAGCACAAAGGATGTTTGCAGTAGCAAAACACTGTGTGTGTGACACTATCATAGTGAATTCTCATCAGTATACATTTGTCCCAACCCATATAATGCACAGCAATGAAAGGAACCCTACGGTCAGTGTGGCCTTTTAGTGACTATGGCACGTCAGTGTAGGTTCATCAGTTTTAACAAATGCACCACTCTCATGGGGTATGCTGATCATGGGGGAAGCCATGCATGCTTGAGGAGCAGGTGACATATGAGAAGTCTCTAACTCCTCAATTCTGCTGTGAACCTAAAACTGCTCTAAAAAAAAAAAAAAAATTCATATTTTTTAAAAGAAAAAATAAGGTGGCACCGAAACTGGTTTGGCTCAGTGGATAGAGCATCAGCCTGCGGACTGAAAGGTCCCAGGTTCGATTCCGGTCAAGGGCATGTACCTTGGTTGGGGCACATCCCCAGTGGGGGGGTGTGCAAGAGGCAGCTGATCGATGATTCTCTCTCATCGATGTTTCTAGCTCTCTATCCCTCTCTCTTCCTCTCTGTAAAAAAATCAATAAAATATACTTTTTAAAAAGTATTTAAAGAAAGAAAGAAAGAAAGAAAGAAAGAAAGAAAGAAAGAAAGAAAGAAAGAAAGAAAGAAAGAAATATAAATAAGGTGGCAGTTGAAGAAGTTAGGTGATGTGCCCAAAGTCACATGCCAGCTGGAATCCGGAGTCTAGCCCCAGAGTTTTCTAATGAGTCCACAAGACCAATGTGGCCCTAATGAGCTTCACTGTGAGTGTTGGCCTTGCATGGCCACCGATGGTTTCTCTTTCCCAGTCTCTGGGCTGATTCTATGAGAAAGCAAGGCCATCTCTCAGCGGGCAGCCCGAAGAGTGCCCATCTGATGGGGGAAGAGACCCACACACAGAATGGACTGGCATTGCAGTCTGCCTCCTTTCTCTCTGCTGAGAAGACAAAGCTTGGACACATCTGGGACACTTAAAAGGAGATTCTAATGAACAAGAAACAGACATTGAAACACCGTAAATGAGGTGGCTTGTCTATGCTAAGGAATTGAATTAGGAAGATTAAGATCCAGGCCAGAGCTGCCCGGCTTGACTGCCAGGGAAACCCCTCAGGGGCCCCGTCAGGCGCGTGGGAGCAGGTGGGCCAGTGATCCCGGCTGCAGAGCGAGTGAGGTCAGACTCTGAAAACTGTAGCTGCCTACACAATGGAGTCAGCAGGCTTTAGTCACTGCACAAGTAATCTCTTCGTAATCGGGATAATTTTATCCATCGCCTCTTAAGGTAAGACATGAATGTTTTGCTGTGCCCCCAGAGGAAATTCTTCCCAGACACCCAGTGCTTGCTGGGGAAACTATGTTATTAGGTATTCTGGGTGAATATAATACTGATTTCATGCAACTATAGCTGAAGTCATCAACAAGTACAATGGTCATTGTACACCAAGAATCAGGGCCATACTTTATCTCTAGGTAAAAACTATTTTTAATGTATTTCATAAATCATTGGCAAGGCCAACCACACTAAACATTCCAGAACACACAGGGGATATCTCTGTGGGCGTGCCCAGACCTCCCGGCTACGGAGATGCATTGTTCTGACACTTCCTGCAGCAGGCACAGAGCCGTCCCCTTCGCCTGCAAGTCTGCAGGGCCCTCAGCAGAGCCTGCTGGTGGAGGCAGGTTCACTACACCAATCCCACAGGTGCGGATGGCACCGTGGTGCACACCACCAGTCAATGCTGGGCCCCTCTGTCCTCTCACCACCTGCAGGCCTGCTGTCTTCATGCAGCAAACGGAGACCGAATCAGCCCAGGGGTTGTGGTGAACATTAAGCATCTGCGCTCAGCAGGGGGCAGGGACAGGCTCACCCCCCAATCACCAAGCCCAGTGCATTCAGTCCTTAGTTCAGCCCTGATGCCTGACATAATTCATGAATAAATGAATGCGTGCATGAACAGCAAAGCACAAATGAGTGAAGAGCCCCCTGTTTTAAGGTGAAGATATTAAGAGCCAGGAAGACTGTATCATGCAGCCCCCTTGAGACAGAGGCAGCCAAGGAGATATAAAAGGAGGCTGTGAGTGGAAGTTCCAGGAAAGCAGGTTAGGAAGGAGACTGGCAATTGGTGTGAGACTTTCTTGTTCTCCTGTCCTTCCTCTCTCCAGGTGTGAGGATAGAGATGTGATGGCTGGAGTGCCAGCCGCCATTATGAACTCTGAGTTGACCTTGTGGATGAAGTTGTAGGCTAACAGTGGCAAAATCTAGATAGAAGATGTCTGTGTCTCCAATACCTGTGGGGCCACCCTGTTGTCCCTGGGTGCGTGCGCACGCACGCACACACACACACACACACACACACACACACGTGCGCAATACACACATCTCACTTTTATGTGGCAAGAAGGAAACACCCTCCTATATGACACCAGGTATTATTATGTTTGATCCTTGTTCCTGGAAGCCAAATGCATTTTAACCTGAACACTTTTGGTGCTATGACCATCTCTTGATTTTGCTCCCCCAAAATTGCCTGCCCTTTCTCAGTCTCCTCTTCTAGGCCCTGGTCCTTCCCTCTCTGAACACTGAATTGACGTAGGGGTCAGGCCTGGTCCCTCTTCAAATCCCACACCTTAAAATGCCTTCTACAATAATACCCAAGTGATGTTAGTAGCTCAGGCCTCTCCCCAAACTGCAGACTCACATCCAGTTGCCCAGTTGGCATCTCCAAATTAGTGTGTCCAAAGGAGAGCCTCAATATTTCTCACTCCTCACAAACCTGCTTCTTTCCCCACTCCCTCCAACCCCTCACCCCCATCTCAGAACATGGCCCCAGTGCTTGCTCGGGCCAAAAAGCTAAAAACCTTCCTGGATGGATAGCTTTCTCTCCCTCAAGCCACCAGCAAGGTCTGGTTATTTCAAAGCACAAAGCCCATCAGCCCACATCTTCCTACCCTGTCCACCATTACCGCTGCTCCCCACCCTGGGCTCCTGCATTTGTGCAGACCTTGCAGCCTGCCCTGCGTGTGAGGGCAGAGGGCCACCTCTGCTCAGACCTTCCGTGGTGTCCTGTGGCCCTCAGAATGCAATCCACACCCTTTCCTGTGTGCCAGGGCTCTATGCTCTTTCCCACACCATGGCCATCCAGCCCACTGCTTCCTCTCCACGGACATGCTGGACTCGCTCCACACGCAGGGCCTTTAGACTCACCATCCCTGCCATCCGAATGTCCCTCCCCCGGACCATGACAGGAGTGGTGCCTGGACTCTCACACTGTCATTTAAGTATCACCTCCCTGAAGTCATGTCCAAGTAGCCTTCTGCACGCACCACTCCTCCCATCATCACCCTGTGTTACTTCCTTCATAACCTCATCAGCATCTGAAATTGTCTAATCAGTGTCTTTGCTTTCTAGTGTATTCTTTAGAATATGGACTCACAAAATGGGAACTCTGTCTTTATGCCCCACTTCTATTTTTCAAACATGTTTTTATTGATTTTTAGAGAGAGAGGAAGGGAGACAGAAACATCAATGAGAGAGACATGGTCATCTGCCTTCTGCACACCCCCCAATGAAGACTGAACCCACAACTAGAGCATGTGCCCTGAGCACAGGACCTGAACCAGTCACCTCTTGGTTCAAGGGTCAATGTTCACTCACTGAGCCACACCTGCCGGGCATTATGCCTCACTTCTAAACTGTGCTGGCTACGAGACCACTTTCATTTTGCATGCATCAGGAACTTGAGAGCCAGGCCATTGTTATCAAGCACCAGTTCTTATTTATTATGTATCTTTAGCCTTCATTCTGATCACTGACTTTTTCATCCAAATGGACAATCCTATATAATAAAGAGGCAATATGCAAATTGACCCTCATGCCGAAATGCCATCACAAGATGGTGGCGGGCACAGCGGGGGTGGGGGACTGGGAGCAGGGCCAGCGGCTGCTCCACGCAGCTTCAGCCAGGGTTCCTGCAGCCTACAGGGGCACGGGGGTCCCAGTGGCTGCTTCACACGGCTTCTGCCAGGATTTCCGAGGCCCCATGTACGTGCCACAGAGGCGGGGCCTGGCAGCCTCTGCACACAACCCAAAGGCGGGCCATCAGGGCAGCACTCTGGGACTCGGGGCGGTCCCATGGTGCTGGGGAGGAGCTTCCTTTGTCGAGAAGGCTGTCCAGAAGGTCTTCCGGAAGGACATCCAGTCTAATTATCATATTACCCTTTTATTATATAGATAAGGTTTAGCATATCTTTAGAGCCCTTGCATATAAAACTGTTTTTGTTGTCTTGAACATAAAAGTCAAATTGGGAGTAGTAAACACCCTTTCTGTGAAAACTTAGAGTTGCCCCAGGGCCTCACCGCCGTGAGTGAGTAACGTAACATGAGCCTGCCTGGTGTTTTCCTCCTTTCCGAGGGGCATGTACTCGCAGATTGAATGCTTTTTTGTGGATTTTTAAATCACTGGTTAAAGCACTAAGATATATTTACATTTGTTCATTATTGAAATAAGTTTTTTTTCCCAGCTCAGAGTTCAAAATTACATTTTTTATTATTGCATTTTTCCACTTGTTTTCTTTCTTCCTCACAATACCCGTATCATTCAAAGACTGAGTCTCCTTTTAGTAGGCTCTGAAACCATTCTATTACTTCTTCTTATTTTCATCCTTTGTCCTTTTTCAAGGAATGTCAGGAGAGCCCTCCACGTTGCAGTGTTTTTCTGCTGTTTCCAGTCTCCCCTCACCACCCCTGACGGACGAGAACTCAGCTTTGCATGGATGTTGTTCTGAAGTTTCCTGATCACAGTGTTGTCCTTTTTTAATATTATATTATTGATTTCAGAGAGGAAGGGAGAGGGAGAGAGAGATGATGAGAGAGAATCATTGATTGTTGCCTCCTGCTCGGCCCTTTCTGGGCATGTGCCCTTGACCAGAATCGAATCCGGGACCCTTCAGTCCACAGACGACACTCTATCCACTGAGCCAAACCAGCTAGGGCAGCAGTATGAGCTCACATGAGCTCACATCCCTGCCCATATTTTTTATCATCCTGATCTCTTCTAAGAATCTCACATGTTTTCAAGCTCATTAAGAACATGAAATGTTGATCTTTAAATTATTTCTTATTTCCTGCTAAAAACAGCTTTTTCTAAAGTTGCTTCTTCAAGTATGTTCAGTGTGTTCAATTCAGGACTTTTTCACTGGTGGTCTGGTGCTTTTGGCTCTTCCACTTATTCATCCCCTGCGAATATCTTGTTCACAGAAGAATGCCCCCTGGAGTGCTAACGCCGGAGAGCAGAGCCAGTCCTTGCCCCAGTCCCCCTCTCACCACTTATGTGGTGCCATTGCTGGGCTGAGAATGGCCATGGCCTCTGACACACCTACAGACAGAGCGTGCCCTCCTAAGTAGAGGGAGGGGTTAGTCTTCATCCACCAGGCACAGTGCCCTCCCTGCCCCCTGCCAGGAGTCATTGTGACACTGACCCCTTCACCTCCCCCAGATGGCAATGGGCAGGGAGAGGGTGCTGTTCATTACTCTGCTGTTTCTTTAGGCCTGGGGCGGGCGGGCTGGGGAGAGGGGGGGCACCTACCTCTGTTCAACCGAGCAGCTAACAATGAGAATGTCATCCATTGTGCTGCTAACTGTGTCTCATTGTTGCGGAAGATAATGGAAATCCCTCCCTGGCCAACAATTGTTGCCATGTTCCTGCGAGATGTTTGTGTGGTTTTTGCTCACTTTCTGTACTTCATGTGTATTTTAAGGACCGTTGGTAGAGAGATGACTCAGAGCTAAAAAGCCCCAGGTCACAGCCAGCCTCATTCTCTTTGACTCTCCCTAACACGGAGCCCCGACTGGGGAGCAGTGGATGCTCAGCGAGGAAAGTACAAACAGTCCTGAGTTTGGGCTGAAATGTTTGGGCCAGACGCTGATCTGGACCAGGCTGAGCTCTCAGGCAGGGACTGGAACGCAATGGGTCCCCAGGGAGGAGAAGTGATCAGACGCCAGCTGAAGGCACAGGCCAGTGCACAGGAGGCGGAGGGGCTGCAGCCTGTTAGGAGTCGCTGAGAAAGTGCAGCCTGGAGCAGCCGCTGGGGGCCATGGGGAACGCTGAGCTCTGGCCTCCTGCAGGGCGCGCAGGTGCTGCTGAGTGTGGCTGTGCTGCTGAGCTGCCGGGTGGGCCTCAGGCTGTGGAACCTGAGACTCTGTGGCCAAGCCCAGGGCCCTGCTGCCATGTCTGTGCTTGAGGCTGCACCAGTGGGAGGTCCATCTCCACAGTCCACTCAGGGACTGCGGGTCTTGCTTCCACCTGTGAAGGAAAAGAGCCACATGCTAACCTGACAAGCTCAGGGGAGGCCTGTGTGGCAGTCTTGCAAACTCAGAGACCTAAAATAACCACAAAAGATGGCTTGAAAATTAAATATCTAACTACAAACAGGTTATAGTGGGTAGTCATGTCCTAGATATTTCACCTGACAAAGATCAACTTAGATCTTCTTTCCTGAGCCCATTTGCCTTTTAGCCTCTAAGATAACATATCTATGAAATGTCTGGGTAACTTGTAACTTCCCTTTTTCCGGAGCCCCTGGGGCACAACCAAATGTGGTGGGCTGCCAGGACAGATGCCTCAAATTCCTTTGTTATCATGTTAATTGTTCCTGCACCCACCTGAGTACATGTCCATCATTTTACTTTTTATCC
Organism: Pipistrellus hanaki; assembly: GCF_964339955.1. Taxonomy (NCBI): domain Eukaryota; kingdom Metazoa; phylum Chordata; class Mammalia; order Chiroptera; family Vespertilionidae; genus Pipistrellus; species Pipistrellus hanaki. The sequence continues at coordinate 6,035,420 of NC_140516.1, forward strand.
AATCCCAGGGGATTCCCACCGCTTTGCTTTCTCCCGCCTCCTTACTCCATCACCAATGAATTTCATGTAACCCACCTATGTCCCTCCTTTGATTGCAATGTGTAAATAAAAATGTAACCCGCCATTCTTCAGAGCATTATCTCAATTCATTGAGGTTTTCTTCCCCGCATATGTTGACAGTTTGGCTCAAATAAACTCACAAAAATTCCTTACAGGTTTCAATGGTTTTTTCGTTAACATACCCGAGGCTGCTCCTGGCTCTCCCTACAACTGCTCCTTCTAACACAGCAAGACGGGTACCAGGACCACTAAGACACCCTTCTCTGGGCCCTGTCCACACAAGATGTGGCAGCTAGACGCCCCGGTCAGCCTCTGGGTAGTTACTGAGCAAGGGGAGAGGGGTGGGAGCCAGGGCTGGGCCTGGAGCAGCAGGCAGGGAGAGGATGCGCACTGAGCCTTGCCCGTGGGCAACCGGCCCAGAGAAGGACTAGTACCAGGTTTCCCACTCCCCTTGCCCAGGTTGGTGGGGAAAACAAGAAAAGAGAGCTGAGGAAGAGTGGGAAAGCTAGAATGCCATCAAAGGCTCGGAACGTCCGCCACGCCCAGCACTGCCACAGGGGGTCACCCTGTCCTCCTGCTGCCTCCCCTGGAGAACGAGGCTGGGGCAGGAAGTCAGCCCACCGATCTGCTCCTAGAGAGCATGAGAGAGTCTGCCGCCTGCCAGGCCACCAGCTCTGCAGGGCCCGGCCCGGGAGGGACCGTGTCAGAGCGTTCCCAGACTGCCCGCTCACTCTTTTTTTTTTTTAATAAATTTTTATTGTTCATATTATTACAAATGTTCCTTTCCCCCCAACTCCATTGCTCTCCTCCACCAGGTTCCCACCCCACCCTCTGCCCTTTCCCCACCCCCCATTGTCCTCATCCATAGGTGCACAGTTTATGTTCAGTCTCTTCCCACACCCCCATCTCCCCTTTTCCCCAAGAATCGTCAGTTCACTCCCCTTCCATACCTCTGATTCTATTATATTCAACAGTTAATATTGTTCATAAGATTTTTTTTAAAATTTTCCTTGGTTTTTAGATTCACTTGTTGATAGTTACATATTTGTTGTTCATAATTTTTATCTTCTGAAAGAACCCCCTTCAGCAATTCATATAATTCTGGTTTGGTGATGATGAACTCCTTTAGCTTTTTTTTATTAGTGAAGCTCTTTATCTGACCTTTGATTCTGAGTGATAGCTTTGCTGGGTAGATTATCTTTGGCTGTAGGTTCTTACTATTCATCACCTTGAATATTTCTTGTCATTCCTGTCTGGCCTGCATGGTTTCTGTTGAGAAATCAGCTGACAATCGTATAGGTGCTCCTTTATAGGTAACTACCTGCTTTGCTCTTGCTGCTTTTAATATTCTCTCTTTGTCTTTTGCTCTTGAAATTTTAATTATGATTTGTCTTGGTGTGGTCCTCTTTGGATTCCTTTTGTTTGGAGTTCTGTGCACTTCCTGGACTTGTAAGTCTAATTCTTTCACCAGGTGGGGGAAGTTTTCTGTAACTATTTCTTTCAGTATGTTTTCGATATCTTGCTCTCTCTCATCTTCTAGGACCCGCATAATTCTGATGTTGGTTCGCTTGAAGTTGTCCCAGACGTTTCTTACATTATCTTCAATTTTCTGGATTCTCTTACCTTCTAGCTTCTGCGGAGGAGTGTCTTCTGGCTCTTTATGTTCCAAATCTTTGACTTGATTCTTGCTGTCTTCCCTTCTGTTTTTAGGACTCTGTATAATATTTTTTATTTCAGACAATGTATTCTTTATTTTTTGTTGATCCCTTATCATTTCTTGTTGATTCCTTATTAATTCTAGTTGATCCCTTTTCATATCCTCATAGGTCTTATCGATCTTTTCTAGGAAATTCTTGAAAAACCTTATAAGCGTAGATTTGAACTCTATATCCAGTTGCTTTTTGTCCTCCATTTCTTTCGTTTGTGATCTATTTCATCTTGGCATTTTCGCAGCTTCCCTGATAGGGCGGGATTTCAGGGTGGAGCCTACAGCTTTGGCTTCCGTCAGCCCCGCCCTATGCAGCTCCTGAGTCTCAGGGTCCTTCAGTACTCGTTGCAAGCACCTCTGAGAGAAAGGTGCCCTCGATTTTCGCCTGTTACCAAACAGTCTAGGCTCTCCCCCAATAAGCCCGGAACTGGGATTCAGTTCAATTCAGTTGGAAGTGGAGTTGGAGGTGGCGTTCAGAACAGTCTGGAGCCCCTGTCTCCTTCCCGTCAGGGCAATCCCGCGGCACAGCCAACCGTCCCTTCTCTGTGCACAATGTGCGCACCTCAGGTACCTCCTTTCGCCGCTCCCCCGGGGTTCTGCCTTACAGCCCAGCTCCCTCTGTTTGAGCCTGGGTCCCCAGGGTCTGGCCTAGAACTGGGGTTCAGAGCAGTGGGAACTGGGGCCAGCACAGTCGGAGCTTTTATCTCCTTCCTGCTAGGGAACGCCAGCCAGGCACTCAGCCTCCCTCCTCTCTGGCTCCGTCCTCTCCGCGCACGCCGCGTGTCTCCGTACCTTAGGCTTTTACAGCTCCTCTGCTCTTCCTTCTGGTTTTCTCCTTGCTTCTCGTTGTAGAATTTCCAGTCAGTTGACTTTCCTGTAGTTCTGAGTAATGTCCATTTTATATTTTAGTTGTATTTTATTGAAATTGTTGTTTGTGGCTGCGGCTAGGTGTTTACCTGTGCAGCCATCTTGGATTCTCAGATCCCGCTCACTCTTTAGTTGTCAGGATGGAGGGTGCTGCCTCCAGAGAAGAATAAATCTCCCTCGGGCATTTCGCTCTGCAACCGGTTACTCTGCGGAGCGCACTGCCATGGGCTTTCAGGAAGGTACATGCGCCTGAAGCAACGAGAGACTTCTGGGAGTTCTGACAATCAGCGGCTCCCCTAGCTCTCAAGAAGATGCTAGAAGGTGACAATAAGGGCAGTGGCGAGGGAAGGGTCGATTGAACTGTAGATACACATGGAGCCTCTGTTCTTCTCACTGCCCCTCTCACGCGGGCAACACCATCTGCATTAGACAAACATTGAAACTCCCTGCACTAAGATGCTGCAGGAGCCCGAGACACGCTTAAGCCCACTGTAAAGGAAGAAAACACTTTTCATCTTTCTTTGAAATACCATGGACTTGTCCCACTTGGCAAAAGTATGTCTGTGATAGAAATAAACAGGGGAAAGAAGCATGAAGTATGAACTAAATGTCCCTGAAAATGATACCAAAAATGCCCATTCTAATGTTAAGTCCCTGAACTGAGCAGACACCTGGCCCAACCCCAGGCTTGGTAATCGCAGCAATGTTTCAGGGCTATGTTCATGGTCTTCTCCCTAGTGCCCTCTAATGGTTGCATAACATGGTGTGTTACTTTTCCCATGAGCACAAACTTCAGCCTTCATCCTGCCTGCTCAAGATATTTCAATGTCAATGTCCCAAGCCCTGCTTCTTGCCCTCCCATCCTCTGGATGTGGCTCAGCCCATTTTCCTCATCCACTTCCTACCTATCCAAGTCACCTCTGGTGTGCCCCTCATCACACTGCTCCGCCATTGGCCGCCCTGTCCTCTCCTGGGTTTCTGACACACCCCTCAGCCCTCAAGGGCAGCTCACATTTCATCTTCTCTACAGAGCTGTGCTGGGCGTCAACCGGAAGGAAACTCCTCCAAACTCTGGCTTCCTGGCACATTCCATACTTTCCCTCCTGGCCATCCGTGCACATGAGGCCCCTCCTGAGGAGACTGGGTCCCCTAAGGGTAGTGCAGACCCTGGGCACCTGCGCTGCTCCTGGCACCCGGACACACAGCAGCTTTAGGGTGACTGAGGCATGAGCGATGTGCAAGCTCTCCAACAAACAGTGTGATTCGGTCTCATCCATTTTTCATGGCATGAGGAACACGCTTTAACGTTTGTGTGGTGAAATATGAAAAAAGGAAAGAAGAGGAAGGGAGGGATGGGAAGAGATGCATTGGGGAAAGATATATATTGAGTGGTGGCTCCTGAAGTCCTGAAAATATTGGGTGAAGTTTCCTGAAAGGATTGACAATAAGCATTCTCTTCAGAGTAGCATATTCTACAAAAATAGTTTGAAAACAAACCACCTGTGAGCTTCTGTGTAGTTAGACAGAACAATGTGTCGCTCAAAATTCCTACTTGTTCAAAAAAAACTTCTTACTGAGCCCACAGAGGGTCAGGCTGAGTGTCTTCGGGGGAGGGTTCCGAGCGGGGAAGGGGCCGTCCTGCGTGGACACAGTGCTGGCTGCGCAGGGATGGCTGAGAGAGGCGGAGGGAGGGGAGCAAACAGGATGGAGCAAAGTTGGGGCGCAGGTGTCGGGCCAATGGCTCCACACCCTCGGTACAAGAGCAAAGAAATCACGAGGTGCTTGCTCTATTGGACCTGCAGGCACCAGTGCCACAGGGCTTCCCTGCCCATGGCCGTAGCTGAGCGGAGAGCTGTGGCAGACACCTGTGGAGGGTCCTCTGTGGTGGTCGGAGGAGTTGGGGTTTGGGCTGATTACATCAACATATCAACATTCTCAAAGGGCGGTGGGGATCTCAGCTTTCATTTATTCACACACACACACACACACACACACGCACGCACGCACGCACATGCACATGCACGCATGCTTAGCACACATCTCAGACCAAGCAGGTCGTCCATGTGTTTATGTGGCTCAAACTGAGCTGAGTTGCAATGACACGTGGCATTTTGGAGCAGGGTGCTGCCATCACCAGTGCAGGGTCAGCCTTCTCGGCAGGCTCGGGTCCTCAGCACTCCCCTGCGCAGCCCTCGGCGGCCTGGGCTGCAGCACACGCACGCCAAGAGGGCTGGGCCTGGGAGCTGGGACCTCCTGAGGCCATCTGGGGGATGATTTAAAAGGAGCGGGAAGGATGACAAGTTAAATAATGTAGAAAATGGAGTCTTGTTTACTTTAAAGATGGAGCGGACAGCTTGCCAATAAAACACAGCTCTTCGTTTCCCTCCAGAATTCTGTATTAAAAATAATCTGCGATGAACTCCTGGCACCTCTCTCACAAGGCCTTCCAAAAGCTTTAAAAATATGAATAATAAAGTATGCTCATAAAGAGCAGAACGCATTCCAGCAAGACAGCTGGGCCAAACTGCTTCTGCTCGGCTGGGGTGGAGAGCAGAAAGGCCCCGGGGAGCAGCTTCACAAATCAAGCACAGCAGGGACAAAATTAGTAAATGCGAGCAAGGGATGTTGTTTCTTCAGTTACTTGCATACACTCCTGTGGGGAAGCACAGGGCTTGGTTGGGAAATCTGTAAGGAGAATTCTCTGAAAGGCCGGGACCTCTAGGGGGACCTTGTCGAAGGCAACAGCCCCTGCCTTGACTTTTCCAAATAAGTCCAAGCCCCCCGAGTGTTTACTGGAATCTCTAGGTTTAGACTTCAAAACCTCCTTGCTTAAAGGACACTCCAGATGCATGTGTCTTCTCAAGGATGCTTACCCTGCTGATAGTGTCCAATAGTTAATTTTAGTTCAAGCTGTTGTTACAATAAAGGCCTAAGAAGGTAGGTGAACAGGGCTGTTTGGTCTCTATAGCCAAGCAGCCCCTTAGCCTCTCTTACATAGAAATGTGTGTCAGAGTAATCCGTTCATCCATTGCTCGGGGTCCTGGCACACACACAACACAGCCTAAACAGAAACCTAATTCAGCTCACGCAGTTACTCATACATACACACAAGCCACACACACACACACACACACACACACACACACACACACAAATGCAGACCCACAAAAACACACACAGACACTTGTATACTATCACATGCCAACACATGAGACATACAAAACGCACATTTTTGCACACATGGACACACCACAAAAACAATGTATGCCCACGCATTGGGAAGCAAGTATGCCTGTGCTTTGCCATTGATTTCAGTGGTCATCTCGGGTGCAATGGCCTTGAAGACACTGTGAGAGACATAGGGTAGGAAGGAGGGTCAGAATCTCAGCAAAATTTCATGGAGACCTTTTACATAAGCCCCTGGCCTGAAAGGGTGCAATTATAACACCTTGAGAGCTGGTGAGCACCTCTGGAAATGAGGCTGGTAACTTCCTCTGCTCCTTCCCTCTCAGCTCAGGAGGAGGCTGGATCCAATGGTATCAACAATAACTCGGAGCCCTGAGGATGGAGGGGACAGCCAGTCCTTCCTTTAAGAAGCACCCATTGCCGAAACCGGTTTGGCTCAATGGATAGAGCGTCGGCTTGGGGACTGAAAGGTCCCGGATTCAATTCTGGTCAAGGGCATGTACCTTGGTTGCGGGCATATCTCCAGTAGGGGGTGTGTGCAAGAGGCAGCTGATCGATGACTCTCTCTCATCGATGTTTCTAACTCTCTATCTCTCTCCCTTTCTCTCTGTACAAAATCAATAAAATATATTTAAAAAAAAAAAAAAAGCACCTATTAAGAAGGTATTCAGAGTGAGCCAGCGGTGGCCCAAATTGTAGTCAATAATTTTACAAAATTGTCATTTTTAAAATTGAATATTGTGAATTTGAGAAATAAATACATTTTATGGGATATAGCTGGTATGGTGTTAATTTCTCTCTCTCTCTCTCTCTCTCTCTCTCTCTCTCTCTCTCTCACACACACACACACACACACACACACACACACACACACACATAGCCCTGCTCTCTCCCTGTCAAAGACCCCTACATTCTGGGTGAGCAGCAGGCACAGCCTGGCCAATTGGCTCTTGCCTTGGGGCTTTGTGCTGGGTCTGGGGTAACGGGCACTCTATCTCCAGATTTGCTCATGTGGATGATGAATGACAGAAGCTTAATCATCCACACCTTCTCTCCTGCCCCCACCTCCAGGAGGGAGTGAGCACAGAGAGGGGAGTGGTCGTGAACCTGAGGGGGAGCAGGTGGCTGTTTTGCAGCAGTCCTGAGGTCAGCCAGCTGGAATTGTGCTCAGATTAACACAGATAAAGTCTCATCTAGGGCTGACTCTATTCAACTCAATATCATTATCACATTTCACAGAACATTGAAACCTCTCAGGGAGCATCAGGTATGTACACTGGATATGAAATTGGGAGCTTTCCGGCATTGGAGGAATTCTTCTGACCAGAGAAACCAACACCATGAAAGCAAAAGGGCAGGTGCTCAAAGTGGGCCGTTCCCTGGGAGGCATGAAACAGAACCAATGTGTTTCTCCTAAAGAGTGACAGTCCCCTCAGACGTTGGTTGGTCACATCGGCCGGGTGATCCTGCAGCCATTAAACCTCCAGAGAAGGGGAACCCAGGCCCCCTGCAGAGGCAGGCCAGGGAGCCTCCCACTCGGCCTGTGGGGGATTTGTGGGAACATTTCTTTCTGTCTTAGAATATGACACATAAGATTCACATTCTAAAAGGTGTTTTTAACTAAATAATAATCTATATCCATAAAACCCTAATATGCAAATAGAACAACTAAACAACCAGTTGCTATGACTTGCGCTGACCATCAGGGGGCGCACACAGAACCTGGCAGGCATCAGCTGCAGCAGGATGATGAAGCAGGTGAGCAGAGGCACCAGACCAAGGAGGGGTGCTGGAGCCACTGCTAGCATCCACTGCCCGTGACTGCCCCACTCACTAGCTACTGGTGCTGGCCCTTATCACTTCACACCATCAGCATGTTCAAGCAGGGCCAGCGCCATTGGCACATGGGAGCAGTGGCAGCAGAATCAAGGCTGCCCGCAGAGAGGGGACAGGGAACCATGGTGGAAGGGGCCAGGCAGGGGCGCCGAGGATGGGCCGAAACCTGCCCCTATGCCCACCGCAGCCTATTGGGCCACAGTTCCTTTCAAGGTGCATGAATTCGTGCACTGGGCCCCTAGTAGATCAATAAAATCATGGAAGATATTCACCCCATAATGCAGAATGAGCATGAAATTTTTTTACATCTTTATTTCTAGATGTTTAAATCAAAATAGCAATGCTGGCTTGGCTCAGTGATTTAGCATCAACCTATGAATTCCTGGTTTAGGCACATGCCTAAGTTATGGGATTGATCCTCAGTAGGAGGCATGCAGGAGGCAGCTGAACAATGATTCTCTCTCATCATTGATATTTCTATCTCTCCCCCCCCCCTTCCTCTCTGAAATCAATAAAAATATATTACAAAAAATAAAATAAAGTAAAATATTTTTAAAATAAATAATAAAACAAAACAAAAATTTTTAGTTTAATGTAATTACATCAATACATAGATTGCTTTCTTCAAATCAATTATCATTAAACTTTGTATGAAATCGCCGAAACCGGTTTGGCTCAGCAGTAGAGCGTCGGTCTGTGGACTGAAAGGTCCCAGGTTCGATTCCGGCCAAGGGCATGTACGTTGGTTGCGGGCACATCCCCGGTGGGGGGTGTGCAAGAGGCAGCTTGGCGATGTTTCTCTCTCATCGACGTTTCTAGCTCTCTATCTCTCTCCCTTCCTCTCTGTAAAAAATCAATAAAATATTTTTTTAAAATAATTTAAAAAAATAAACTTTGTATGAAATCTTTATTATAAATGGAAAGAGCAAGTGTGAATATTTTTTAAGTATTTGCTGGATTATAGAAAAACATGTTGAGATTCTTTGAATTTATCTTCAATAATCTGATAAGTCAGAATTAATTTTGTTCAGAACTTTAAAGACTGAGCCTACAGAATAAATGACTGCACACCCACACCCACACACACACATTCACACACCCATACTCACACACACACACCCATACTTACACACACACACACTCTCTCTCATACACACACACACACACTGCCCCATACTAGCTGCCACTGGGAAATTAGAAATTAATTACAGAGCACCTGCTGGGAATTGCTAAAGCACATCCAGAGATAATTCTGGAATAGACCAGGCTGAGGAGGACAGAGGGCTTTACCCAGGAAGTGAGTTGAGAGGACTTGTGTGATGAGAGGGAAGAATAAGAACAGCCTCAGCGGCAGGGACTGAAGTTGGTTTACAAGCAGAGGTGGCGTCTCCTTGAGCTCCATGCTGTGGGTGCTGTTCCACAGGCGCAGACCAGTGGTGAAGGACACGCGGGCAGTGACGCCTTCAGTGCGCCTCTCTCCGAGGACAGGCTAGTGGTGATGAGGGGAGTGGGCTGAGGAGGGAGACTGGAGACTGGAAATGGGGTGGAGGCCGCTGAGCTGGGAAGGTGAGGCTGATGGACAGGCCCGGGGTCTCTCAGACTGGCAGAGTGTGTGTGAGGAGGAGTCGAAAAAACTGCCACGACAATGCCACTTACAGAAATAAAAACAGAACAAGAGCCTTTGTGTATCATAGAAACTAGTTCTGGAGAGAATAGAATTATCCTGATGGGAAAGTTCTACCGGCGTTAGAAAAGGTGGGGGTGGGGGCACGGAGCGTGATTCTCAGCTGAAGAACCATTAAGGGGGGAGGGGGTGGCTTTAAGCCCAAAGTGGGGAAGGAGTGCTTGCCCCCCCCCCCAAAAACGCATGCCTGTGTGCGGACAAACAATGCCTCTGTTTTACCCTTTTTCACATGGTGGGCCTGCTCTGGCAGGGCCAAGCCTTCGCTCACACTAAACCCTTTGCTAACGTTCTCCTTGCTCCGTGCTTGGGTGTTCACCGCTGGGCGTTCTTCATACTCAAGCCCTCTGCCACGCTGATCTCCCGGGAACCCCACCCCCCGACCTGAGAGGCGGCCTGTGCTCATGTTGTGACCAGAGTATTGCCTCTGAGGAATGAGGCAGTCCCATGGAGGGCAGTCAGGTCTTCCTTACACCCTTCATTTAAATACCCCCTGGCAGGGGTCCATGCTGTTTAAAGGGGCTGAGGAGGAGCCGTGGCCACCAAGAGCGGCTGAGAGAGAGGTGAAGGCATAATCCTCAGGGCCCAGGGGTGTCCGTCCCAGGTCAGGGTCAGCCCAGCATGCTGCCCCTCCTGCCTGGCGGACCACAGGGCGGACCTCTCCCAAACCAGGCCCACTCTGGCTCTCCTTGGCCATCCGCGGCAGGACGCAGACTCCAGGTGGAAAACTGGAGGACCAGCGGGTCTCAGGGGCATGCAGGTCCCAGGAGACCGTGGGAGAGGGGACCCCGGAGTGGGGCAGGGTAGCCTGACAATGTGCACAGCGGGGAGACAGGGCTAAAGGTGCCCCGATGAGGGTCCTGGAGTTCACAGCTTGTGCTCTGAGCGGCCTCACGTGGCACAATCACTGCGGAGCTGGAGCACGACCTGCTCCGGGCTGGGGGCCGGGGCTGCAGGGGACAGACAGGCTGGGCTGTGAGCGCCGCAGTCCAGCCTGTTCCAGCAAACCTCTCCCTGGCCCAGAGGCTCCTCAGAGCTTCCATTTCTGCCTCCACAGAGGCTGTCATCCGTTCCGTCTCGAGTCAAAAGCGGTGGAGATTGCCTTTATCTTACTGAATCTGATTTTTATTTTACTGAGTCGTGTTTGGGAAAAACACTCTACTCAGGCGTATTTTCCTAGAGGTTAATTTATCCCGAGAACTCTGCAGCTGCCGCACGTGTGTGGACAACAAAGGCCAATGGAGATGGAACTTAGCTCCCGCTGCTTGGGGCCTGATGGCACAGCAGAAATCAGAGCTGAGGTCAGAGGCAAGGTCATAGCCAAGGTCATAACTAAGGTCAAAGCTGAGGTCATATAGCCAAGGTCAGAGCTGAGGTCAGAGCCAAGGTCAGAGCCAAGGTCATAACTAAGGTAATAACTAAGGTCATAACTAAGGTAATAACTAAGGTAATAACTAAGGTCTTCCACAGCCCCAGGCCGTGCCGGGCTGTCACAGAGTGAGGTGGTCACACCGTCTGCTCTGGACAGGTGGGAGCCAGGCTGAAAGCCTCCCATCTCCTTTGATAACTGGGGTGTGACTGACAAGTAGGAGCTGGACTGTGACTAAAGGAGATGGAAGGAGAGCGATGATGCCACATTCTCTTGCCAGAAGCTCAACAACAGAGATGAGGCCACTTTTGTGGTTTTTGCCCTTTTTTTGCTGCCGATGGTATTTTAAGCTTCTGCTTTTCCATAATACGGGGAGAAAGAATTATACTGGATGAGAGATGGCACCTGTCCTCAGTCCTGAGATAGGGAGAACAGGGGAGGGGGGGGGAGAGGCGCGCGTGTTTGTGGGTTTGGGGACAGGATGCTGAAGGGCCCTCACCTAACATAAAGAGGAGGTGAGAGCAGGCGCTGAGATGGGGGTGGGGGAGGGACTGGAGGAGAGTGGTAACTGGTGGAATGGTCTTTCTGTGAAAAAGAACAGGCAGACAGGCAGAGACCTCTGTGCAGCAGAGTGTCAAGACTCCACACTGGTCATTGAACCACTGGGATAATGCTCCCGTCTCCTGGACCAGCCCTTAGCTGCAGGTGAGCAAGAAGGAAGCAAATGGCTCCCCTGGTTTACAGCTGAGCATTGGCCATTGGTCAAGGGGGAAAGGGATCAGACAGGGCCAAAGTGACCTTGAAAGGACACTTACGAGAAGAGAGGCATGTTGCAATGGGTGTTGTAATGGGAATTGGCAAAACTTTTATATTACTAGGCATCTAAGCGTTCAGTTTTGAATAATGTCGAGATAAAGCTTTATTTAAAGGTTTTATAACTCATACCCCCCTTAAAGCTTATTTAAAGGCTGCCTAATTCATACCCCCATCTCTCTTTCAACACATAGTAGATAAATACTACAACATGGATGAATCTGGAAGACATTATGCTAACTGATATGAGCCAGTCATAAAAAGACAAATATGGTATGATTTCACTGATATGAGGTACCAAGATGTCTCAATCTATTTGGGCTGTGTAATACCAATAACACAGCCTGGGTGGCTTACAAATAACAGAAACATCTGGAGGAGGACAAGTCCAAAATCAAGATGCCAGCACACTCGGTGTCTGGTGAGAGCCCGGTTCCTGGTTCACAGACTGTCGTCTCCTCACTGTGTCCTCACGCAGTGAAGAAGCAAGGGAGCTCTCTGGGCCTCGTTCAGAGGCGTTCTCATTCAGGAAGAATCCCATTGATGAGGGCTTCGCCCTCATGGCCTGAGCGCCTCCCAAAGGGCCCACCTCCTAATACCATCCCTCACATTGGGGATCAGATTTCAACATGTGCATTCGGGGGAGCACAAACATCTATTCCAGCACAGAGAATTCATATCCATAGAGACGAAGTAAAACGGTGGTCTCCAGAGGCTGAGAGGAAGAGAGAATGGAAAGTTACCGTTCAATGGGTTCAGAGTTTCAGTTTTATAAGACACACGTTGTGGAGCTAATGACTGCAGAGTGTGAATGTATTAATACCACCGAGGGGTATGATTAAAATATGGTTAAAATATTCAGTCCTTGGCCTCTGCCTATACTGTCTCTGTCTACACTTGTCCTTGAGGATTCCATACGTCCTTGCAGCTTAAATGCCCTGGAAACCAACTACCCACAGATGTGTGCCTCTAGGTCAGACTTCCCACCTCCGCTCCAGTCTTGCATTGCCAGCACTCTATCAGACAGCTCCAGATGTTGAATCTTAAGCTGGAAAATCAGAGAGCAAACCCCTGATTCCCACCCCCGGATCTTCTATTTATTCCTCAGTAAATGAGAACTTCTTTCCGTTGCTTAGCCCCAAATCTCAGTTATCTTTGAGGACCCTGATTCTCCTCTGCTCCAAATTGATCACTCAGCAAATTCTGTAGGACCTGCCTTTAAAGTAAACTGAGGAGACTGCACAAAATGGCAGCATAGGTAAATTTATATTATCTACAACCATATCAAAATTACAACTAAAATACAGAACAACCATCATTCAGAACATCCTGAAAGCTGACTGAATGGAAATCTTACAACTAGAGGAGTAAAAAATAAAGTATGTTGAGACTGGTAGGAGGGGCAGGGGTCCAAAAAGAGCTGGTCTGGCACCCAGCTGGTTTGGCAGCCCAGAAGGAACAAAAGTGTTCCAACCCCACACCAGACTACCATCCCAGGGTACAGAGCTGGGAAGAGAAGTCCCCATTACTACAGGCTGTAAAAACCAGCAGAGATTGTGGCTGAGTGTCACAGAGGCTGCTGGAAACCCAGATGTTCCTTTTAAAGAGCCAGCACATGAATGCACTCAGACTTGATACCTCTGAGCTCCAGCACTGAGCCCAGACACATACAGGGAGAAACTGGATTGTCTGGCATCAGCACAGGAACTTGGGGGGCAGCTTTATCCCAGACATAAGTGCCTGCAAGAGTCATTGTCCCTGTGCTGGGACCTCCCCTGTCCCAGGGCTGACTAGCAGCCGTAGTGGAGTCTCGATCAGCTTGGAGCACACTGTTAGCACCACCCTGGAGATTCCCTGAGACCCTGTCCCATCCATTTTGCAGCCCCACCCAATATGTTTGCAGCAGCTTTTTCATACAAAAGACCTGTCCTGGCTCAGGCTTCAGATTTGCTAAAACCTCTCAAACAAGCTATAGCTGGTGACAGCATGCCCCAAACCTATCAGTAAAAGGCTCAAGACCCGACACTAGCACCAGGCTGCCTTGTTTCATAGCTGGGCCTCGCCTCCTACTTAGCAGCATTCCCACATAGCCACTTAGCCAATTGACCTGGAGGTCAACTCCTTACAATAATGCCAACAACAATCAAGGCTCAACTACACACAGCCCACAAAGGGGTGCACCTAGAGTGCCCAGATCAGATGACTGCAGAGGCTGAGCCGCCTAGGCCCTACAGGACACCTACTACACAAGGCCACTCTACCAATTCCTGGAGACATAGCAGCTCTACCTCATACATAGAAACAAACACAGGGAAGCAGCCAAAACCTGGAGACAAAGAAACATGTCAAAAATGAAAGAAAAAAAACGTAATCAAGAAAACTACTGGACACAGAGTCCAAAACCATGGTTATAAGGTTACTTAAGGATCTTCATGAGAGCTTTGAGGGACTTAGTGAGACTTTCAGGGATCTTAGTGAGAATTTCAAAGACATGAAAAAGAACCAATCAGAAATTAAGCATACACTAACTGAAATAAAGAGCAATTTACAAGGATTCAATAATAGAGTAGAGGATTCTGATAATCAAGTAACAATTTGGAATATAAAGAAGCAAAAAACACCCAATCAGAAGAGCAAAAATTAAAAAGAGTTCAAATATGAAGGTAGTGTAAGGAGCGTCATGGGACAACTTCAAGCATACCAATACTCGCATTATGGGATGCCTCAGGAGATGAGAGAGACAAAGGTATTGAAAACCTATTTTAAGAAATAATGACAGAAAACTTCCCCTACCTAAGATTCTCTCTTTGTCTCTAACCACTTTGGCTCAGTGTATAGAGCATCAGCCCGTGGACTGAAGGGTTTGATTCTGGTCAAGAGCATGTATCTTGGTTGCAGGCTCAATTCCAGTAGGGGGAGTGCAGGAGGCAGCTGATCATTGTTTCTGCCTCATCAATGTTTCTAACTTTCTATCCCTTTCCCTTCCTCTCTGTAAAAATTAATAAAAATATATATTTTTTTTTAAATGAAGATGATGCTTACCGAGCACCGCTGCATCCAGAGTCGTAGGATTGTGGAGGGACACGTTGCCTGTCCTGGGAAGCTGAAATGCTCATTGGAGACTGTTCCAGTTGTGCACAGCTGCAGGCCAAACAAGTCCAGATTCAGTAAGTAGAAACAACTTTCTTCTATCTCACAACTTCTTGGCTCAGGAAATTTGGCAGCTTGGCTGAGTGATTTTTCCGTTCCACGTGGCACTGCCGAGGTCACTAGGGGGTATTCAGCTGTCAGGTGGACTCTTTAGGAGGGACCACATTGGTTTCACTCATACGTCTAGCAACTTGGAAGAGAAGGGGGTCCGGCTCACCTGGGAGCTCCCACACATGCACGGTGGTCCCAGAGACCAGCGGACCTCTCCAGTGCTGCCTCTGGAGTCCACGAGCAGGTGCTCTGGAAAACAAGGCAGACACTGCAGAGCCTTTTTCAAATTGATTTTAGAGATGGAGGAAGGGTGAGAAGAGAGAGGGAAGGAGGGAGGGAGGGAGGGAGGGAAATATTGATGTGAGAGAGATACATCAATTGGTTGCCTCCCATACCTGCCCTGACCAGGGATGGAACCCGAAACCTAGGTATGTGCCCTGACCTGGAATCAAACCTCCCAACCTTCCAGGGCACGAGATGATGCTCCAGTCAGCTGAGCCACCAGCCAGGGCTGCATAGCCTGTATGACCTGCCCTCAGAGCCACACAGCATAGCTTGGCTGTATATTGTTGTTCATAGCAACTCACTCAGATTCAGCCAATAGGAACATAGACGCCCCCTCTCAATGGAAAGAGCGGCAGAGAATCTGCCGGTGTTTTAAAATCTCCACGGGTAACAATAATACTCAAAAAGAAAACTCATTTTAAAAATCTCTTTAAAAGGAACTTTTTTAAAAAAATAAACCTTTCAAAACACAATTTGACCTATACATGAATGCTAATAGCTGCTCTAGTTATAGTCACCAACAACAGAAAATAATCCAATTGTCCATTGGTGGTTGAATGGGTAGACAAACTGTAATACACCCAGGTGATGGAACACTTCTCAGCAATAAAGCACTCATTATTGATACAATAACTTGGATGAATCTCAAAGGTATTATACTGTGGGGGGGGGGAGCCAGTTTCAAAGGTTAAATACTTTTTTTTTTAATATTTTTATTGATTTCAGAGAGGGAGGGTGAGGGAGAGATAGAAACATCAGTGAAGAGAAAGAAGCTGCCTCCAGCACGCCCCCTACTGGGGATCAAACCCAAAACCCAGGCATGTGCCCTGACTGGGAATCGAACCGTGACCTACTTGTTCACGGGTTGATGGTCAACCACTGAGCCACACCGGCCGGGCAAAGGTTACATACCCTTTGATTCCACTATATGACATTCTCAAAGTGACAAAATTATATTGATGGAGAACAGTTCCATAGGTGCCAGCTCAGATGGTGAAGGGGCGGGTGACTATAGCAGAGTTTCCTGAGTGATGAAACAGTTCTATGTCCTCATCCTGGTGAATATATATATGTTTAAAACTCAGGACTGTACACTCCTCCAAGAATCACACTTACTGTTCATCAATTTTAAAATAAAGTAAAACAACTTTATTCTGGACTGTATGCATGAGCAATGAAGGAATCTGAGGAGGAAGCAGATCGGTGGTGTAGGGGACGTGTGTGCTGAAGAAGAGAGTTGGGGGTCCTGTCTGCACTCTCCCACCAACAGCTCATTCAACTCATGCTGACTGGACTCTGGGCAGCGGAGCCCCTGTGAGGCCAGCCGTGTCCAGCAGGGCAGGAGTGGGCAGAGACGCACAGAGATCCATGAAACTGGAGCTGTGGTGGCCAGACAGCTCCTGCTTACCAGAGCTCTTCACAGCCACAGGCACACCAGGCAGCAGGTGCAGGGACACCAGCCAAAACGCCTCCAGAACCCTCCCCACGTGCCATCCTACAGCAATCAAAACATCTGCCAACGAGGCTTTAACCCACGTGTTGTAAGGTCAAACAGGCTTGGCTCACTGTTTTTAAACATTCAGCAGTCATTCAACTATGTCACCATGGCTTTAAGCAAAAACAGCAACTTAAAAGAACATATTTTGATATGCCAGGGGAAATCATTTGGAACCAAAGAATCATGAATACTAGGGCAAAAACTAAGTTCAACTGTAAAAGAGATCCCTAAAATGAAGTCTCAGAAAACTTAAGAGTCCCAAGAAGGACAAATATAAATAAAGGAAAGCAAAGGTCACAGCATTCAGTACCACACCATGGCAGAGTTGGGAAATGCTCAAATCACTTCACCTCCATTTCTACTCACCACTCTGCTTGGATTGCCTGTGTGGATCAAGCATGGTCTGGAAAACAGTGCTTCGGTAACTCTAAACTGTAAAGTAGACAGCTATTTCCAAAAAGTTCAAATATAAGCTCACGTAGGATAAGTTTGTTTGTGTGAAAGAATATTTGCTAAATGCTCAAACAGAACAGAGTGTGATCTTGGGAGGAAGGAAGGGAGCAGAGGCAGTGTTGCATAACGCTAAGAGGTCAGTGTGTGAGGGTTAGGGGCCTGCAGTGGGGAGAACGTGAGAGCAGGGCAGGAGGAGGGCACGGGAGGAGAAGAACATGGCAAGGGGGCCCCACAAACACCTAAGAAGGTCGTGCCCTTCCCCTGCCCAAATCTCAGGCCAGCCATGCAAAACTTCCCCTTCGGTTCCCAAGGGCCACCCCTCCTTCTTCCCCTGCCCAGTGAGCTCTTCCCAAGCATCCACATGGCCACCGCACCTGAGAGACAGCTCAGGTCTGCCTTCTCCTCAGCCTTCCATGTCTTCATTTTTATGTTTTTTATTTTGTTTTGTTTTTTACTTCTTTGCTGCTGTAAATGAAGAATAAGTGAAGAATGGATAATCTTTTAAAAAAGCCAAGCTGTGTCTTTTGTTCCAGGTCTGTTGTGAAAGGTGTAATTAAGAATCTTCAGCACTAGACAGTTTGGCTCAGTGGATAGAGTGTTGGCCTGCAGACTGAAGGGTTCTGGTTTTATTCCAGTCAATGGCATGTGTCTCAGTTGCAGGCTTCTCCCTGGTCCGGACCTTGGTCAGGGCACATGCAGGAGGCAACCAATCGATGTGTTTCTCTTTCTAAAAATCAATGGGAAAATATCCTTGGGTGAGGATTTTAAAAAAAAAAGGGGGGGGGAATCTCTGGAAGATGATAGTACAGTGGGTAGAAGTTATACTCACCTCCTCTCAGAACAACATCAAAATTACAACTGGAGAACCATTGAAAACAAGCTGAACAAAAGTCTTATAACTAAGGATTTTCAGAAGAAGCCACATGAAGATTGATAGGAAGGGCTGAGACTATGAAAAGAGTTGGCCCCACACCTGGGTGCAGAGGCGGGAATCCAGAGGGATAGCTCAGGTGCAGAGGCCCCATGAGGAGTGGGGGTCTCAACCCCATGCTGGGCAGAGGAGCCCACCCAGCACCTGGCTGTGAGAATCAGCAGTGATTCTATCTCCCTGGGAGGGAAGGGAGACTGCTGCAAACTCAGGCGCCCAATTAAAGATCCAGCACACGAACTCTCCCTGACAGACACTCACCTGGGGCTCCAGCAAAAGGATAGATTGGGCTGTGTGCCTTTGGGGAGAGGGCTGGAGGGACAGCTGCAAATGTTCCTGTACTGAGTCCATCTCCCATACCGCCCACTGATGCCCACTCTTCCCTGAACTGAGTGCTCCCCTCCATACAGCTTTAGCCTAGGGAGCTCCACTAGCCTCACCCTGCCATCTCCCTGAGGCCCTCACTGCCAAACTCGTACTCTGCAGAGGGCTCTGCTGGCAATGGTCAGCCTGGGCCCACGTTGCAGTCTTTCTTGAAAAACCTCAAGGAACTCTGGGAAAGCTCAGAGTATGCAAGAGACACACAGGGAGAGAATGAGTTGTGTGGCTTTGGAATAGAGCTCCCCGCACACCTGACAGGCATCATTAGTCCTATGCAGAGGCCTCCCTCCACACAGCAAAATCCTGATCTGATTTTTTTTTATTTCTTTATTGATTAAGGTATTGCATATGTGTCCTTATTCCCCCATTGAACC
Organism: Pipistrellus hanaki; assembly: GCF_964339955.1. Taxonomy (NCBI): domain Eukaryota; kingdom Metazoa; phylum Chordata; class Mammalia; order Chiroptera; family Vespertilionidae; genus Pipistrellus; species Pipistrellus hanaki. The sequence goes on from NC_140516.1 coordinate 6,054,060, forward strand.
CCACTCCACCCCTACTCATGCCCTCACGCCCTGTTGTCTGTGTCCTTTGGTTAGGCTTATATACATGCATACAAGTCCTTTGGTTGCTCTCTCCCCCTAACCCCACCCTCCCCTACATTCCCTCTGAGGTTTGATGGTCTGATCAATGGTTCTTGGTCTCTGGATCTGTTTTTGTTCATCAGTTTATGTTGTTCATTATATTCTACAAATGAGTGAGATCATGTGATATTTATCTTTCTCTGACTGGCTCATTTCATTTAGCATAATGCTCTCCAGTTCCATCCATGCTGTTGCAAATGGTAAGAATTCCTTCTTTTTTACCTCAGCGTAGCATTCCATTGTGTAGATGTACCACAGTTTTTTAATCCACTCATCTGCTGATGGACACTTAGGCTGTTTCCAAATCTTAGCTATGGTGAATTGTGTTGCTATGAACATAGGGGTGCATAAATCCTTTCTGATTGTGTTTCTAGTTTCTTGGGATATATTCCTAGAAGTGGGATCACTGGGTCAAATGGGAGTTCCATTTTTAGTTTTTTGAGGAAACTCCATACTGTTCTCCACAGTGGCTGCACCAGTCTGCATTCCCACCAGAAATGCATGAGGGTTCCTCTTTCTCTGCATCTTTGCCAGTACTTGTCTATTGATATGTTGATGATTGCCATTCTGACAGCTGTGAGATGGTACTGCATTGTCATTTTGGTTTGCATCTCTCGGATGATTATTGACTTTGAGCATGTTTTGATATGTCTCTTTGCCTTCCTTTTGTCTTCTTTTGAAGAATATCTATTTAGATCCATTGCCCATCAAAAAATTATTAGACTTAATAAATGAATTCGGCAATGTAGCAGGATACAAAATGAATGCCAAGAAATTTATGGCATTTCTATACAGCAATAGTGCACTTACAGAAAGAGAGACTAAAAAAGCAATCCCATTTACCATTGCAACAAAAAAATTAAGATACCTAGGAATAAACTTAACTAAGGAGGTAAAAGACCTATTCAAGGAAAACTACAGGACACTGAAAGAAGAGATAGAGTAAAACATAAACAGATGGAAGACCATACCATGTTCATGGATTGGTAGAATCAATATTATTAAAATGTCCATACTACCTAAAGCAATCTATTGATTCTATGCACTCCCCATTAAAACAACAATGACATATTTTACAGACCTAGAACAAACTTTCCAAACATTCATCTGGAATAAAATAAGACCCCAAATAGCTGCAGCAATCCTGAGAAAAAAGAACAAAGTAGGTGGGATCTCAATACCAGATATCAAGCTGTATTACAAAGCCACTGTTCTCAAAACTGCCTGGTACTGGCACAAGAACAGACATATAGATCAATGGAATAGAATAGAGAACCCAGAAATTGACCCAAACCACTATGCTCAATTAATATTTGCCAAAGGAGGCATGAAAATACAATGGAGTCAAGACAGTCTCTTCAATAAATGGTGTTGGGAAAATTGAACAGATACATGCAAAAAAAAAAAAAAGAAAGAAAGAAAGAAAGAAAGAAACTAGATCACCAACTTACACCATACACAAAAATAAAATCAAAATGGATAAAGGACTTAAACATAAGACGAAAAACCATAAAAATACTAGAGAAATCCACAGGCAGCAAAATCTCAGACATGTCCCGAAGCAGTTTCTTCACTGATACTGACCCTGGGGCAATGGAAACTAAAGAGAAAATAAACAAATGGGACTACATCAAAATAAAAATCTTCTGCACACCAAGAGAAACCCTCAACAAAATAACAAAAGCCCACTGTGTGGGTGTTCTCTCTGATAAGGGTTTAATCTCCAATATTTACAGGGAACTCATAGAACTTAGGCAAAAGAAGATAAACAACCCAATCAAAAAATGGGCAACAGACCTGATCTGTTTTAGACCAATGAACTCAACTGGCTCCATCCTGGTGACCCCTGAGACCCTGCCAAACTGCAGAGGTCCTCAGGTCCCAGGTGGTAGCCATGCCCGGGGTGTGCCCTGGAACTCCTACAGGGCCAATAGAATAAATCAGTGTCCTGGGTGGTTTTAATGTACCTACTTTGGTAAACATTTCCAACTGATCAAGTATGTAAAAAATTTAAAAAATATAAAGAATCTAACTAATATATAATCAGTCCTTAGTTCAGAAGCATTCTCATTATTTTTATGTCCTGATACTGCTTGAGGAGGACTTACAGCAATTAATCATGTTTTCAATTACAAAGAGAAGTGGAACATTAATTCTACATCTTTATCATAAAACTCACCTCTCTGCCAAGCTGCCTGGGACATCTCCTGGAGAAGCACACAGCCACAGTCCATTGTGTCCAGTGAAATCTGCCCCCGGAGCCAGTGAAGTGATTACTGTCTGTCATGGAACGCATTGCTCCTGGGTCCAGGCCCGTCACTCACAGTGTGGCCATAGGCACCTCTTTCTACCTTAGTCTCTCTCTAAAATGGGGAAATGACAGTCCTGGCTCAGAGCACTATAGTGAAGATTACAAGATATACATACATATAAAATGCTTGTGGGAGTGAGTGCATAACGGAGTAAATGCACAGTAAATATTAGCAATTATAATTATTATTACTCCATGATATGGAGCTTAAAACACTATTAAAAAGAAGCAAGTCAAAAGAAATGGTTTATTGTCCTAACCCACATGTGTCAAACACAAGGCCCGCGGGCCAAATCCAACCCGCCAGGCCTTGCAATGTGGCCCGCACCGCGCTGTCATCACTGCACTCCGCTGTCAGTTTATGACATTGTCAGTTTATGACTGTTCAGTAAAACATTCGGCCCGCGATTTAGGCTGGATTTTAGATTTTGGCCCCTTCTCTGATTGAGTTCGACACCCCTATTAACCGGTTTGGCTCAGTGGATAGAGCATCTGCCTTCAGACTGAAGGGTCCCAGGTTTGATTCCAGTCAAGGGCATGTACGTATCTTGGTTTCGGGCACATCCCCAGTGCAGGAGGGGGCTGATGGATGTTTCTCTCTCACCGATGTTTCTAACTCTCTATCCCTCTCCCTTCTTCTCTGTAAAAAATCAATAAAATATATTTTAAAAAGAAAAAAGAAACGGTTCATTTGAGAGAGTTGAGCTGTAAGTGAGGGGCCTCCACAGAAAGGGGAGTCTCCAGAAGTCTTACATCAGAAAATCACAGGCTAATGCTCACTCTGTTGTTCAGGAGCTGTAAGAGAAAGCCCAACATCAGCCTGGCGTAAAAACAATTAGCACACGTAACTGGAGAGCCAAGATCCAAGACAACTCCAGAACTGGTGGGCCCAGGGACTCTCAGGAGTCGTGTAGGTCTCCATTTTCCTCTTTCTCCTCAGTGTCAGCTCCATCCCTTCCTTGTGACTGCAGTCTGGTTGCCAGTAAAAACCAGACTACCTGTTTCTTCATTCTGGCCCTCTGTCAGCATACACTCTGCACCCCTGCCACAGAGAGTGAGGCCAGGGCAGGAGCCACTGTGGGTCCACTGTCCACGGCAAGTGCTGCAGTGGGAGCTCAGCTTCATCCCAGCAGCAGAAGACAAAAAAGGGGAAATTCAAGAGATCCTGTGGGCAACCATAGATGCTGAATAGCTAACCACCAGGTCTGCTGGCTCCCTGGTTGTTTTTTCCAGGACACAAACACTAGATATTAATCACCTGTGTTCACCACACATCCTGTGAGACAATTTTGCCCATGCAAGTGAGCCAGTTCTGCCCAAAGGGTGGTCAGTAAGCCATCCCATCAGAAATCATTTGCTAATCTAATTAAATGCCCACAGGAATTAGCTAGCTTCACATGTGGTTCCTTTCAACCACTGTGCACCATGAAAATCCAGATTGATCGCTCCATTGGGCTCACATGGAGATGCGGTCTAGAAGGTGTGGGCTCACGCACCTGAGGCTGGGACCAGGCAGCCCAGTGATGGCCCAGTCCAGACAGCACTCCATCCATCCTACTTCCTCAAATTAGCGGTGCTGGTTTCATAACTTATGCAGCTCTGACTTCATCCAAAATTCTGACAAAACATTTTTTTTCCAAGTCTGGTTTATTCCCAAAGGTGAAAAAGTCTAATTTATAAAATATTGGAATATCTCAACAAAATAAACAAAGGAGAACTGGGTGAAAAATCATGGAAATTTATAAAAACCCCTCCACTGACTGAAGAATCTTCCAAGGCATTTTGTCTGGTTCAAATTAATAACTTATGTAACGATCAAAATACCACTTGATGAATCCTTCAATTACTCCACCTCATGGGAAAGGTCAAAGCATGTCCTGAGTGTCGTAAGGCTTGGGGTCCTGCTCCCATTCCTCCGTTTGGAATGAGAGCTCTCCTAACGACCTGGGGGCTTTGTGCTATCAGCACAAAAGCATGCACCTCCTGAAATCTGAAGGCCCGTTAGCTCCACTTCTAGCCTGGAGTGACAATAGCTATGGCCCTGCGCCTTTTTGTTTAAAATTCACAAAAACAACCCTAACCAGTTTGGCTCAATGGTTAGAGTGCCCGCCTGTGGGTTTGATTCCGGTCAAGGGCATGTACCTTGTTTGCAGGCTCAATCCCTGGCCTTGGTCAGGGCGCATGTGGGAGGCAACCAATAGGTGTGTCTGTCTCTCTCACCTGGATGTTTCTCTCTTCCCATCCCTTCCACTCTCTAAAAAAAAAAAAAAAAAAAAAAAAAAAAAAAAAAAAAAACTCAATGGAAAAAATATCCTCATGTGAAGATTAACAAACAAACAAAATTCACAAAAACAACATAAATATCCCCAAGATATAAATAAGCAAAGAGTTAAAGACAGAGCGAGATGTTTCTTAACTGACTTGGGCAGAATTACTCAAAGAATGGGGCTTAGAGAAAATTCACCAGTGTGAACATTTACTTTCTTGGGAGCAATGAAGGGCCAGTGTCACATCTGTTTACCTTTCCAAGTACTGCATCAGTGGGGACCCTGGGGAGAGACTTTTACAGCTTCTCAGATGTGCTTTGTGGCATCTGTTCAGGAGATCACAGGTTTCTTTGTTTCCTTCCATCTTGGGGACATGGTGAGTGATGTTAAGAGTTCCTGTTGTTGAGCTATACATACTAGCACGGCTTAAACAAGACATTCTTGGTCAGAACACACTACTCTTTAAGTTTGCTTGATTTGTTAACATTTTAACTGAGATTTTTCATCTTTGTTTATGAGTGAAATTGACTTACACATTTTCCTCTTCATGCTATTCTCTTTTCCAAAGTGGGATCACAGGGTTATGTTCACCATTTAGAAAAAGATCAGGACTATTTCATCTATTGCTGGGTCTGGAACCATATAAGTAACAGAAAGTATCATTTCCTTGCATGATGGTGATTCTTTAAGAAGTACATTTTAGGACATTTTTCCAATTTCTCCATAGTTATTGGGACTTTTTTAAAATATATTTTATTGATTTCTTACAGAGAGGAAGGGAGAGAGAGAGAGAGCTAGAAACGTCGATGAGAGAGAAACATTGACCAGCTGCCTCTTGCACACCCCCTATCGAGGATGTGCCCGCAACCAACGTACATGCCCTTGACCAGAATCAAACCTGGAACTCTTCAGTCCTCAGACCGACGCTCTACCACTGAGCCAAACCGGTTTCGGCAGTTATTGGGACTTTTTTGGACCCTTCTTAGATCACAGTTTCCCAGCATTTGCTCTTCTTATCTAGATTGTTTAAATATATTTAAAGGGGATTTCTTCTTTTTAAAATGTCTTACCTTGCTGAAACCGGTTTAGCTCAGTGGATAGAGCATCGGCCTGCAGACTGAAAGGTCCCGGGTTCGATTCCAGTCAAGGGCATGTAAGGACATGTACGTTGGTTGTGGGCACATCCCCAGTAGAGGATGTACAAGAAGTAGCTGATAGATATCTCTCTCTCATCGATGTTTCTAATTCTCTATTCCTCTCTCTTCCTCTCTGTAAAAAATCAATAAAATATATTAAAATAAATAAATAAATAAATAAAATGTCTTACCTTTCATGAACCACACTGAGTTTCTTATTCTCAGTCCTAATATTGTCTTCTATTTTTCTCTTGACTACTGTCAAAAGGTTGATTTAGTTTGATATTTTCAAAGAATCATCTTTTTTCTTTCAATTTCCAAGCTTCATTAATTTGTGTTTTTCTGTTGTTTTTTAACAAGTACTTCCTAAAATATTCTTAAAAGTAGAAACGGTTGGCTGAGTTGCATTTAGACATACTATGTCACGCTATTGGTAATACTCATTTCTAAAGAATCTGTACTTTTTAGTTGATATTCTCTCTAGCTAAGGCTTGTTTAGAATGGTGATTTTGTAAGGCTTGTTTATTATAGAATGGTGATTTCATTTTTGGGGTTTTGTTTTCATTTTCAAAGTGGATTGGTTTGGAAAGACTATTTTTTTAGTCACTGCCTTCAGAAGATATAGCATGTATGTTTTCTTATTTTTATAATAATAGTCATAAAATTTCCATGGGTATTGGAATAGAACATGTACCCTTTTCACTAAAATATTATAATAGATCAATTACAGTAGTTGAATAATTGGAATCATGTGAATCCTTACACATTTGTTGTCACTGTTCTGGCAATTTTCTGACATGGCAAAAACAGACATGATTAATGCATCTTAATTAGTGTTTTAACTTTTTCAGTATGAATATTGGCCCCAATAATTATAAAAATAAATAAGATTACACATGGATGGCTAAAAGGATAGAAAGATGAGTAGGCATTTAATAAAACAAATAGAGTAAAATGTGCATTTTGCTCTAGATGGTGTGTCTGCATTGTTCACTGTAATCCAACTCTGCTGTTTGAATATTTTCATAATAAAATGTTCAAAAGAAACAACACTTTAAAACCAACTTCATGGAAGTGTGTTTTAAGAACACGCATCCAACTAAAACCCTCAGAGCAAGTTTACTTTTCATCACCCACAGATAGTCATGGAATGAGTTGATGCAAGAAAATATAACAGCACTGGTCTTACACACAAATGCTAAAATTTAAAATCTAGCTAAAACAATAACAGTAATTAGTACTTATTAAGTGTTTGCACTGTGTTAGAACATATATTATCTCATTTATTTGCACAACAGCCTAATATCACCACTTAGCTAAAAGCTGTGGTTCACAAAGTGAAGGGATTTTCCCCAGGCCAGACATTCTATCCATGGCTCTAGATTCAAACTCAGCTTCATGTGGCTATAGAGCAAACACCCGTCCGTCTGTCTGCAGACCTACTGTGTCAATAGAGGGGCCACTAACTAAATACTTGACATGAAGGAAACCTGAACTGAGATGTGCCCTCTGAATATAAAAGACACCAGTTTTCTAAGATGTGGGGCAGAAAAAAGAAAGCAAAATATTTCTGATCATTTTTAACATTATGTGTTGAAGTAATATTTTGAATAAATTAGGTTAAATAAAATGTATTTTAACATAATTTTAACTACTACTGGACATTTTTTCATTCTCTAGGAGCACATTGTGCCAGCTGAACTTTGAGGAAGATGAAAAGCGCATGCCAACAGGAATGCTCAGACAGGTGGGCAGGTCATGTGGGTAGAATCATGAGCTGGGTTATAGCTGAGAGGGGGGCTCCCGTGTGAAGATCAGATGAACCAGCACACTCAGGGTGCCTCCCTCACAAAAGGAGTGTCCAGGATTGGGACGTGCTGGTTGCTGGGTCCTGCTACACACAAACCGCTCCAATCTGGCTGGATTCACGGTGGCTTGCGGTTGTCCCCTGACTTTCCCTCCCAGCTCATCACAACATCCATTGCATTGCAATGCAGCATGAAAGGAATTAGAGCAGGACCCTAGAGGGTAAGGCCGTGGCCCCGCTGATCCTCCAGGCCCCGGGCTCCACAGCCCGGAGCACTGCAGACCCCGACTCAGAAACCCGCGCTCACAGAGGCCAATGCTGAGGGAAGGGCGTGTGAAGGGAAGTAACAGCCTTAGGTACACTGGTGCCAGATTATGAATTTCTTCTGAGTCTCTCTTAAAGGGAATGGGAAACCACTGGAGGTGCAAAAATAGGAGGCAGATTAACCTGAGGTTGGCACGAGGGACTCATGGAATTTAACTGAAAGGTTTTGCTAGATGTCCAGGAGTGGGTGCCAAATGTGACACTTTAGCAGGAAGGGAGCCTGCTGTAGACAGCCAGAAAGGGGGCCCGGGGAGACTTCTAAACCTTCCCTCTAGACACTGAATTTCACTCTGTACCCATTTCCAACGTCCTTTCCGTTTCCGAGATTCCCTGAGCCCATCATGTGGTAATGCCGTGATTAGCTTTGTTCATCTTTCCACATGTTTCTGAAGAGGCATAAGTCATGGAATATTTACTGATTATATGTAAGCCAGAGAATATACACACAACATACGTACAACGACTTTTTCCATTTCAATTGTCCTAGCTACATCGTGTCATATGTAAAGTAATAGTACTTACATCCTATTTCCCAAAGTAAATGAACTTGTCCAAAATAGTGCCGTTGTCATGGCTGTCGTGCTTTCCTGAAAACAGCTAAGGGTGGGATGATGGTACATCTCCTCTCACTTAATCTTTAAGCCATTCTCATCGCCAAAGTCGTTTTCTTGTAAACACAGTTCACTCACAACCATGTGCACTTCTGGGGCATGAAGAGCTTTGCTGGGTGCTTTCATACATGACTTTCTTAACTCAGCAGAGTGGGTCTTAATGGTGTTATTGCACTGATGGGAAAACTAAAGTTCAGAGACATCTGTCTGCCTCCCTCTAATGCATCTCTCTGGGACTCCATGACACCTTGAACGCTTCCACATAGACATTCAAATATTAAAAGTTTTCTAGGCTAAACACACTTCCCCATGATTCTGAATACTTTATCCCAGTCACCTTCTAGTTAGCTTTCCTTATCCACTTCCCACCCCAATTCCTACTCTTGTTGATCTAATTGACACCCACTCCATACTTTTATCTGGTTTATTGAGGAGAACGAGGAGCAGAACGGAAGCCAGCACAGCACGCATATTCAGCCATGGCATCTAGAATTCCTGGTTCTGGGACCAGCTCTGCTGCCTGCTAATGCTGTGATTAGAGCTGAGTTGCTAAAAATGGCTGGGTCTCTGTTTTCACACATACAGTGAAAAATTATGTGTGTTCTCTCCCAGAAAAGTGGGGATACAGAGACAGTGCAGGTCAGAAAAAAGCCAAATTGAGATAGAGGCCAGACATGACCTTGTCTGGAGAGAAGACAAGCTCAGGCTCTGGTGCTCTGCAGGAAAGGTGGTGATGTGGGGCGTCAAGAGCAGGCACTCTGCCAAGACCGGTTTGGCTCAATGGATAGAGCGTCGGCTTGGGGACTGAAGGGTCCCGGGTTCGATTCCGGTCAAGGGCATGTACCTTGGTTGGGGGCATATCACCGGTAGGGGGTGTGCAAGAGGCAGCTGATCGATGACTCTCATCGATGTTTCTAACTCTCTATCTCTCTCCCTTTCTCTCTGTACAAAATCAATAAAATATATTTTTAAAAAAATAAATTTAAAAAAAATAAAAAAATAAAAAAGAGCAGGCACTCTGACACCAACCACCCTGGGTTCAAGTCCGAGGGCTGCCTAGGTCTTCTCTTCAGTTCAATAGGATAGTAAGACTATCTACTGCACTTTAAAAAAGGTCCTGACCAGGAGCCTCTTAAAATCCAACCTTTCTGAGGTAATTTGTTAGTGGAATACCTATAATTCCAGCACAGTCTTAAGTACTTAGGAAGGCTCATCCCTCAAAAATTTATTTATTCATTCAAAAATATGTGTTGAGTATGATGCCAGGTGGATATTAGACTTATTAAGAGGATCACATTGTAAGTTACATAAATTCTAACTTCTATGTTGTACACCTGAAATTAATGTAATATTGAATGTCAACTGTAATTGAAACTTTTTTAAATTAAGAATAAAACATTACCTATGGGGGAAAAAATATGTATTGAGCACCTGCTCTGAGCCAGATATTATTCTAAGCACTTAGGGTACATCATGAACCAAATATGCCTGACCTGATGGAGTTTACATCCTTGTCAGATTAAGTAGTGGATAATAAATGAGTAAACTGGTTTGGCTCAGTGGTAGAGCGTCGGTCTGCGGACTGAAGGGTCCCGGGTTCAATTCTGGTCAGGGGCATGTGCTTTGGTTGCGGGCACATCCCTGGTGGGGGGTGTGCAGGAGGCAGCTGGTCGATGTGGGGGGTGTGCAGGAGGCAGCTGGTCAATGTTTCTCTCTCATCGATGTTTCTGACTATCTTTCTCCCTTCTTCTCTGTAAAAAATCAATAAAAATATATTTTTTAAAATAAATAAATAAAAAATAAGTGAGCAAACCACAAATAAAGAAGTTAATATACAAAATGTATAAAGAACTTATACAACTGAACATCAAAAAACAAATAATCCAATTTAAAAATGGGTAAAGGACCAAAACCAGTTTGGCTCAGTGGTTAGAGCATTGGCCTGTGGACTGAAAGGTCCCAGGTTCAATTCTGGTCAAGGGCATGTACCTTGGTTGCAGGCACATCCCCAGTAGGGGGTGTACAAGAGGCAGCTGATTAATAATTCTCTCTTATCGATGTTTCTAACTCTCTATCCCTCTCCCTTCCTCTCTGTGAAAAATCAATAAAATATATATTTTTTTTAAATGGGCAAAGGACCTAAATACTTACTTCTCCGAAGATGACATTTAGATGAACAGTAGACATATGAAAAGATACTCAATGTCACTAATCATCAGAAAAAGCAAATTAAAACCACAAAGAAATATCACCTCACACCTGACAGAATTGCTATCCTATATAATAAAGAGCTAATATGCTAATTAGACTGGATGGTGGGACGACCTTCCAGACGACCTTCCGGAACAACCAATGGGCAGGGCCGCAGGGCCACGAGGCAGCTGGGCTGTGAGGGCCAAGTCCGTTACAAGAATTTCATGCATCAGGCCTCTAGTCATCAATAAATCCACAAACAAGTGCTGATGAGGATATGAAGAAAAGAGAACCCTAGTGCACTGTGGGTGGGAATGAAGATTGGTGCAGCCACTATGGAAACAGTATGGGGTTACCATAAGAACTTAAAAATGGAACCGCAGCCGAAAACAGTTTGGCTCAGTGGATAGAGCGTTGGCCTGCGGACTCAAGGGTCCCAGGTTCGATTCCGGTCAAGGGCATGTACCTTGGTTGCGGGCACATCCCCAATGGGGGGTGTGCAGGAGGCATCTGGTGGATGTTTCTCTCTCATCGATGTTTCTATCTCTCTCTCTCTTCCTCTCTGTAAGAAATCAATAAAATATATATTTTTTAAAAATGGAACCGCCTTATAACGCATTAATTTCACTTCTGGATATATATCCAAAGAAACTCATAATACTAGACTGAAAGAATATATGCTCCCTATGTGCACTGCAACATTATTTACAACAGCCAAGATATGGAAGCAACCCAAATGCCCATCAATAGAGCAGTAGATAAAAAAGTGGTGGTATAGCCCTGGCCAGTGTCACTCTCAGTGTCTAAAGCCCACACACTGAGGGATCACAGGTTCGATTTCTGGTCAAGGGCATGTAACAGGGTTGCAGGTTCCATCCCCAGCCCTGGTCAGGTCACAGGCAGGAGACAACCAATTGATGTGTCTCTCTCACATTGATGTTTCTCTCTCTATCTATCTTCTCTCTCTCTCTCTCTCTCTCTCTCTCTCTCTCTCTCTCTGTCAGTGGTGAGGAAAAGTGATGGAACATACTTATATAGAATAAAATATTACTTGGCCACATCTATAATAATAAAAGGGTAATATGCAAATCAACCGAATGACCGAACAGCAAAACAACCATCCAGATGACCTTCCAAACAACCATGCTATGACACGCACTAGTGCCAGGCCAGCCAAGCGGTTACAATGCAATTGGTTGGCGGGCCCCACCATCACCCCATGATCACCCCACAGAGGGAGACCCAGGCCATCAGCCTGCAGGGCAATCGATCAGGGGATGGATGAGGCCTCCATGATTGCCCCAAAGAGGGAGGCTCAGGCCACCCCCTGCACAGCAATCAATCGCGGAGCCTGGCTGAATGGGTATGGCCTCCCTCTGCGAGGTGATGGATCACCCCACAAAGGGAGGCCCAGGCCACTGGCCAGAGAAGGTGTGGTGGATGTATGGGGCCGGCCAGTGATTGCCCCACAGAGGGAGGCCCAGGCCAGCCAAGTGATCGCATCCCACACCTGTCACCCACAGAGGGAGGCAACTAGTCATGGGGAGAAATGGGTGCAGCATCACACAGATGGCAAGCAGTGGCAGTGGTGCAGGCAGGGCCAGCTGCTGGCAGCCAGGGGAAGGAAAGCCCTGATAGGCCATGATTGCCATCCAGGCCTAGGGATCCTACCAGAGGGGTCCCAGGTTGCGAAAGGGCATAGACTGGACTGAGGGACACCTCCCCATGCAAGAATTCCATGCATCAAGCTACTAGTATAAGAATAAAATCTTACCATTTGTGCCCTAGTTGATTTGGTTCAGTGGATAGAGCATTGACCTAAGGACTAAAGGATCCTGGGTTTGATTCTGGTTAAGGGTACTTGCCTGGGTTGCAGGGTTGATACTCAGTGGGGGGCATCAGGAGGCAGCCAATCAATGATTCTCATCATTGAAGTTTATGTCTCTCTCTCCCTCTCTGAAATCAATAAATATATATATATATATATATATATATATATATATATATATATATATATATATATATATTTTAATCTTACCATTTGTGACAGCATGGATGAAAATAGAGGGTCTTCTGCTAAGTGAAATAAGTCAGTCAAAGACAAATACCATATGATTTCATTTATATGTGGCATTTAAAGAACAAAGAGAATGAACAAACAAGAGTGAAACATACTCATAGATACAGAGAACAGACTGATGGTTGCCAATGGCTGGGGGGATGGGGAAAACTGGATGAAAAAGGTGAAGGAATTAAAAAATTTGTAGTTACAAAATGGTCACAATACAGTAATCCTATATAATAGAAGCCTAATATGCTAAGTGTCAGATTCATCAATCAAAGCATAATATGCTAATGATATGCTAAGGCCACTCAACTGCTTGTTATGACGAGCACTACTCACTAGGTTAGCTTACTGCTGGGGTCCAGCTGATCAGGACCGAGTGAGACAGGCTGGACATGCCCTGGAGCCCTCCCATGGTCCCTCCCCAACTGGCTGACTTCCCACTTCCCTCCCCAGCCCCAATCATGTATTGGTGGGGTCCCTCGGCCTGGCCTATGCCCTCTCACAATCCAGGACCCCTTGGGGGATGTCAGTGAACCAGTTTCAGCCTGATTCCCACAGGCTAGGCCAAGGGACACCACCAGTGCACAAATCCATGCACCTGGCCTCTAGTCCTATATTATAAAACCTTAATATGCAAATCGAGCTAACAGGGGAACAACTGGTTGCTATGACACGCACTGACCACCAGGAGGCAATGCTCAATGCAGGAGCTGCCCCTGGTAGTCAGTGCTCTCCCACAGGGAAGCACTGCTCAGCCAGAAGGCAGGCTCACAGCTGGCAAGCGCAGCAGTAGTGGTAGGAGTCTCTCCCACCTCTGCAGCAGAGCTAAGAACCCTTTATGGGATATCCACCAGCTGCCTAGGGACATCCCCCGGGGTCTCGGACTGCAAGAGGATGCATGCCAGGCTGAGAGACCCTCCCACCTTCCCAGTGCATAAATGTCATGCACCAGGCCTCTACTATTGTAATAACCATGTATGGTGCCAAGTGGGTACTGGAAATATCAAGAGGAACACTTATAAAGTATATGATTGTCTAAGCACCAATACAAAATAATATTAAGTGTAAACTAAAATCAAAAAATAAAATTTTAAAAATCACATAGCATGTCAGAGATGATACAGTGTAGCACAAATGGAGGGAAAGACAGGTTGCAGTATTACAGAGTCAAGCTGGACCTGTTGAAGAATCTGACGGCTGAGCAAAAGCTAGGAGAATACCTGGAGGAGTCACATCCCAGACACAGGAACTCACCTGGCTGGTGCCACAGAGGAATGGCAAGGAGACCGTGGGGCTGGAGAGGAATAAGGGAGAGTGGACAGGTCAGAGGGATGGGGGTCAGAGAGATGGGGATGACTGGCAGACAAGTGTAAGGACCTCAGCCTCTGCACGCAGTGCGTTGAGCGGCATTGCAGAACTTTGCACAGAAGAGGGCCAGGAGCTCTGACATTGTAAAGGATCGTGCCAGGTGCAGTGCGAGGAGACTATGATAGAGAGAGGGTGGAGCAGGAGCGCCGTTAGGAAGCGCTCACAATCACCTTAGGAAGGCGGTGGCAGTGCCCTGCACCAAATGACAGCAGAGGAGGAGGGACATTCTGAACTTTTTTTTTTTAATATATTTTATTGATTTTTCACAGAGAGGAAGAGAGAGGGATAGAGAGTTAGAAACATCGATGAGAAAGAATCATTGATCAGCTGCCTCTTGCACACCCCCTACTGGGGATGTGCCCGCAACCAATGTACATGCCCTTGACCGGAATCGAACCCGGGACCTTTCAGTCCGCAGGCCGACGCTCTATCCACTGAGCCAAACCGGTCCCGGCAATTCTGAACTTTTTGCACTTTCTTTTTCTTCTTATTAGGGTACAATAGACATAACATCAAACTTACCATCTTAACCACCTGTAAGTGTACAGCTCAGCGGCATTAAGTATTGTACATTCACTCTGATGCGTAATCATCCCTGCCATCCATCTCCATAACTCTTCATCTTATCAAACCGAAAGCTGGACATCTTTTGTAGAGATTTAGGGATAGTGGGGCATCCTGGAAGTTGGTGGATATTCGACCAAATATCATAAGCATATCCTTTTTAACAGGATGTGGCCCAGGAAGTCAAGCACTGGGCTAAGGGAATTGCTTTCATTGAATTGTCTGTTTCTGTGGAAACCCTGGGGCTAACAATTCAATGAAAGCAATTTCCACAGACCCATAGCAAACTCTCATCTAGGCACAATCTCCTCCAGTTATCTAGACAATCATTTCCCTTACACACTAGTGGAAATCAGCTTGAATTTAGATAGATGCTCAAACCGTCACCAAAGGCATTTGAAAATCTGGAAGCATTCTGCCAGGTCCAGGGGTCACAGTTGGTGCATGGATAGATGGGGACACTGAAGCAAAAACGCATCCTCAGACACAGACAGCAGCCAGGCCTATAGCTGAGGTGAGATGCTTCCCTCCAAGGCATGGCACCTTCTGGATCTAGTGGGATGGGCTGGAGGGGAGAGCCCATACCCACACTTCCTGGGGTTCTCAAGGACCGAGGCACACCAGCCCCAGCTCTCCCTGCTCCATCTTGATCCTGTGTGCACCCAGAAAATATCGTGATAGTTTGGTGCCTGTGGAAGCCCCAAAGGACTAACCAGGAGTTGGTAACATTTTTGTGCAAAGGGCCAGATGGTAAATATTTTAGGCTTTGCCATCCCACTGTGTATGTCACAGCTTCTCAGCTCTGCTCTATGAGGGCAGAAGCAGCCTTCGTCAATATATGAATGAATAAACAAATTTTCATGGCTGTGTTCCAATAAAACTTTATTTGCGAAAAGTGAAATTTATGTAATTTTTACAGGCCACAATATATTGAATATTTTCTTTTTATTTTTTCCACCATTTTAAAATGTAAAATCCATTCTCACTTTGCTGGGCAAACAAAGAGGCAGTGGCTGGATTTGGCCTGCCATCCTTAGTGAGGACTCCTGGACTAAAACTGCTGTGTCTTGGAAGGGCTCAGGGCAGGACCGAGGGATGGACCTGCTCCCTCAGGAGCAGCCAGGTTGAGCACAGAGCCTCAGAGGCAAGCTTACTAGAGTCATCTTCCTGCAGCGACCCCAGCTCAGCGGTGAGTGCTGTAAGTCAGATGTGCCAGGTCTGGGCCCTCTGATGACTCACAGAGAAGCCCCACACATTAGAGTAAGGCAGCTGCTCATCATGACGCTTTCCTGCCATCTACTGGAAAGTTGTTATGGTAATAAATAGATCTACCAGGACAATGCATTTGAATAACATTTCCTTGGAGTTTTGCAATGATCATTTGTTTAATTTAAGCAGTGATTCTGCGTTCAAAGGCGACATCATGCTAATGACAAAAAGATCTCCCTTCCACAACTTCCGAGAATTTGGGGGAAGTGAGGCAGAATGGAGAAGGGAGGGAAGAAGGATCATCGCTGTTCTTACCCAGGGTTTGGGCTAGTTTTAGTTCAAAGTGGTCATGTAAGATACACTCTCCTGGGTGTAAGTTGGGGGTCTATTTAAGCAACATGTTGATTCATTCAGGCATCCTTCCCAGCATGCCTACCTTGTTACAGCTTGTCTCCGCCCTCCACTGAATCAGGTTAGACAGGTGCTCTGCCCTCCACGGGAGGTGGTCTGCCAACAGAAAGTCTCTCAGGAAAGTGAGGGTCCCACACACTTGCCTCCACCGGACCCTAGAGGGACAGAAAAGAGTGGAAGCCATTAGCATGACAGCCCTTCTCAGCCTCAGCCTGTCCACACAGCAGTGGGGTCCTGTTCATTCGGCAAGGAGAACCTGGATAAGGTTAAGCTTTCCCACAGACTGTGTGACCTGGGCCAGCCCCTGGTCTCCTTTGCCTTAGTTTCTTTGTCTCCTGGGCAAGAACAGCAGTGGGAGACGGTGCTGTCTCACAGAGATTCGTGACCGTAGGATGAACACTTACACATGGGCCAGCCTGTGGCCTGAAGGCTGCCGTGAGAACAGGAGGTGGAAGCAAAGGGGCTGGTTCGACGTACGTAAAGTGTGATAGAAGAGCTACCAGACACAAGACAGTCAACAACACGGCGGGAGTCTCTCGGGACCTAGCAGTGAGTCCCCAGGTGTCCAAATAACACTGGAGAAGGGTCAGAGACCGAGACCAAGGGATATTTGCAGAGACCATGAGGTTAACCTTCTCTACCTTAAAACCAAAGCCTTTACTCTGTACCCTAGGGAAGCAGGGAAGGAAGAGACAGGGCTGATGGGCTTGCCTTGCCTGTCTTCAGACATTTCCCGCCCTCAGGCAGGTTGATAATCCAGGTCAAGAGTTTCTGCAGCAAACATGTGAGGGCACAGTGAAGACTCGGTAAACCAAACATGCGCATCAGCTGGAACTCAGGAAACTGAGGTGCAGAGAGCCGCTTTCAGGCGGGGGAGGAGGGGGTGGGTGGCGGCTGGGGCAGCACAAATGCAAACATCAGACCGAAATCTGGCAACAGAACTGTCCAGGCAGAGCTGCAGACCCCAGTGTTATGACAGCTGCTCAGGGCAGCCCGGCACCAAGGCACTGTGTGGGGAGCGCGGCCTGGGGAGGGCTGAGTGTTATCACTCGCCCGACACTGTCTGCCACAAGCTGACACGGCACCTGCGGCAGATTAATCTTATAAACTTAAAAACCACTTCCTCCTCATCCACATCCCATGACTAACCCTCCATGTTGAAGCTTCTCTGTGAGAACATGGGACTCCTCTGGGCCGGGTGTGTTGTGAAGGGCACTTAGCCTGACCCAGCACAGAAGACATAGACCAATGTTCAGATCCACTGTGACCCAAACAAGGAAGATGAGACCTCCGCTGGCTAACCTGCCAGCACTTCCTACGAGTATCTCAGGAGCCTCGAGAGCCAGACCCTCAGACGCTCCTCCCCTCCTCTCTTGGTACTCTCCATCTCCTACCACGTGTCACCACCGGCAGCCCTACCAGCCAAGCTGGAGGACACAGCTGCCCCTGGCCTCCAAGCAGACATGAGTCTGTCCTCAGGGAGTGGGCACTGTGGCCCATTCTGCTCACCAAACCACAGGCACAAAATTCTTCTTACCCCAACACCTCACCATAGTCTGAGCTCAGGGTATTACTTTTTGTGGGAAGTTCCTAAAGACCTGGGAATAAGCCAAGGGAAATATAACAGAATAACTTAGAAGTGGGCCTCATGTTTGGAAACAGCCTAGGTGCCCATCAGCAGATGGCTGGATCAGAAAACTATGGTATATCTACACAATGGAATACTATGCTGCCATAAAAAAATCTTTTTTTCTTTTTTTTTTTTTTTTCTTCTTTTTTTTTTTTAACAGAGCTTGGTGACTTCTTAGCTTTATTTTTTTTTAATATGTTTTATTGTTTTTTTACAGAGAGGAAGAGAGAGGGATAGAGAGCTAGAAACGTCTATGAGAGAGAATCATTGATCAGCTGCCTCTTGCACACCCCCCACTGGGGATGTGCCCACAACCAAGGTACATTCCCTTGCCCGGAATCGAACCCGGGACCTTTCAGTCCAAGGGTAGACGCTCTATCCATTGAGCCAAACCAGTTTCGGGGGGGGGGGGGGGAAAAAAATTCTTACCATTTGCAGCAACCTGGATGGAATTGGAGAACATTATGCTAAGTGAAATAAGCCAGTCAATGAAAGAAAAATACCACATGATCTCACTCATTTGTGGGTAATAAAAAACATTATATCTCTATCCCTCTCTCCTCCTCTCTGTAAAAAATCAATAAAATATATCTAAAAAAAAAAAAAAAAAAAAAAAAAAAAAAAAAAAAAAAAAAAGCCGAAACCGGTTTGGCTCAGTGGTAGAACGTCCGTCTGCGGACGGAAGGGTCCCAGGTTCGATTCCGGTCAAGAGCATGTACATTGGTTGCGGGCACATCCCGGGTAGGGGGTGTGCAAGAGGCAGTGGGTCGATGTTTCTCTCTCTCTCTCATTGATGTTTCTAGCTTTCTATTTCTCTCTCTTCCTCTCTGTAAAAATATCAATAAAATATATTTCAAAAAAGAATAACCAATGGATGCAAAACATTGGAGGGTGAGGGCATCCTCATCTGCAAGGCACCATATATATATAATATGTAAAAGAAAACCTAAGGATATATCTTCTTTGTATACAAAGAACTTATGTAATTTCCCTGGCCAGCATTGCTTAGTGGTTAGAGCATTGGCCCATAAACCACAAGGTCACTAGTTCAATTCCTGGTCAAGGGCACATACCTGGATTGGGTAGTGTCTCAAGGAGTCATTAGGGTGAGGTAGCAGAGTCTATCAGACCCAAACAGACCAACATTTGGCTATGTGAAGGACGGGGGACCCTACCTGTGCATGAATTTTGTGCAATGGGCCTCTACTACATTATATAACTTATAAAGTGATTCCCCTAAGTCTAGTTCCACTATACATAGTTATTACAGTATTATTGACTATATTTCTTATGCTGTGACTATTTTGTAACTGCTAATTTGTCCTTCTTATCCCTTCATCTTTTGACTCAGACCCCATATTCATTCTAATTCCCAGAGTTGCCAAAACATACACATTGGAAAAGAAGTAATGAAGCTGTCATTAGTCACTGGCATGTTTGTGTATGTAGAATATCCTATGGACTATAAAAATAAAACCACTAGGAGTCCAAGATCTGGGAGAAGAGCCCGGCAGTGTTGCTTCCATTTTGATTCTTTCTCGCTGGTTCACATTCACCTGTGTGAAATATGAGTTGGATTCTAAGATCAAAAGATGACTGGAGTTCCATACTAGTAGAAGGTGAAGAGTCTGGACAGCAAGTTGGACCCATGGTTGACCAGCAGCCGAGTAATGAAAAACCTAAACAAGAGGAGTCACCCTCTGAAAATCAGGATGTTACACCTGAGGAAGAGAAATCAGATGGAGGAGCACCTGAGCTTCAGGGACTGACATGGAAGCTGATACCCAAGAACTGGTGAAACCAATTATTGGGCCTGAGGGTGGAGATGATCCTGATGTCATTGGACATGCTTATGGAAATCCAGAGCCCATCAAAATGCCAGAAATAGGGGAAGGAAAACCACCCATTTAAAGAAAGATGATCTGAAGACACACAGATGTTTCTGATGTTGGATACTTCATTGTTAAAGTTCTCTCAATAGCCGAGACTGGTTTGGCTCAATGGATAGAGCGTCGGCTTGGGGACTGAAGGGTCCCGGGTTCGATTCCGGTCCAGGGCATGTACCTTGGTTGTGGGCATATCCCCAGTAGGGGGTGTGCAAGAGGCAGCTGATCGATGACTCTCTCTCATTGATGTTTCTAGCTCTCTATCTCTCTTCCTTCCTCTCTGTACAAAATCAATAAAATATATTTTTAAAAATAAATAAATAAAGTTGGGCACATGGGAGCTGAGAAAGAAGGAAAGCTGAGACAAGCCAGGGATGCAGGCCTACACCTAAGAGCACATGGCAGGGCTCAGCCTGGAGAGGGGAGGATTCAGATTGTGGCTGGCACTCCTTTCAGCCAGGGGAGCAGAGAGATTCAGTGGACATTTCTGTGTGACATGGGCAGTCTGACCTGAAGCTGAGCCCAGAGACCTGGGCAAGGACACAGCCCAGAGGTGCAGCCGCAGTTGTCAGGCAGCCAAATTTCAAACAAAGAAAGAAGCCACAGAGTCTGGCCACCCTGTGGCCCTCTAGAGATCACCCTCATGCACCCTGGTGTCAGGCTGCAGAGCACATTATCTGCAGACCTGAGAACTGGTTCTACAAAATCACTTTTCCCCTGAGCAAAGGGTCCTTCAATCAGGGCGTAGGGGAAAGTCAGCAATGATCCAAAGTCAATATTGCCATAAGGGCAAAACAACAAAAAAGCCATCCAGGTTCCTCCAGCCCACCCCACATCTTTGCCACACTGATGGCAACATTGGGCTGCGAGGGACAGCATGGAGATTTCACAGATTTGGAGCCCATTGCCCACAGCATTTCCCTACAGGGCTGGTCCCCTAAAACTGGCATGGCCAGAGCACAGGAGAGAAAACTGCCTACCAAGGGAACACAACCCAGCAAAGCTCTGAAAAGCCAGAAAAGCGTAAGAGAGTTAAAAACTTGTCATTTGGTGCCACCTACTGGAAAATAATACAATGACCTTTTCATATTAGTCTGTGAGAAAACTGCCTCTCACACATGGATACCTAGACAGGGAAGGAATTCATCAAATACTATGAATAACCAAGACAGCAAGAAAAAAAAAAAAAGGAAATCTTAGAAAATATTGTTTTCTGCCGAGACCGGTTTGGCTCAATGGCTAGAGCGTCGGCTTGGGGACTGAAGGGTCCCGGGTTCGATTCCGGTCAAGGGCATGTACCTTGGTTGCGGGCATATCCCCAGTAGGGGGTGTGCAAGAGGCAGCTGGTCGATGACTCTCTCTCATCGATGTTTCTAACTCTCTCTCTCCCTTCCTCTCTGTACAAAATCAATAAAATATATTTTTTTTAAAAAAAAAGAAAGCTCTTCACTAGGCCACATGGCGAGCATCACTCTCCCTTATTCATGGGGTACATGCAGAACAATTTTTGTTGTTGTTTTTGTTCACTCACTACCTGCTTTGCTCTGAGGGAACAGGATAAGATTCATCTAGTCTACACCTTGACCCTCCCAGAAGCTTTCCCCTGGCCCCTGGCCCTGTCACCTGACTATTCTGGGCTCCCTACTAGGTAAGAAGCCCATCCAGAGTCCCGAAGCTAGACTCTGGTAGAGTGGCAAAGCCAATATGTAAACTCAAGACAATTGCAAAGCCTGCTCTCTTACCTTTACCTGGTGTGATAAAAGAATGGAAGGAAAGAGCTCTCTACCAGATTAAGGTATCCTCCTCCCAGCCCATCAAAATTCTTCTTTTTTGTTTCAAATTATCTTCTCCCAGTCTCTGCTTAAAATATTTGCTCCTTGGTTCAGAGCCCTAATTACAGAACACAGTCTCTGCTCATGCATTTGTTACTGAATTCAAGGAGTTTGCCACTCAAGGTACTCTATCCAAGAACAAGATACAATTGTCACAAAATAGTTTTATTTTATTTGCAACAAATAAAAGAGAGGGGGGATTTATCTCCAAAGCTCTGTCTCCTGAAGGGAGGCCTAGCCTTTAAAAATTAGCAAGAATGACATGGAGTAAGAACTGCCCAGGCATTGAAACCTTAGTCCTAGCTAACAATGGCCCCCTGAGATTTTTCACTCCTTGTCCTCGAGGGAATGGGGACAAGGGTTATACTTTTGTAACTGCTTCCTGCTGAACATGGATGCAGTGAGCACCTCTTTGAGTTGAAGAAGTGAAATTCTCTGCCTGCCTGACTTATTAAAGTCCCCTAGCTTCTGGGTTTCCTGAGAACAGGAGAGCATAACGAGAGCAGTACTTGCCCAGGCTGGTTTGGATCAGTGGATAGAGCATCAGCCTGCCGACTGACGGGTCCCAGGTTCCATTCCAGTCAAGGGCACATGCTAGTGTTGTGGGCTCAATCCCAGTAGGCAGCATGCATGAGGCAGCCCATCAATGATTATCATCATTTATGTTTCTATCTCTCTCTCCCTCTCCCTTCCTCTCTGAAATCAATAAAAATATTTTTTTTAAAAGAGAGAGAAAGCATTACCCTACCAGGAGATATGCTGTCGGAGATGAGGCAGAAGCAGGGGGAAAGAAAAGGAAACCGAGACCCTGCCACTCATAAACTCACACTCTGGTGGGGAATCTAATGAGTAAGGCGGACCAGAGTGACCGCCTCCCTAAGAACAAAGATGCCAGCAAAGGAGAGAAGAGGGAAGGTGCTGTCATATTTTAATCATCTTCCATATGATTCAGGACACCAAGCCATGATTTTTGTTCAGGAATCACTTATTGAGCTGCTGGGTCTATCCAGGACTTTGAAGGACAAGCAGGATCTGGGCAGGAAGTGACTCTGCAGAAAGGGGAAGGCCTGTGGATGACAGTTCTACACTATATCGGGCCAGTGTCCATGGTTTCCCAAGCGCAGTGATGCTCGCCATGTGGCCTAGTGAAGAGCTGCCCCTGGCCTGGGAGGGAGAACAGCTTGCGAGGAAGTCCTCTGCATCCATTCTTTGGAAGCACTACCACCACCACCACCCACCTATGCCCGCTAACACCCCCTCTCCCGTGACGGCAGGCGGCACTCCCAGGGAATACAAACTCTGTGTGTGTGTGTGTGTGTGTGTGTGTGTGTGTGTGTGTGTAGAAAGAGGATAAGGCCAAACATGAAGCCATGCTGATCTGGCCCAACACAAGGCCCTCTGTGATCACACACATCCTGTTGAGCATCATCCCCTAGTTAACCAGTGGCACAGCTGCAGCTCAGAGAATACAGCCCTCCTAAAGATCAGGACACAGGGCAACACCGCCAGTCACTCTCTACCTCTTTGTCCCCAACTCACTGCCCAGTAGGCACTGGGATGAGCCGTGAGATGAGGTCTACATAACCCACAGTTCCTGTCATCCACAGGCTGCCTCCCCACCTCTGATCCCCAGTTTGGGAACATCAGGAGCTCAAGACTGAAAGTGGAGAAAAGAAACAGCTGTGGGCACAGGTTGTAATCAAACAGGAGAAGAAAGTAAGGAGTCAGTGATGCCAGGAGAGGCTGCTCACATGAGGCACTGCCTGCCTCACCTCTTCCCTCCGGGCCAGACACTCACATTAGCAGAGTCACCCCTGCTACAGTTACAGACCCCAGCTCCTCTCCGCCCTCTGCTTCTGGACTCTGAGAGAAGGTGGGCTGAGAAGGCATCCCAAGGCTGTCCCCTCCCCTTTCCTGGCCCCGGGCTGGAGGGGCCGTGAGAGGTGGAGGACAGACCCAGCATGCCTGGTTTACCAGACTGGCTCACATGCCAGAACTCAGGCCCAATATGATAAAAAGGTTCTGTGTGGTATGGCCTCCCTGCACCTGTCTCTCTTCCTGCTCACTCCTCAGCAATGCAGTATTCTGTTCCTAAACGTCTGTAGTTGCCTCAGCCAATTCCACTGGCCTCAGGCTGCCAAAGCCATAGGGCTGAATGGGGGTCACTCCCCAAGGATAGGACAGTTTAGAAGCACCTCATCCTGCCTGTGGATGCAGAGAGCAAGTTCTCTCACCTCAACCTGCCCCACCCCAGCCACCCCACAGCTTTGAAAAGGGAAAGCTAATGGGCTGCTGCTCAGAAAAGAAGCTGAGGTCTTGAGCCTTCTGGACTTGACTGGGCTCTGACAGGGAATGCATGACTGTGCATTTGCCCAGTCAGTGATCTCAAAATCATCCTGCAAATGAATGGATATGAGACCAGTAAGTTACTTCTTAAGACCACACTAAAATTTTACTAAACACAGTTCACTTCCCTGTGTCATTTCCACCTTCCTCCCATACTTTGTCGCTAGGAAGCCCAGCCTTTTGGCTTTTATTACTCAAAATACATGTACGTGGTTTATTCTACCTGCTTCATTTTGCAAGTCCAGTACATTTACATATAAGACAAACAAGGTCACGCAAAAAACAAAATCCAACTTCTGCAGGACCATCAGACAACCAGACCAGAGATTGACCTGAGAATGTCACTTGAGGATGTCTTGGACTGCTCCACAGGCATTCCTTGACTCCCCAGTTAGACTGAGGTTGGGCTCTGAATCTGTCTTCTCAGAGACAGTTCCTGCCCAACCAACCAGAAACCAAGCATGAGCCAAAACTTAAATTACCTCTCCAACAACACAATACCCAAAATGAGATATGCTAATTAAAGCAACCCCTGGGGCTGACCTACCCACCTCCCTCCTGCTAGTCAAGTGCTGAGTGAAACAGGCTCAGGTGGCCACTAGGCTTCTAGATGAGGCAGGCCAGGAAGCCATTCTGGTGGTCAGCACCAAGCAGGGGTCCCCCACAGAACAGGTCCTGGGTCCAGCGGAGACCCAGGCACCTGCCAGCTGCTTTGCCAAGCATCCACACCAGGTGGAGAGGGAGTCCTTTTAAGAGGCCCATCTGAAGTCACCAAATTTGTTACCAAACTCAAGTTCACCTCTTGGGGTACTCTGTTCAAGATCCAGCCACGGTTGTCAATGTTGTGGGGTCGAATCCTGGGTTCAAAATAAGACCACCGGAGGCTGATAATTTATTTAAAAAGCAAACAAGAATTTATTGAACTGGCCAGGGCAAGCAGCAAGAGTACCGCACGCAGGCGGACCCTACATGACCGCGAGGGTTTAGGGGCAGGTAGTTATTTTTAAAGGTTCTGAGAAGGAAAACCCCCATTCTACAACAAACTGTTGTTTGAAATTTTCTGCTGTTCTTCCTAGATAAAATGTTGCTTTCTAGTTTGCTTTAGCCCGTTTGAAGAATGATGAAGATAAACTTAGCTGTCTGACCTTGCAGGCCAGAGACCAGATATGCCCACAATCTCAATACCATGCCAGGTGCATTCTTTTAATTGGACAGAACAGCATTGTTTTCGAGGCCAGCATCGAGATAACCACTAAGTGTACATAGGGCTGGCTCTTTAATGAAAAAGAAAGTTCTGCCTGTAACCTTGCCCAGAACTTGAACTCATCCTCCCTAAGCCCATTGTGCGATGAACAAAGCAAGTAAGTGAAGGTCGAAGTCAGAATAGTAGGGTTAAAATTCAAACAGTAGTTTTTACCCAAGCATGATTGCTACCATATTTCAGCCACAAGGTAGTTTTATTTACTTGCAGAAGTAAAGGAGACAGTGGATTCATCTCCAAAGCGCAACGGGAGGCTTAGCCTTTTATATTTAGCAAGAATAACATTTAGCAAAACTGCCCAGACCTTAAGATCCTTGCCCTATCTAACACAGCACTCAACACATAACCCCTAAATGCCTAAAGCTTTATCAATCACCTTCTCCCCAACACTTTGTTCCCTTCCACCGTCCCCGGCAAAAATCTTATATTTCTCAGCAGACAGCTTCACCGGGTTGTCCATTCCCCCTGGCTCTAGGCTGAAGACAAGTCCCCACCTCTGGCAGCGGCCTGGCTCCCCCAGAACTACATTTCCCACAGTGCTCTGAAAAAGTTAGCGCGGAGGCCCAGGGCCTGGAGGGCTAGTTTACGCAGAGCCTCCTGGGAGTTGTAGTCTGGCTTGTTCGCAGGCGCGCTGCTGTGGACCGGCGCTGGCCTTTGTCTGTCCGTGGGCTTGCACGGCTGTGGTGAGTGAGGCTGCTAGCAGGTCATGGCACCCAGGTGAGCCAGGGCCACGCTAGCAGGCGGTCCCCGGGGCCCTCTGCTGCCCCGACGACCCTCAGCAGGGCAGGCCTGCCCTGCTGCAAAGGCCGGCCGCAAGGGGAGAAGTCTGCAGCTGCAGAGAAGTCTGCCGCTGGACCAGAGGTGGGGTTGAGGGTCTGCACGCAGGGCATGCATGGGGGTGCTGAGGAGGGAGGATCTGCCCCTAGGAGCAGGGGTCCCTCCGACCACCGCTGTGCAGGGCAGGGCGTGTGGAAGGCCCCTCATCCTGGAGTCGAGGGAGGGGGCCGTGATAGACAGGTGTCCCCCGGGCCTGCGGGGAGGGTTCAGAAGATGGACAGAAAACTTGCAGTCTCTCAAGGGTGGGGGGGAGGGGCGGCAGATGGGAGAAAGGACAAAGTGGATTCGGTCGTGCGGAGAAAATAATCACCCCCACCCAGAATCTCTAATGCTGAAACTACGTCCCAGGAGGTCCCAGAGACGCAAAGTCACCCCCTCTTCTCATCCTGTTCTTGAGGGCTGTCAACTTTAGGCCTTAAGTAATAGGTATGGTCACATTTGGTTCTTTTATTCTCCCAGGAATTACCTGATATGACTGTTATTAACCTATTTAATAAGTGAGGAAATAGAGTCAGGATTGTTTGGTTACTTGCCCAACGTTACATGAGGGAGTGGGGAATCAAGGCAGAAATCCCAGTCTCTCATGGCCTAGTTCTGAACTTTTCCAAAGGATCAGGAGCCATTCTGTTTGGAAAAGCACTATTTTCTATGACAAAGCCATTTTCTCCAAATTCTGCAGGAAATTAACTCCTCAGACATGTGATGTTGGGAGAAAAATAAGAATTTCCTTTTGCCAGACCAGTTTGGCTCAGCGGATAGAGTGTCGGCCTGCGGACTGAAGGGTCTGGGGTTCGATTCCGGACAAGGGGACGTACCTTGGTTGTCGGCACATCCCCGGTAGGCAGCTGATCGATGATTCTCTCTCATCGATGTTTCTAACTCTCTATCCCTCTCTCTTCATCTCTGTGAAAAATCAATAAAATATATTTTTTTTAAAAAGAATTTCCTTTTATTAATCAAGGAAGTTCCTGGGATGCAGCTGAGTTTATTGCTTGTTGAAGAGCTCACAGTATGTGAAGAGGCAGAGCTGTAGATTCTACTCCATTTGCTGGATTCCACAGGGACAGAGTCCAACCTCAGGCAGAAGGTGCCAGGAACTTTCCATTGACTCTTGGTGAATGTGCAGTGGTTGAGCAGTAACACCTTAAACTTCCAAAATTAATGACCAGTCGTGTCCTGACACTCTGATCGGGGGTTCCTTTACAGCTTGTATTCCCAGTTGGAGATGAGTCCTCCAATAAGAGTTTAAAATGCTCTTCAGTCACCATAACAGGTTGCAGAATGTGCAGTTGACAGGAAGACCACGTGCTTCAGTTAACAAAGGAAAGAACTGCAGCATCACACTTCCGTTTCATTAAATCAGGCGGCCAGCATTTTGATAAGACTTACTGGAGGGAAACAAAGATTATACACCAAAACCACTGTATAAAGTGTAAGAATGTGGTGATCAGGATCCTGAAGTAAGAAAAGGATATTCCAAAGGGGAAAAAATAGAAAAAGATAATATGGGGCAAGAGAATACCTAGGATCTAGATGAGTAGTAAAGTCTGGCTAAGCCCTGTTCCATTCTGTTCCATGTTATAAAAATTCCTACCAGCTCTTTAATGATGAGGAACTAGAGAACTGTCTAGTCTAAAGGCATAGGCTTTGGATCCTGAAAATCTTGGATTTGAATTTCTTCCACCTTGACTCCTTACTGGCTCTGAGAATTTTGGCAAGTTACTCACCCTAGTTGGATGCCTTGTGCTAGGTTTTGGAATCCAAAGTAGGTCTTCTTTTTCCAAGTACTGACAAGTACTTACACTTCCCTCAGAACTGGTATTCTCATATCTTGAAGAGTAGAAGAGGGGAAGGTCTGGATCTGGATCCTCCTAAGAATTGTTTAAAGGTTAACATGAAATATCTTATTCTGTCCTCATAACTTAGGGGAACTGGAGAGGAGGACCACAGCCATTTCTATCGTAGAGCCAATTATGAAGTCTGAATATTGAGTTTTTTTAATATTCTGAGGCTATACAAATAGCAGATGGTTAGATGGGGGAAGGAATTAGAAGATTCTAATCACATACCAAGGTTAAGGAACAAACAGGAGTGCCCATTATCTTAGAATTGGCAGGAGGAGAGAGATGTGTGTTGACATGTTCCTTTTCCACCTGCTGCCCCCTGGGCTCATTTGTGTGTGATCATGTGCCTTTAAGACCATGTTGCTGTTACATTAAAGGTGACTAACATTATATCAGTTCATCCTGAGTTCTCCATTTATTCATACCCCAAACTGGAGCTCCTGTTGACTTGAATCTTTTCACTCATCAATTCTCCTGCCTTCTCCTGTTTTTGTTCTATTTTGTTTTTGTTTCTTTGGTGGTTTTCCTCCTCAGATGCTCAAGAACAGCATATGGAAGCAGCACATGAAGAGGTGGTGATTAAGGTCATACGGCAGGAGTGGACATGTTTGGATTTCCAACAGCTACCCTGCTGGACTGTCATGGACGATATGCCCAGAATGTAGCATTCTTCAGTGAGTGAGCCAGTTGATCTCTGGGATGCCCTCAACTCACCGCATGGAGTGTCCCTGTCCTCAGCACTGGTTGGCAGGCTGAGAAGCAGAGGAGACATTCCTGTGGTGGAGCTCACCATTTCTGGGAGTTACAGGAAAAGCCTGCAAGTTAGAGTGAGAAATAACAATGGAAACAGCAGAAAACAATCCTGATATGGAGGTAAACTTGAGGTAGTTTCTCAGAAAATGAATGAGCAGCTTTAAATTTCAGTGCAGCCACTGAGTAAGGAAGGGTAAGGCAGAGGAACAATGAGAAAATCTCCCTAG
Source organism: Pipistrellus hanaki (assembly GCF_964339955.1). Taxonomy (NCBI): domain Eukaryota; kingdom Metazoa; phylum Chordata; class Mammalia; order Chiroptera; family Vespertilionidae; genus Pipistrellus; species Pipistrellus hanaki. The sequence continues at coordinate 6,083,044 of NC_140516.1, forward strand.
GATGACTCCAAGAAAACTGTTAATCCAGGGTAGTGATAAATTGGACCCATATTTAAAGGGCAACATTGGAAAATACTGTCAACAGCTGCATAGGAAGTGTTTGAGAATAACTGCTAAACCAAAACTGATCTCAATTCCACCACAGCTTAGTAGATTGAAGTAGCATAAATTTTCAAGGGAAAAATTCCTTGAATCAGAAAGTCTAGTTGTTCTGGCTCTAGATGCAGTATCAGACAAATTATTTAACTTCCTTGAACTGCAGGGTCATTGTCAATGAAATAGGACAACAGCTCTACCCTGCAGGGTTGCAAGAATTAGAGACAACAAATGTAAGGTACCAAGGATTCTACCCTGCCGGTGTAGCTCAAAGATTGAGTAGAGAGCCAGGAACCAAAAGGCTACCAGTTCCATTCCCCACCAGGACATATGCTTGAGCTGTGGGCTTGATACCCTGGGGGGGGGGGGGGGGGGGGGGGGCAGGAGGCAGCCGAATGATGATGTTTCTCTCTCATCCATGTTTCTATCTCTCTATCCCTCTTCCCCCCCCCCTCTCCCTCTCTCTCTCTCTCTCTCTCTCTCTCTCTCTCTCTCTATATATATATATATATATATATATATATATACTTTTTTTTTTAAGTACGAATTATTCTACTACATATTTTCTGATGTCATGGAGTTTACTCAACTGTCAGGAAAGCAGACTAGTGCAGAAGTGGGTTTTTCATGAAGCTAATGAAATCTAAGTTTCAGGATTCCTCTCTTGCAGGGTCTCTTCAAGGCCCTGTTCCCACTTTTACACTTTTTCCTAATGAAGTGCCTCCAACATTTTAAAGCTTTAGGCCCTGCCCAACCTGGCTCCTCACCTGTTTGAAGTCAGATAAAATTTGGATATGGGGTTCTGTGTGATCCTGTATAGTTCTCCTGAGTCTGGAGATGTTTATATTTACCTCACAAGATTATTTGGGAGGCTATATTGAACAAAACACAGAGGCAGTGGAGTAGGCTTGTGTTTGAATCTCAGCTCTATGCTAACCTAAATGCATAACCTTTGACAACCTCTCTATGCTTTCATTTCCTTGTGTGTAGCATCCCATAGGATTGTTCTTAGTGTTAAATTATCTATGCAACGTTCACTGTGTAATGTCTGGCACATAATAAGCACTCAACAGAGCACTGTTTTATTTTTCCCTATTCTTCTCACTCAGCATATTAGTGCATCTTATCTGGCTTCCCTCTCATTTTACCAGATGTGATGACAGAAGCCCACCACAAATATGATCACACCGAGGCCACAGGATCCTCAAGCTGGGACTTCCAGAGTTCTTTCAGAAGAGAGAAGCTGGAACAAAAATCCCCAGATTTTAAGGCACTACAGGAAGATTCACCTGGTGTGAGACAGAGGGTCTATGAGTGCCAGGAATGTGGAAAATCCTTCCGGCAAAAGGGTAGCCTAACGTTACATGAGAGAATCCACACTGGTCAAAAGCCCTTTGAGTGTACCCATTGTGGAAAAAGCTTCAGGGCCAAAGGCAATCTTGTCACACACCAGCGAATACACACAGGAGAGAAGCCTTATCAGTGCAAGGAGTGTGGAAAAAGTTTTAGTCAGCGAGGTAGTCTGGCTGTTCATGAAAGACTCCACACTGGACAGAAGCCCTACGAGTGTGCAATTTGTCAGAGGAGTTTCAGGAATCAGAGTAACCTTGCTGTTCATAGAAGAGTTCACAGTGGCGAGAAGCCTTATAGATGTGATCAGTGTGGAAAAGCCTTCAGTCAGAAAGGAAGCTTGATTGTCCACATCAGGGTCCACACAGGCCTGAAACCATATGCCTGTGTACAGTGCAGAAAGAGCTTCCATACCAGAGGAAATTGCATCCTGCACGGCAAAATCCACACAGGAGAGACACCATATCTATGTGGCCAGTGTGGGAAAAGCTTCACTCAGAGAGGGAGTCTGGCTGTGCACCAGCGAAGCTGCTCACAAAGACTCACCCTTTGACCACATTCTTCAACAAGAATTCTCTTTAATTAACTATAAAATCTGAGATCAAGCCACCTACCCAGTTCTGTGGAGTGAATGGAGACTCTTTCAGAAAGACTATCATTAGGTAGGGCAAACCGACTTTTCCCATTTCTTCCAAATAAATATGAAAAATAAATGTCTTGTTTATTATCATTATCATGTTTGTTTCATAGTTTCTGTCCATTTCTTTTGTCCTAATTTCTCAAGGTACTTCCATTAACGTAGTGCACACTTGGAGATTGTTCTGTGTGTGGCAGATACAGATTTCAAGTTTTTAGTTTATACCATCAGCCTTGGGGGGGGGCGGGCGAGGGAGGAGGAACACAGCCTCCTGCCAATCCCAAGGTTCTTTTCTTCCTGTATAATCAAATTGATCTTGCTTTGCTCCATTTCTCCCAAGTCCTCCCTCCTATAACTAAAAAATCCTGGAAAGAGTTGTGACTGCTGAATGGCACATGACTGATTCCTTCGTTTCCTCAAAGTCTTTTTTTTTTTTTTTAATATATTTTATTGATTTTTTTTACAGAGAGGTAGGGAGAGGGATAGAGAGTTAGAAACATCGATGAGAGAGAAACATCGATCAGCTGCCTCTTGCAACACCCCCTACTGGGGATGTGCCGGCAACCAAGGTACATACCTGTTCCAACTCACCCTCAGGTGGGAACTGCTCAGGTGACTGGGTCCCTCAGCCAGAGAACTGGACTTATATGGGTTGCCCACGGTACTTTACTAAAATTGACCGAGCATAAACTAAACACAGACACAAGAGTTAAAATGCATGAATCCCAAGGTTTATTTACCAGAGTCCTGGTGGTTTCCAGAAGCCTAAGCAGGTCACCTGGAGATCCGCGCCGACAGACATACACACTGGAATACAATTCACACTCCAACTATAAATCACTCATAAAAGTAAATGCTTTCATTCCTATTTTAAATGACACAAGTAATTATTCTTACACTGTTTTAAATCCTTAAATCATCACTCTAATACACATGTGTCAAACACAAGGCCCGCGGGCCAAATCCAGCCCGCCAGGCCTTGCAATGTGGCCCGCACCACGCTGTCATCACTGTACTCCGCTGTCAGTTTATGACATTGTCAGTTTATGACTGTTCAGTAAACCATTCGGCCCGCGATTTAGGCTGGATTTTAGATTTTGGCCCGTTCTCTGATTGAGTTCGACACCCCTACTCTAATATAACAATGCCCTTGACCAGAATCGAACAAGGGACCTTTCAGTCCGCAGGCCGACGCTCTATCCACTCTATCCACTGAGCCAAACCGGTTTCGGCTTCCTCAAAGTCTTGACTCCAAAAGTTCCTATTTAAAATCGCACTGCCAGTGGCGGCCAGGCTGGGAGTGGCCAGGCCCGGAGCAGCGGCTGCCAGGCTGGGAGCGGCCAGGCCCGGAGCAGCCGGGTCTGGTGCGGCCAGGCCTGGAGCAGCGGCTGCCAGGCTGGGAGCGGCCAGGCCCGGAGCAGCGGGGTCTGGTGCGGCCAGGCCAGGAGCAATGGCTGCCAGGCTGGGAGCAGCCAGGCCCGGAGCAGCGGCTGTCAGGCTGGGAGCGGCCAGGCCCGGAGCGGCCGGGACCGGAGCAACCGGTCCCAGAGCAGCCGGGTCGGGTGCGGCCAGGCCTCTAGCAGCAACAGCCAAGTCCAGAGCAACTAGGTCGGGAGCGGCAGTGACCAGACCCGGAGCAGCTGGTTGAGGAACGAACCAGAGCAACAGAGGCCAGGCCCGGAGCAGCCAGGCCCGAAACAGCTCGCTCCTCGCCTGTACCTGCCCAAGGCTGCCTCTCAGACATGGCTGGAAACTTTTGCGGGAACTTGAGGGTCTGCTGAATCAAGTGATGAAGGCTTAGATCTGGATGTGTTGAGTTAGTATAGTGCTGGGGTGTTGATCTGTGAGTGCCTTGGGTGGGGCCTGGATGAGGCAGGTTGACCTATTTGGAGATGTCTTTTGTGTGAAGTGTATCATTGGGCATGTGGAGGTATTATTGTTATGAGAAAATGCTAAGTAACAGAAAAAATAAAAAATAAAAATAAAGAAAGAAAGAAAATAAAATCGCACTGCCGTTCCTCAGTCCCCGACTCAGCTCTACTTTCTCCGTAACACACACCACCTTATCACACACTCTACCGTTCTTTATCAAAATTACGTATCGCTTGTTTCCTCCACTATTTAACATCCAGAGTGATTTTCTTTAAGCGTCTTTAACAGTTCCTAGAACACGTACGGCCTCAGATGTTTACTAAACTAATAAACTTCAAGAGGCAGATGAAGATGCCGAATGGCATATATTCAGTTCAGAATATTTTTACAGGTAAAGACGAAATTACGGGTGATATTCACGTTCTTTTCCTCTAGCACATTAACAAAATGTGAAAAACACTTTAATGGATATTCCTATGATAATTCTTACACGTTTGTAATTCTAAAATAATAATAACGTGAATGAACGCTCAAACAATAGTTAAAAATCCCTCCTATAACTAAAAGGAACCTAGGCACCTCCACGCAACGCCGGGGAAGCCAAGGGAGCAGGGGACGGCACCGGAGTACACACCGGAAGTGCCGTGGGCTGCCCGCGGCTTTCTGGGACTTGTAGTTCAGAGCCCTCCGCGGGCGGAGACGCCGCTGCCAGGCGCTGGATTCACGTGGGAGGTGAGCGGCGGGTGGCAGCTGGCAGCTGGCAGCTGGCACCTCCTGCAGAGAGGCGGGGGAGGGGGGGAACCCGCGGGGAGGCTGGCTGTTGTGGGAGGGCGCGCGACCCGGGAGGTGCGGTCCGAGGCGCACGAGCGACCGGGCGCTGCGACGCCGCAGCGGCTCCGAGGGGCCCTCTCGCCGGCGCTCCGGGGGGCTCCGTAGTTGGCCTTTTCTGCCCGGTGGCTGGCCTTCTTTCAAGGAGGTTTTAAGTGGGCGTTAAGCAATCGAGAGGGGCTCCCGTGAGGGGCGAGGTTTCTGTCCCCACAAACAGTGTCCTCATTAAAGGGTTGCATCCGAGCACTGCACCCCCAAAAATGAGTCAGGTGGAGGAAGGCGGCGCGGGCATCCAAAATTCATCACGAGAGATGATACATCCAACCCGAGAGCTCCTACTGCCCCAACTAGAACTTGAGAGCCGAAAATGGACACATCCTGGAGCTGCTAGGGGCAGCAGGATGTGCCTCGGGGAAGGAGCAGGCTTGGTCTGTTTGACCCAAAGCCAGTAGGGAGAGGCGAGGGGAACCGCGTGGGGAGATAGGAGAGGGTTTCCTACAGTAGCGGGAGCTGGGGGACTTGATATTCATGGCTGTTTATTTATTTGCAAGCTCCAGCCTCCCAGGACTCCGTGCTGCGAGGAGGGAATGGCCAAGTTCCAGGTGCGTTGGGTTTCTTCTCCGGAAATGCTGTCTCCCTGAGAAGGTAAGTATAATAACTTTGTTTTCTTGGGACCCAGGAAGGACATCAGCATTGAGTGCCTCTGATGTCAAGTCCTGCCTTTGTTCTGTGTGTCATTTTTCCCTTTATTGTCGGACTCCGGTGTGAGCCTTGGTATTTTATAAATACGGGTGCAGCAATATTGATATCCTAAGGGCATATACTAAGGCATCCAGCCCTCAGTTGCTGCACTGGTCTCTGCTGCCTGTACATTACACATCAGTTTTCACTGAGCTACACTCTTCCGGAACTTGGCTCACTCCCCAGAGCGCTGGGCTCTGCTCTTGTATTGAAAGACTCCACACAGCATCTTTGCTTGGGCGTCTCTGTTAAAGCCTGCCTTTTCCTGAGTGTAGACATTTCACTCCTGTTGAGTCATTCAAAGCTATTACATGTCAGTCCTTTGCTAAGTGGTCGCAGGAAAACCCACTCACTCCCCGAAATGCTCGTCAATCAGGCTGTGTATTAGAAGTGTATTTGTAGAGTTTTTTAAGAGTTAAGGTTCCTAGGTACCACCACTCCCAGACCTACTAAAAAGAGAATTTCTCTTTTTTATCCCTTCGGTCTTTGTATGTCCATTAATTTGTGTCATTTATTGTCAGTCATTTCTCTACTTGCTCGATGTGAGCATCTCTAAGATAGGTAAAAGGTCGTCCATTTTTTATGCTCTGATTACTTTGTTCCACCAACATATCAACATGTTTAAGTGGTATAATAAATTGTTAAATTACCAATTAGCACTTTTTAAAAAATCGATTTTTCATTTGTCTTCATAAAATCATTTCTAGAAAGTTACTTCAAGATTGGCACTTAGAATCACAGAATGTTTTCAATGGAAGGGGTCAGCCAGCCCCTCTCTGCCCTGGTGCCATCACTCAACTGAGAAGACTAATTCTGAGGGAGCTAGAAGAGAGCGTCATTTCCTTGTTGCAGGGAGCAGCATAGCAGGGAGTAAGCCCCATGCTTTCCAACATCATGCTGTTTCTTCACTATAACTGAAAAGGTCATGACACCAGAAATTCTATGAACAAAAGTAACCAAGACCATCTTTTTGTTTAGCAAATCCAGTCCTCACATACATAAGAAGTGACCATGAACTCTTGTAAAAATTGGTTTGGCCCAACTGGTGTGGCTCAGTGTTTAAGCATTGGCCTATGAACGAGGAGGTCGGGGTTTGATTCCCGGTCAAGTCACATGCCTGGGTTGCAGGCTAGATCTCCAGTGAGGGGCCTGCTGGTCAATTATTATCTCTCATCGTTGATATTTCTATTTTCTGAATCTCTCTCCCTTCCTCTCTGAAATTAATTTTTAAAATTTTTTAATTGGTTTGTTTAAAGGACAGTAAATGGCCTCAAGGTACTGAGAGCATGCCCTCACTGTGCCTTGTGAAGTGATTGACTCCAAGGGAGATGAGATGAGCAGTAAGACCCAGTGCTCTGTATTGTCCTTCCTTCTCTTTTCTCGCTTTCCAAGTGAAGACTATTTTCTCACTGCTGATGGAATTGTGGATTGCTAGTGTATAAATTTTGAGGTTCTGATATATATTAATAACTGAATTTAAAGAAGGGACTTCATCCACCAATGCCTGCTGGATGTTTTTCTTTACCAGGCATTGTCCTGAGTGCTGAAAGCGGCAGTTGCAATTAACCACCCCTTCCTCTGTAACTTGGGTAAGTCACTTCACCATTATGAACCTTAATTTTCTCATCTGCAAATGAGGGTTGAATTTGATGAGCTCACAGTTTACTTGTAGCATTTGATTATTCTTTTAAATCGAATGCAAATTTATAAATACCACTTAGATTCTGAGTTCATTGTGCTAGTTATTGAGAATTGAAAGATTAGTTGAGCATGGCTCCTATCCTTTAAAATCTTATAGCCAATTTGGAAGAGAGACTTAATAGCTATAGTAGATGTACATGTGAGATGTTGGAGGAGGACGCATGTAACTCATCCTCATGCTGCAGAAAGGAGGTGGTTGATGGTCCTGAAACTGAAAGTAGTTCCTAAATGGATGAGAGGAACAGAAGTCAAAGCAGAAGCAACGTGTACAGGGCTGTTCTAGTCCAGAATATGACGTTTAGATGACAGGTAATCCGGTCTGACTATAGCTCCTGGCCACCTGCATTACTGTTTCCTGCCCCCTCCAAAGTAAAATGTTGGACCAGCAAGGAAGGGGTCTGGAAAGAAAGTAAAAAGCCATATGATGTATGTAGTTTGGTGAAGTTAGGTTTTTGTGGTGGGAGGTGGGGTGGTGGGAGGGACAGGAGACTGCTAGTCCTGGGACCTTCCACCTTGGTTAGCCCTCAGGATCCTGAGTCCACTTTCCCAGAGAAAGCACGAGGTCCACCTGGGGTGACCATACCCTCCACTGATACCGGGGAGACTATTCACTATTCAGGGTCTTTTAGTCCCAACTTTGTCTTCTTTAGCAGGACCACTGTTTTCTTTGATTCCTTTCATTTGGTCCACTGTCATACCATTCCTCATCTTCGAATTTTCAACCTACTCCAAAGTTTATACTCTACCAGCATATCCTTTTCATTCTCAGCAAAAAAAACTCTCTCCACCACTTGGTGGGATTTTAAAAAATTACTAAATCTGCTGAAACCGGTTTGGCTCAATGGATAGAGCGTCGGCCTGCAGGCTGGAGGGTCCCAGGTTTGATTTTGGTCGAGGGCATGTACCTCGGTTGCAGACACATCCCCAGTGGGGGATGATTCTCTCTCATCAATGTGTCTAGCTCTCTATCCCTCTCTCTTTCTCTCTGTAAAAAAATCAATAAAGTATTTATTTTTAAGAATCTTTAAAAAAAAATTACTAAATCTGACTATCTAATCTATGAATTGAAAAATGGCAGAACTTGTATTTGAAGACTTCCTAAGGAATTCTTGTGGTCTGGGTAAGAAATGAAGGCCTTACCCAGGACAGTGGCAGTGGGACTACAGAATAGGTAACATATTGGATGGAGATTTGGGGGACAGCATTGACAAGATGTGAAGTTACCTGAATATCGTTGAGGTAGAGAGGGTGTCTTAGACAACGGGGTGGAAAATGAATAAAATATAAAAGAGAAAAAGGTAACTGTAGGACTTGAATCTCAGAAGGAAAGAGAGTATTTGATCTGAAATGTATAGGAAGTTAACGTTGGACAGAAAGAAAGCTTTTTCTCTTGAGGTCAAGAAGTCTGGTGGAAAAAGTGGCCAGTCCACCTTCTTGATACTCACCTGGCCCTCTTGAAGAAAAGGGTGCATTTATGTCCCTCTTGGGCAACACCTCCACTTCCATTTCTTCTTTGTCCCACCTTTTGTGCAGGGACTTGCAGGCTGCTCTAGCCCAACCTTATCCCTCTTCTTCAGACACAGTGGAGACCTGTGACCTGGAGGACAAACTGCCATTGGCCTCACTATCACTTTCTGCACTGGTGACTAGTAGTGAAGTCATTCCTGGGGGATAGGAGGAAGGGCTGGTTGTCCTCAATTTCCTGAGGAAGGAGTAGGTGGTGCCCCTTCAGCCTCAGTCCTAACATGTGACCTCTTCTGAAGGTTACTGGGCATTCCCCTCGCTCAGAGTTGAGTTGCTCCTTTGGGCTTCAGTTGGCTCAGTTGTTTTGTGTCTATTCTGGCCTCTGCTTTTCAGCATGTGGCCTGTAGACTGCTGGCAGCCCAGTTTGTTACTGGTATACAAAGATATATAAGTGTTGCTGGTGGAAACAGGATTCTTTCATGGAGTCACAAGAAATGCATTTCAGGGACCCATGCATGGGAGGACTTGAGCATAGTGTCACATTTATTGGAGAGAAACAAAGGACTGTCCCCAGCTGTCTGCTGTCTTATTCACAGCCAGGTGGTCACGTCCATCTCCCTGCAAAAGAAGCCCTGGGCCTGGTGAGCACAAGTGCCCACCAGGAGGGCTCACCCCAGAACTGCAGTGCATCACCCTGGGCTCCAAGTAGCCCAGCACAGTCGTTGTTCCCGGCTGCACCTGCCTGTGCCTCATGTCCCCATCTGCACACCTGCCGCCAATGCTCAGTGGTGCAAGGCCACCACCCAGTACTGAGTTCACTGCAGCTGCTGAAAGGGGAGAGAGCACTGGCTTTTGTTAAGCTTCCCCTTGGGTTTGGGAGAGAATAAGCTTTCTTTCAAACTAAACAATCATCCTCCCAATTCTTCATGGGCGTTGCTGGGCCCTCCCCTAACCAATCCCTTTCCTGGATCTTCTGGGGTTCCATGCCCTTATTCTATCTGATCCTTCTCCCAGACTAGACACCTCCCCTTTACGTTTGCCATGTTGGCTCCTACTGCACATGCATCAAAGAGGAAGACCTCCCCCTGGGCCATCTTAGCTTCTGCACCTGCCTCAGCAGAGGAATTTCCCTTTTACTGTTCTCCCTGCCCCTGATAATCTGGGGGTGCCCCTGACTGTTTGCTGGGGAGATTGGAGGACCAGTCCTTCCTCCCTATGCAGGGGGAGAAAGGGATGTTTTTGTTTTTTGGGGGGGTTTTTTTGTGTGTGTGTGTTTGTGTTTTGTTTTGTTTTTTGTGGGTTTTTTTTTGAGGAAGGGATGTTAATCCCCTTGGGGGGCAATGCAACTATCCCTTGGAGTGTCTGGAACCTGTGGCTCCCTAGTCAATCAGAATCAGCCAGTTTAGCTCCCTTCTCTTTGGTCAGTAACGGACTAGCTGCCTACCCTGACATAAGAACAGAGGTTGAGTGTTTGAAACCTTTATATCTGTTAGATCTAATAATTTAAAAAATTGGTGTTGGTATTGAATATCTTTTTTATTGTATTTTATAAACTATCAGTCTGTGACCCATGAGAAACTTGCCAGAGGCGGTTTGAAAATGTTGGTCCTGTAAAGAAATCCTGAGGAGCTAGATTCACTGTGAAGTTAGCTCCTCGTAGGTGCCAAGCCCCCGTGAGGCCTTGAGAAACTGGAGAGTAAGAAAATGAGATAAAGCATAAGTAATGCAAAGAAATTAATGCAGAGAGAAGTGAATGTTTGGGGCCATATCTGGTATTTTTTATATAGACATCTTTGCCACAAGCATTTTATGCACAGTTTATGTTCAGTCTCTTCCCACATCCCCATCTCCCCTTTTCCCCAAGAATCGTCAGTTCACTTCCCTTCCATACCTCTGATTCTATTATATTCAACAGTTAATATTGTTCATCAAATTTTTTTTTAATTCCCTTGGTTTTTAGATTCACTTGTTGATGGTTACGTATTTGTTGTTCATAATTTTTATCTTTATTTACTTTCTCTTGAGGACACAGCTGTGAACAGATCAGACAGCCTCTCTGTTCTAGGGAACTCGCATGTTAATGGGAGAGAGAGAGACAGTGAATAAGAAAACTGGAGAGTAAGAAAATGAGATAAAGCATAAGTAATGCAAAGAAATTAATGCAGAGAGAAGTGAATGTTTGGGGCCATATCTGGTATTTTTTATATAGACATCTTTGCCACAAGCATTTTCATGCCTGAGTAATTAACAATTAGTAATGGCAATTTTGCCATTAAAAGAAAAATCACAAAAAATAAAAGAGGGGCACTAAAAAAGGGCATAAAACTTAAAAGATTTAAAATGCAAAATATTCAGATACATTTTAAAATGTGTGTAGGTTCATGGGAAAATTGCTCAAATAACTTTATTTGTTTTGTGGATTGTACTAGCATTGTTTTTATTCTGTGAGAAATGTGGGTTTAACTCTGGGCCCTCAACAAAGCCCTTATAAGGTGTTTAAAAAAGAAATCACAGCCTTGGCCGGATAGCCCAGTTGGTTAGAGCATTGTCCTGGCACACCAGGGTTGTGCGTTTGATCCCTGGTCAGGGCACATAGAGAAATCAATCAGTGAACGCATAAATAAGGGGAACAACAAATCGACGTTTCTCCCCCTCCCCCTTATTCTCTGACTCTCTAAAATCAATTTTTTTAAATAAATCTTTATTGTTTATATTATTACAAATGTTCCTCATTTCCAACCCCCCTCCATTGCTCCCCTCCACCAGGTTCCACCCCACCCTCTGCCCTTTCCCCAACCCCCATTGTCCTCATCCATAGGTGCACAGTTTATGTTCAGTCTCTTCCCACATCCCCATCTCCCCTTTTCCCCGAGAATCGTCAGTTCACTTCCCTTCCATACCTCTGATTCTATTATATTCAACAGTTAATATTGTTCATCAAATTTTTTTTAATTCCCTTGGTTTTTAGATTCACTTGTTGATGGTTACGTATTTGTTGTTCATAATTTTTATCTTTATTTACTTTCTCTTCCAAAAGAACCCCCTTCAGCAATTCATATAATTCTGGTTTGGCTGTGATGAACTCCTTTAGCTTTTTTTTTATTAGTGAAGCTCTTTATCTGGCCTTCGATTCTGAGTGATAGCTTTGCTGGGTAGATTATTTTTAGCTGTAGATTCTTGCTATTCATCACCTTGAATATTTCTTGCCATTCCCTTCTGGCCTGCATGGTTTCTGTTGAGAAATCAGCTGACAATCGTATGGGTGCTCCTTTATAGGTAACTACCTGCTTTTCTCTTGCTGCTTTTAATATTCTCTCTTTGTCTTTTGCTCTTGGAATTTTAATTATGATGTGTCTTGGTGTGGTCTTCTTTGGATTCCTTTTGTTTGGGGTTCTGTGCGCTTCCTGGACTGGCAAGTCTAATTCTTTCACCAGGTGGGGGAAGTTTTCTGTCACTATTTCTTTCAGTATGTTTTTGATATCTTGCTCTCTCTCATCTTCTGGGACCCCCATAATTCTGATGTTGGTTCGCTTGAAGTTGTCCCAGGGTTTCTTACATTACCTTCAACTTTCTGGATTCTCTTGCCTTCTAGCTTCTGTGGAGGAGTGTCTTCTGGCTCTTTATGTTCCAAATGTTTGACTTGATTTTTGTGATCTTCCATTCTGTTTTTAGGACTCTGTATAATATTTTTTATTTCAGCCAATGTATTCTTTATTTCTTCTTGATCCCTTATTAGTTTTTGTTGATCCCTTTTCATCTCCTCATAGGTCTTATCGACCTTATCTAGGAAATTCTTGAAAAACCTTATAAGCATGATTTTGAACTCTATATCCAGTCTCTTTTCCTCCATTTCTTTTGTTTGTGATCTATTTCCTTGTCTCAGCATTTTCACAGCTTTCCTGAGTTGGTAGGGTGGCTTTATGTGCTAAGGTGTCCTATATGGTTCAGTGAGTCAGCCTCCCAGTTACCTGAGGTGGACAGTGTTGGTGTAGCCCTTTTGGGCTGTGTGTGCAGTCTTGTTGTTAAGCCTTGCTTGTTGTTGGTATCACTGGGAAGCGTTGACCTCCACGCCAATTGGCTATGAGGATCAGAAGTGTCTCAGCTAGGAGGGTGTCTGTATTCCGCTTGAATGGGGCGGAGTCTCAGGGTGGCACAGACAAGCTTTGTTGAATCCCGCACAATTGGTTGCAGACAAGCTTTAGATTCCTGTCTGCCCCTCCCTAGGAGGGTCCTATTGGCAGCGAACGAGGAAGCTAGCCACTGGAAGGGCTTCTGTGCTCCGCTTGGATGGGGCGGGGTCTCGGGTGGTGCAGACAAGCTTTATTCAGCCCCTCCCTACAAGAATCTGGTTTCTGAGTCCCGAAATAATGGCCTCTGGCTTCACACACCTCCGAGAGATTTCTGCCCACTGCCTGACAGTCTGGCCTCTCCCTGTCTGGGGTCATCTATCAGCGCAATAGGGTGGTTCTGTTTTCCTCCCGAACAAGAAAGCCAGCCGCGCATTAGCTGTCCGCCCTCTCCTCGCACAGGGAGTAAGCCGGTAGCGAATTTGTCCCACTCTCTCTGCACTCCGCAAGCAAGCCGGCAGCGAACTCTGTAGCCGCCTTTTCGCGCGCACAGTTCTCCGCACCTTCACAGTTCCTGAGGTTCAGTGTGCCTTCTTTCTCCTTCCCAAATGGTAGAGCCTCCTTTCAGCCAGCCGTCCGGCGCTTCAAGGTGATGTTTCCCCTGTTTTCCAATTCTAAATTCAAATTTGTTGTGGTAGGCTGCATTCGGGTGTCTACCCTATGCTGCCATCTTGGTTTCTCCTCTAAAATCAATTTTAAAAAATAAGAAATAAACCTTTGGGGCCGGTCATTGTCAGCGGGAAGAAATGCTCACTGCTTTCAGAGACCGCCACATCTACTTGTCACTGTCCAACCATTTTGAGGACTAGCTCAGATTCACATATAATGCAAAATGGGAGTAATTGAGAATTTTGTCGATTAAGAAATGAAACCAAACTGACTACTTGCTTAAATACATTAAGTCTTCTGAATGTTGTTGATTTTTTGTGGAGAAGTGAAAACAAACAAAAAACAGTTAACCAGTTTTTTTATCTTTTCTATAGCAGTTGATTGATTTATCAACAGAGAAATGAAATCAAATAAACCAAAAAAATTGAACTGTGAACCAATTTTGTTTTGGTTTGTGTGTTTTTTTAATACATTTTTATTGATTCTTTACAGAGGAAGGGAGAGGGATAGAGAGTTAGAAACATAGATGAGAGAGAAACATCGATCAGCTGACTCCTGCATACCCCCTACTGGGGATCATGCCAGCAACCAAGCTACATGCCCTTGACCAGATTTGAACCTAGAACCCTTCGGTCCACAGGCCCATGCTCTATCCATTGAGTCAAACTGGGTAGTGCTATTGTGCTTTTATAGCAGAATTGCCTTACAGCCAGTGAGTTAGCAGGGATAATGTTTGCAGTAAAAATGCTTGTGGCAAAGATGCTATGGCAAAACTACCTAGAACAGGTGTTTTTTGTTTGTTGTTTTGTGCTACTGTGGATTATGGTCAAGGAAATGCTTCTCAGAGGAGATGGCAGTCCAGCTGAGACCTGAATAAGGAACCAGGCATGTGAAAGATGTGGAAAAAACATTCTGAGCAGAGAGGACAACAGTGCAAATTCCCTAAGTTGGGATGTTTGATGTGGTCTAGGATCAGCCTAATGACACAGGATGGAGGAGTGACTCTAAGCTGGAGAATTGACAGGACACCAGTGACTACTAAAATGGGCACAGCTAGGAAAGAGCAGATTTTTTTTTTTTCTCAGTTGAAAAAATGCAGATCTTAGTTTTAGGCAGTTCCACCAACCAGAGTTTAACATTTCTGTTTAGGACTATCTACAACAGTGTTTTTCAACCTTTTTTGGGCAAAGGCACACTTGTTTCATGAAAAAAATCACGAGGCACACCACCATTAGAAAATGTTAAAAAATTTAACTCTGTGCCTATATTGACTATATATAAAGTAATTCTCTTGAATAGGAATCAAATAAACACAAAGAAAGTATTTTATAATTACTTTATTATGAAATATTAAGTAAACAAAATACTGAAAAATTATAAAATTCAGTGCGCAACCTGGGCCTGTTTGGCTGAACACAAAGCTGATATTCTGGCTGGAATCGAAGAAAGACACACACGTAGCTCTTCGTCAACAGCTCTCAGTCTCTCTCTGTATTTGGTTTTTATAGCAATCATGCTTGAAAAGCTAATCTCACACAGATATGTAGTGGAAAATGGGAGCAATGTCAAAATAGCTTTATTTGCCAGAAGGCGGAACTCCTTGGCGGTATCCAACCAAAAACTGTCCAAAGGTAGATCAGCAAATCTTAGCTTGAAACCACGATTTTGTCTCAGTTCAGTTAGTTCCTCCTGCTCCTGTAAAGTCATGTCCTTTCCACCAACTGATGCTGGGCTATAAGGGTCCCTAACCCAGTCAAGGCATTCAGTGGAGACTGAAGAGAAATAAAATGACAACTTCTCCTCAAGAGTTTTTAAATGTTTAACTATTATCTCACACAGTGCAGCAGTGTGAACACCTTGCCATTGCTTGGTGAGTGTGAACATTTCAAGATTGCCACTTTCCACGTGTTGATGCCAGAGTTGCACCTTTGAACGGAATCCATTTATTTTATCTGTACTTGTAAGCAGGTTTTCACTTCTGCCTTGCATTCGTGTGTTCAGTTCATTCAGATGATAAAATATATCTGCCAGGTATGCCAGCCTTACACACCACTCATCACTTGTAAGCTGCTTTGCGTAATCTGACCTCTCATTTGTCAGAAACATTTTAAGTTCCTCCCGCAGCTCATACACACGAACCAAGACCTTGTCACGCGACAACCACCGGACCTCCGTATGAAACAGCAAGGTTTTATGCTTCGCTCCCATCTCCTCACACAAAGCTAAAAATATGCGACTTTTCACGGGTCGTGACTTTATAAAGTTTACCATGCGCACAACATCATCCAACACATGAACTAGGGCTGCTGGTAAAGTCTTGGCTACGAGGACCTCGCGGTGTAAAAAACAATGCGTAACAATCACATCTGGATTTCTTTCCTTCACTCTGCTTACAAAGCCTTTGGTGCGCCCGACCATGGCTGCAGCTCCATCGGTGCAGACACTTGTGCTGTATTCCCACTTAAGTCCTCCTTGTTCAAGGTATTCTGATATAACCCGAAAAATTTCTTCTCCTGTTGTTTTTTCTGGCAATGCCTTGCAAAAAAAGAAGTTTTCTCTAATTGCATCACCATCAACAAAACGCACATTGGCCAAGAGTTGAGCATGTCCACTGATATCAGTAGACTCATCAAGTTGCAATGCAAATTTCTCACTGATACGGATCTTTTCAAAAACCACACTTTCGATGTCTGCAGACATGTCATTAATACGTCTGGAAATTGTGTTGTCTGAGAGAGGGACTTTGGCTATTTCCTTAGCTGCTTCAGGTCCGAGCATCTCCTCTACAATAGCTTTGCAGGCAGGAAGTATTAATGTCTCTGCCACAGTGTGCGACTTTTTTGACTTGGCTATAAGTTCAGCAACTTGATAGCTAGCTTTAAGAGCTCTTTCATTTACCTTTGTGGTTTTTCTCATGAAAGTTGCCTGATTCTCCATGTTGTCACTCAGGCAAACAAAATAGTCCACATTCTTGTTTTGAAGCAAAGGATGTTTCGTTTGGAGATGGCGTTTAAGTTCGCTTGGGACCATAGCACTGTTAGCTAGCTTTTCACCACACACCACGCACAGTGGAGTTGGTTTGTTTGCATCTCCAGTGCAAGTAAACCCAACTGAAATATAGCTTTCGCTATATTGCCTTGCGCCAGAGAATTTGCTTGCGTTAACCATCTTTGCTTTCTTTTGACCCCCACTCATACTTGGGCTCTCATCTGCCTCCAAATTTTGTTCAGAGTCCAGTTCTTTCCTTTTCAAAAACTTGTCCATCACTGCAGTATCTCACTGTCACTGACAGCTCCAGATGACAGCTCTGTCTCCACACTGTGCTAGGCCTGGAAGGAAATCGGAAGTTGTCCTACCTACCTACCTACCACAGTCATACAGTCAACAACCATTTAATGTTAAAAAAAAAAAAAAAGGCTTTTCCAATCTCACCACTAGGTGGCGATGTGGCAGCGTGTACACTGTACACGCTGCCACAGCACTGATTTCCGGGACATTTTCTCCACAAACCCACCCCCCCACTGATTTTTTTTTTTTATATATATATACACACAAAAATTTTATATATTATTATTAATTGTTTTCTTACATGTCAGGCTGTCTTGGGGTGCGGCATCCAGGGGTGTCCCGGGATTGTCCTCCGGTGGGGAGTAGGGCGGCTGTGCATGGGCCTGGCCCCTGGTGGATCTGGTCTGTCGGGGCAGGGCCTGGGCAGTTGCTCCACTCGGTCGGGTTTGCCAGGGCAGGATAGTGCTGCCTCTCCTCTCTGGTTGCTCCGCCCTCCTGGATCCGATGCCGGATGACGTCACAGGCAGTGACGATTTCCGGGCATCAGGGAGCCAGGAAGTGGAAGGTGTCCCAGAGGGGACCGGGGGAGTCTAGGCGTGAATTTCAAAAAGGACAAAAAAAACACAGTCTGTCTCAGTGTCTTGTCTTGTCTGCACCTACGGCACACCAGGCAACATCTCATGGCACACTAGTGTGCGGCGGAACAGCGGTTGAAAAACGCTGATCTACAAGCTGGTTATGAAAAATACATGCAAACTCCCAGAACACACAGAGGAACCAATAAAACCTGCACCCACATGCACAGTGCCTGAGCCTCCGCCTTGGGAAGGTGAGGGTGGGGGCTGCAGTCTGTGCCCTGGTTGTGGATGTGGCCCAGGCAAGGAGATTGGGGTCAGAGTTTGTAATCCAGCCAGGTGATGTGTGGGGGTCGGGTGGGTCAGAAGGACGCACCCAGGGCTGTGGTCCAGGTGCTGGTTGTGCACCAAATGAACAGGGTCTGGGTCCTATTTGTGGGCTGGATGAAGGCCCAGAATCCTGGAACATGGGTTGGGGTCCAGGCCCCCACTCACTGGTGCCGAAGCTGCAACACAGCAACCTGCACTCCCCCACCCACCATTTTTTTTTATTAAGGTATTATATTTGTACATATCTTACCATTGCCCTCCCTCCCCCCACTTCCATACATGCCCTCCCTCCCCAGAGTTTTTCATCCATTGGTTTTGCTTATATGCATGCATACAAGTTCTTCGGTTGATCTCTTATCTCCCCCATATCTCCCTACCCTCCCAGCTGTAATTTGACAGTCTGTTTGTTGCTTTACTGTCTCTGTAAAACATACCGTTCTTGCCAAAGCAGTTCGCCGCGCAGCCATTGCCACCCCCGTGGGCCTTGAAGATCTCCAGGCACCACAAGATGAAGCTTGAGTGGCCCAAGCTCACGTCCACCGAGCCTGTGAGATGGTCACGAAGCACTTCTTCATCGGGTACTCGAACTCAAGGTGTGTCATGAGGCCAGCCCGTTGGGGGGACACACCGCCCAGGGCCTGCCTGACCTGGACTCATCCACCGGGAGCTGACTGGCCGCTGACTGGCAAGCAAGGAGTGGCAGCCGAGAAGAGCAGATACGGAAGGAGGTTATTGAGAGGAAGAGGTCTGCTGAAGCTTATTACGTTTTAAGGCCTTTTAGATACCCAAGTGCAGGTGTTAGGTGGAAAGTTGGAGCCTGGAGTTAAGGAGGAAGGAGCTAGAGATAAGTTTTTGCAAATACCTAAAGAGAGTACATATGGTTGTACGTATATGTGCTATTTTATTTTTTCTAATAATGTTCAAGTACTTCATTTAGAAGAAGAAAGGACATAGGATTGATATGACTATGGAAAAATTTGAGATCTTAACTATGTGTGGCTGAGAGGAAAAGACAAAAGGTTAAAGGATGATTGATGATCTTTATAAAGCAGCTGTGATAGAAAGGAAGAACAGAAAGAATTGGAAGATGTTTTAAAACTGTAACTATCACCCGGTTGGTGTGGCTTCGTGGTTCAGCTTAGGCCTATGAACCAGGAGGTCTCAGGTTCGATTCCCGGTCAAGGGCACATGCCCAGGTTGTGGGCTTGATCTCCAGTAGGGGGTGTGTAGGAGGCAGCCGATCCATGATTCTCTCTCATCATGGATGTTTCTCTCTCTCTCTTTCTCCGTCTCCCTTCCTCTCTGAAATCAATAAAAATAATATAAAAATTAAAATTAAAATAAAAAATAAAAGTGTAGCTATCGCCCTAGCTAGTTTGGCTCAGTGGATGGAGCATCAGCCTGTGGACTGAAGGGCCCCAGGTTCAATTCTGGCCAGGAGAACATGCCCGGGTTGCGAGCACCATCCCCAGTGAGGGGCCTGCAGGAGACAGCCAATCAATGATTCTCTCATCATTAATGTTTCTATCTCTCGTCCCCTCTCCCTTCCTCTCTGAAATCAATAAAGAAATATATTTTAAAAAATAAAGTGTAGCTATCAAGATACTAATATTTCAAAAGCAGAGTGGGCTGAAACTGGTTTGGCTCAGTGGTTAGAGCATCGGCCTGTGAACTGAAAAGTCCCAGGTTCGATTCCAGCCAAGGGCATGTACCTTGTTTGGGGGCACATCCTCAGTAGGGGGTGTGTAAGAGACAGCTGATTGATGATTCTCTCTCATCGATGTTTCTAACTCTATCCCTCTCTCTTCCTCTCTGTAAAAAAAAAATCAATAAAATATATATTTTTTTAAAAAAAAGCAGAGTGGTCCAAGTAGTGAAATGGCCCTGATTATGGTAATTGAGTGTGAAATGAGACTGAGGTCATTGGGACTGTAGAGGTTAAAAATGTCAGGTTAGGATGTTGGGTAAGTTGCTCTCGTGTGTGTTGAAGTTGTCAGGACAGTAGTAGGAATGGGTGGAGAGAACTACTCAGCAATGACCATGAGACGACAGTGACATGAAAGATTAAGTAGCTGGATGGCTTGAGCCTGAGTGAGTTGTGGGCAGGAGAGGAAGGGGTTGGAAGGAAGTATCAAAGTAGAAGAGAAAGAAAAGAGTTTCCAACAAACTTGACTTGGATCCCTCAGTTCCCTGAACTGCATACTTCCATACCTTCTCACCTTCTCAGGTGCTCCCAACCTCATCTTCCCTCCTTGTGCTGATGGTTGTCAGTAAAGGAGGAGCGCTTACTGTTTCAGGAGCCAGTAACGTTCGAGGGCTTCTCTGCGGACTTCACTGAGGAGTGGGGTCCCCGGACCCTGCCCGCAGGAAGCTGCACAGAGCTGAGGTGCCGCAGCCCTACAGCCACTTGGTCTCAGTGGGTGAGAACATGAGCCTGGACACCTGCCCATTGGAGTCTTTGTTTCTTCCGTTTTAAATAGTGATGGAGTCCAGGAGTTGTAGTTCAGGAATCAAAGTTTCCTAATTTATTTTTTACACAAAAGGATGTTTCTGATTATTCTAAGAAGCTAAAGAACTTGGTAAGAATTGGAGAATTGTAGCGTTACTGAGTCGCCTGGGAAATCATACCGGATCCATCCCTGATAAGCCAGAATTTGGTACTGATTTGCTTTCTGCACAGTTATTCAACCAACCTCTGTGTGTTACCCAGACATGATCTTTCAGTTGACAGAGTTGAAGTTAGTTACATAATGAAGAACAAACTCCAAAGGAATCAGCAAGGCATCGTGGCAAGTTACAAATCCAGGCTAATCCACAAAAGAGGAGTCCCTTACATTTTATTTTTTACTTAAATCTTTATTGTTGAAAGTATTATAGGTCCTCTTTTTGCCCCATTGACCCCTTCTAGCCCACCCCCAACCTCACCCCCCAGCTCTTCACTACCCTATTGTCTGTGTCCATGAGTTATGCATATATGCATACATGTTCTTTGGCTGGTCTCTTCACACCACCCACCCTCCCCCGTTTTCCCTCTGAAATTCCAGTCTGTTCTATGCTTCTATATGTCTCTGGGTCTATTTTGTTCATCAGTTAATGTGAGTGAGATCATGTGATACTTACCTTTCTCTGATGAGTTTATTTCACTTAGTGTAACACTCTCCTGGTCCTTCCATGCTGTCTCAAAGGGTAAGCGATCCTTCTTCTTTACTGCTGCATAGTATTCCACTGTGTAAGTGTACCACAGCTTTTTTATCCACTCGTCTGTTGATGGGCACAGATCCTGGCTATTGTACATTGTGATGCTATGAACTTAGGGCTGCATACATTCTTTCTGACTGGTGTTTTGGGTTTCTTATAATATATTCCTAGAAGTGGAATCACTGGGTCAAATGGCAGTTCCATTTTTAATTTTTTGAGGAAACTAAGTCCCTTTTTAAATGTTTAAGGAGTTCTCTTTGAAGTTCTCTGGTCTGTGGAGAAGGCTGAGGCTTCAATACTTTGCACAAACTGATCTGCCTGTATCTGTTCACTTACTCTCCCTTCCGGCTTTTCAGAAAGTCGTGGTCTTCCTCATTCACACTGACCTTCTTATCTGTTCTTCGTCTTCTCCCATGTTTTCCCTGCCTTCTCCATTAAAAACCCCACTGCCCTGCAATATCTGTTTCCCTTTGCTTCTCTTCTTACACATCAGAGACTCATCCGTCTCCCCTTCTGCATATAAGACAACATCCATGTAGTGATAGTTAGGAGTAGAGCTGACACAGGTTTCCTCAAAAAGCTTTTGACTACTTGAAGCAAAGAGCCTGAAACATTTCTGATGAAATAATTTTTAGGTATCTACCCTAAGGAATTAGTAACATCAACTGAAAATTGTGAACAGTCATTATAGAATTATTTAATACAGTGAAATAATTACCAAATATATCAGAGGGGGTTGGTTATACAAATTATAGAGGGTCATATATTGGTAAGAGAAAAACATGTAGCCATTAAAATATATATTGATCAAGACTTTTTAATTTGTATTGAAATTATTAGGACAACATTGGTCAAAAAAATTATATAGGTTTCAAGTTTACAATTCTATAATAGATCATCCATATATTATCTTATGCGTTCACCACTCCAAATCAAGTCTCCTTCAATCACCATTTATTTCCCCTTTACTCTGTTCAGTGTTCCCTAATCCCCTTTTCTTTCTGGTAACCACCGTACTGTTTTCTGTCTCTGAGTTTGGGGTAGGAGGAGTTTGCTTACTGCCTTCACCTTTTTTATCCTACCCCTCAACCTCTCCCTTCTGACAGCTGAGTCTAGTCTCTGTATCTAGGTCTGCTTCTATTTTGTTTGTTAGTTTATTTTGTCCATTCGATTCCACATATGAGTGAAATCATATGGTACTTGTCTTTCTCTGACTGGCTTATATCACTTGGCATAATGTTCTCTAGGTCCACACATGCTGTCACAAAGGGTAAGATTTCCTTTTTCTGTAGCCCCATAGTATTCCATTGTGTAAATGTACCAAGCTTTTTTATCCACTCATCTGCTGATGGCACCTGGGCTGTTTCCAGATCTTGGCTATTGTAAATAATGCTGCTATGAAGAGAGGGGTGCATATAGTCTTTCTGATTGGTGTTTCTGGATTCGTAGGATATATACCCAGAAGTGGTATTGCTGGGTCAAAAGCAGTTCTATTTTTAATTTTTTAGGAAATTCCATGCTGTTTTTCACAGTGGCCACACCAGTCTGCGTTCCCACCAGCAGTGCTTATGAAAATTAGTTTCTACTTTTTTTGTCTGCTTACATTTTTTTTTTTTAAGAACTTGAGGGCAACAGTTTCTTTTTTTAAAAAAAATATATTTTATTGATTTTTTACAGAGAGGAAAAGAGAGGAATAGAGAGTTAGAAACATCGATGAGAGAGAATCATCGATCAGCTGCCTCTTGCACACCCCCTCCTGGGGATGTGCCTGCAACCAAGAACCTGGGACCTTCCAGTCCGAGGCTGATGTTCTATCCACTGAGCCAAACCGATTTCAGCTGCTTACATTTTTTATTGTCCCATTTTCCCCCACAGTTTTTTTTGTGTGCATAGTACGATACTAGAGTCTACATCCTCAGCTGATCCCAACCTCTTTGGTGTATGCAGGCTCTACTAACAAGGAACAGCTCTTCTAGCTGGGCTTGGAATGGATATCAGAATCCAGATGGTGAGTGGTATAGACTCTTTTTGAGGGTGCCTTTTCAGACAAGTAAGTTATCTGAGGCATGCCATGCTCTGATCTGCAGCTCTGAGATATCTCCCTTGTCAGAAATCCCTCTTCAGGGGTTACCTTGAGGCTTTGTCCTGGAGTCAATTGCTTCTTTTTGTACCTTAATCAGCCCTGCCATTGTACAGGTTCAGCATTACCTCCACTTCTTCTCTTCTCAGCCCAACTAATACTATTAGCAGTCTTTGTTTAACAGATCATTTATTTGTTCTTAAGACTTTGTTTGGGGCTACATCTGGTAGCTATCCAACATTTCATTTTTTGTTGGGAAAGGATGGTTGGGAGTATGGTAGTGAAAATAGCAACAATTAGTCTAACCATCAGAAATGTCTTAACAGGAATTTAAAAACCTGAATTTCCTGCCTAGGAAGCAGAGCTTTTGACACTGACTGGCATAGAAACAAAACAAAACAAAAAAACCTGAATTGCCAGGATAAACCTCTCGCTGATTCTGACTTTGAAATTTGAATTATTTGAATTTCTATTGTAGGACTTCTTGAGATCTCTTATTCCTTCAGAAATCATCTCCTATACATGGCTTGAACTGTTCAATTTTTTTTTTCTAGTTTCTAGTTTTCTATTTTCTCCATTATTCCTAATTCACCACTTTTTCATCTTGGAAGAAACATTTTTATTCTGGTGATGACAACTCTTACTTTTTTTTTTAAGGCTTTTATAGATTTTTGTTATTTCATTTTAATATTAGGATTTTCACTCTAATTGTTTTAATCAACATATATACTACTAAGTCTAAAAATTTGTATTTTTAGCACAATTCTCCCTCAGAAGTTCCAGACCCATATATCTCACTGTTTACTGAACAGTAAGAAGATTCCACCAGCACCACAAATTAAACATTAGATGTAAAGCTTGTCCTCTGTCCTTCTTCACTCCAGCCTTCCCTTTTGCATCCCCTATCTTATTACATAGTACCCCTAAACCTGTTCACTCAAGCAAGGAACTTGGGGATCATGCTTGGTGCCTCCTTTCCCTTCTAGTTAGTCATCATATGATTTAGAATGTCCCTCTCACTCTTTCCATAACTATCATCTTTACCATTTCTAATTTTCTATATCAATTGTCTCTCTACCTAAAGTCTTGCTCATTTCTTTTTTTTTTTTTTTCTTTTAACATATTTTATTGATTTTTTTTACATAGAGGAAGGGAGAGAGATAGAGAGCTAGAAACATCCATGAGAGAGAAACATTGACCAGCTGCCTCTTGCACAGCCCCTACCGGGGATGTGCCCGCAACCCAGGTACATGCCCTTGACCAGAATCGAACCTGGGACCTTTCAGTCTGCAGACCGACACTTTACCACTGAGCCAAACCGGTTTTGGCAAGTCTTGCTCATTTCTGATGAACAAGTCAATCTTTCATTCCCAATTGAAATCCTGTAATAGCTATAAATCTTTAAAGGTTTTAGCCCTAAATCCTTGGTAGTACATACCAACCCCTTTGTTCTAACTCCTGCTTTCCTCTCCAGGGTGCACTTTCTAATTGATATGGTGATCAACCGAAGGACTTGTATACATGCATATAAGTACAACCAATGGACACAAAACTCTGGGGAGGGAAGGTAGGTATGGGAGGGGGTGGACAATGGTAAGATATGTACACAGATAATATATAATTTAATTTAAAAAAATAAAATAAAAAAAGAAAGAGGCCCAAGACAAGCTATGTTTAAAAAGTTTAAAAATAGCCAAAACCAGTTTGGCTCAATGGATAGAGCGTCGGCTTGGGGACTGAAAGGTCCGGGTTCGATTCCGGTCAAGGGCATGTACCTTGGCTGCAGGCACATCCCCAGTAGGGGGTGTGCAAGAGGCAGCTTGTCGGTGATTCTCTCTCATCGATGTTTCTAACTCTCTATCCCTCTCTCTTCCTCTCTGTGAAAAATCAATAAAATATATATTTTTTTAAGTTTAAAAATATATGAGACAGTATCTACCATTTGTAGGAAATACACATATGTATTATTCTTATATGCATAAAATATTTTCAAAGAGAAAAAAAATAATTGATATGGTGCTATCATTATTGATATATTTATCTTTCTCCCCAGTAGGCTCTAGCTTATTTACTTTCTTGTATCCTTCCCAGCATCTATTAAAGTGGATTACCAATTCAATGCAAATTTACCTAAAATAAAATGAAGTAAAGTGAACCAAAATGTAATTTGTGGCAAGGATGTAGGATTCATAGCCTTCTGCAGAGTTAGGGGAGGAATATCTTTTTTTATACATATATATTTTTTTATTTTATTGATTTCAGAGAGGAAGGGAGAGAGAGAGAGAGAGATAGAAACATCATTGATAAGAGAGAATCATTGGTAGGTTGCCTCCTGCACGCCCCCTACTGAAATTCGAGCCCACAACTGGGCATGTGCCCTTGACTTGAATCAAACCTGGGACCCTCCAGTACACAGGCTGACACTCTTTCCACTGAGCCAAACCAGATAAGGCAGGAGAGGAATACTTTTATTGGCTATGCATAAAAAAGACAAGATTTATATTTTATGTACAAAAGTATTTTCTCTGACAATCCAAAGTACATGACTATAAGGACAAGACTGAACTATTTCTCAGTTATTAGGCTTCAGGACTTAGACACTTCACTTCTGAAATCTTAAAATCTATCCAGTTTGTTTATATCACTAAATTTTCTTTGTTCCCTAGGAGACCTGAATGAAAATTCTGTGGAGAATCTTTAAGAGAAAGGACCTGGGGATCTATTACATGAAGAGCTTTTCTGCTGGCTAATTTTGGAAGAGATGGCCAGTACCATAACTGGGAGTAAGGATTACACTATGAATCTTCAAGGAGAAATGTATAGGAACCCAGAACTAGATCTTTCCCTTTGTCAAAAGAGGGGAGAAGCATCTTCTCACATTTCCAGAAACAAGAGCAGTGACGTGACCCTTCAAAGTGGTGATGTCAAGAAGTATTTAAGTGCCATGGAAAGTGAAGAATATTTGTCTTTGAAAGTTCCGGGCCAAATTGCCAAACAGGACTCCTCAGTGACATTTTGTGACAATGAGCCCCAGGACCCTCAGAAGACAAAAAGTCTGTTTGTAACAGAAGAAAGTACTGAGAGAAAAGTATTAGGAGGGAAAAGTCCTCCCATAGACCATTGTTCAGAGACCCTTCATATTAAACTTGTGTCTGATGTAATAGAACTGGTCTCACCATTGTTAGGTAGTGAAGCTATTTGCCAGAAGAGCCAATTGAAAGAATCCTTGGATCCCTTTGACTGTAACTGTAATAACATTTATGGTTGGAAATCACGAGTGGTCAGTCATCAGAGAGCTCCTACAAAGAAGCATCTCTGTAATCATTATGACTCTGGCAAAATACATAATACCAGCTCAGATAGTCACTCATGTGAGAAAATACACAATGCAGAGAAACAATACCAATGCAGTAGGTGTGGTAAGGACTTCCGTGAGAGCTCAGAACTACTACTTCATCAGAAAGACCACACAAAAGAAAAGCCCTACAAATGTGAGCATTGTGGGAAGGGTTTCGCAAGGAGCTCAAGTCTCCTCATCCATCAAGCCATCCACACAGATGAGAAACCTTACAAGTGTGACAAGTGTGGGAAGGGCTTCACAAGGAGTTCAAGTCTGCTTATTCATCATGCAGTCCATACAGGCGAGAAACCTTATAAATGTGACAAGTGTGGGAAGGGCTTTAGTCAGAGCTCCAAATTGCATATCCACCAGCGAGTGCACACTGGTGAGAAGCCCTATGAGTGCGGGGAGTGTGGAATGAGCTTCAGTCAGCGCTCTAACCTGCACATCCACCAGCGAGTCCACACAGGAGAGAGGCCCTACAAATGTGGAGAGTGTGGCAAGGGCTTTAGTCAGAGTTCGAACCTTCACATTCACCGGTGCATACACACAGGAGAGAAGCCTTACCAGTGCTATGAGTGTGGGAAGGGCTTCAGCCAGAGCTCAGATCTCCGCATCCATCTCAGAGTTCACACTGGGGAAAAGCCCTATCACTGCGGCAAGTGTGGGAAAGGGTTTAGCCAGAGCTCTAAACTCCTCATCCACCAGAGAGTACATACTGGAGAAAAGCCCTATGAGTGCAGCAAGTGTGGGAAGGGCTTCAGCCAGAGTTCCAACCTCCACATCCACCAGCGAGTTCACAGGAAAGATCCCTCTTAACAAGCTCTTCAATTATATGCTTGTACTCTAAAGACTTAAATATTTTTAACATCACTCTGACCTCTATATTCTATGAAGATGAGTTAAGATATGTTCCCTCACTAAAAATAATTCATTCATTTGAAGTATTTAAGTGCCAAGAACTTTTGTTATACTATACAATGAATTCCTTTTCCTAGTTCCTTAGATAGGTGATGTGAAAACAGCTGTACACTAGTTCAGCCAATGTTATTAGAATTATACTAGAGGCCCCGTGCATCTGTAGAGTTCCTAGACCTGGCCAGAGGTCAGGACCAATCAGGGCCTTCCAGCTGACAGACAGGGTCTGCCTTCCCTGGCTGACAGCTGACGGCCACTGGCCGCACCCTTCCTTCATTCCACACCACCTCCTGGTGGTCAGCACATATCATAGTGAGCAATAGAACTCCTGAGGGGACACTTTGCACATTAGCCTTTTATATATATATAGGTACTCAGCATTTATAACTGTAAGGATATTACATTTATCCAAGTTCAACATATTTCCCTTTGTTCACAATCTCAGAAATCATAACACTAGTTTCTTTTCAAATCAGGTGTCTTGTGTTTTTCATATTTCTTTCCAGCCTGAGTAGCCCTGAATAAACTATAATGATATTACATCCATTTTAAGCCACGGGGTAGTTAAAGATATAATAAACATAAAATTTTTGTTTATTGCAAAAACATACAATAGTCTGTGGCCACACAAGAAGTTAGAGAAGAGCTCCTTGTGTAGTACAACCCATACATCATTTTTTAAAGTATTTTTATTGATTTTTTTTTTTTTTTTTTTTTTTTTTTTTTTTTTATAGAGAGGAAAGGAGAGGGGATAGAGAGTTAGAAACATTGATGAGAAAGAAACATCAACCAGGACCGGTTTGGCTCAATGGATAGAGCGTCGGCTTGGGGACTGAAAGGTCCCGGGTTCGATTCCGGTCAAGGGCATGTACCTTGGTTGCGGGCATATCCCCAGTGGGGGGTGTGCAAGAGGCAGCTGATCGATGACTCTCTCTCATCGATGTTTCTAACTCTATCTCTCTCCCTTCCTCTCTGTACAAAATCAATAAAATAAAATAAAATAAATAAAAATAAGTGTTTTAAAAAAAGAGAGGGAGAGAGAGAGAGAGAGAAGCATCAATCAGCTGCCTCCTGCACACTCACTACTGGGTATGTGCCCACAACCAAGATATATGCCCTTGACCAGAATTGAACCTGGAACCCTTCAGCCAAAAGGCTAACGCATTATCCACTAAGCCAAACCAGTTAGGACAACCCATCATTTTACAGTGTGTTGAGAAACCCTCCCCACAAACCAACAGCTCAATAACATAACTACCATAGTTTTTTTTTTGTTTTGTTTGTTTTTTTAGTGATACATTTTTTAAAAAATATATTTTATTGATTTTGTACAGAGAGGAATGGAGAGAGATAGAGAGTTAGAAACATCGATGAGAGAGAGTCATCGATCAGCTGCCTCTTGCACACCCCCTACTGGGGATATGCCCGAAACCAAGGTACATGCCCTTGACCAGAATCGAACCCAGGACCCTTCAGTCCCCAAGCCGACGCTCTATCCATTGAGCCAAACCAGTCTCGGCAACTACCATAGTTTTTCATGGGCGTAGCTGTTATTCCAGATCTTGCCCACCTCATATGACTCCCCAAACTAGAGCCAGGTAGTTTACATATACTATGGTGAAACATTTTTTTTTAATATATATTTTATTGATTTTTTTACAGAGAGGAAGGGAGAGGGATAGAAAGTTAGAAACATCGATGAGAGAGAAACATTGACAAGCTGCCTCCTGCACAACCCCCAATGGGGATGTGCCCACAACCATGTGCCCGCAACCAAGGTACATGCCCTTGACCGTAATCGAACCTGGGACCCTTGAGTTCGCAGCCTATGCTCTACCCACTGAGCCAAACCGGTTTCGGCTGGTGAAACATTTTAAATGAAGTTGAAACCTATTTAAATGAATTCAGTTCCTCTCAACAATTCCCTCTTGTTTTCTTAATTTTCTTGACAACCCATGTTCTATACTAAGCAAAACAGGAGTCAGGAGAGAGTTTCTGATAATTATCTCTGGGATTATCTCTTGTCTTAATATTAGATTTACTGGGGAAAAAAAAAAAAGCCAAAACCGGTTTGGCTCAATGGATAGAGCGTTGGCTTGGGGACTGAAAGGTCCCAGGTTCGATTCCGGTCAAGGGCATCTACCTTGGTTGCGAGCATATCCCCAGTAGGGAGTGTGCAAGAGGCAGCTGATCAATGACTCTCTCATCGATGTTTCTAACTCTCTATCTCTCTCCCTTCCTCACTGTACAAAATCAATAAAATATATTTTTTTAAAATTAAATTAAAATTTAAAAAAGTCGTTAGTTTTTGTAGCATCTCTGGCCTCTAAACCACACTATAGATATCCCATATTTATAAATTTCTTTCATATTTGGCTGAAAGTATTCCATATGAAAGTAGCTATATAGCCGAAACCGGTTTGGCTCAGCGGTAGAGCATCGGCCTGCGGACTGAAAGGTCCCAGGTTCGATTCCGGTCAAGGGCATGTACATTGGTTGCGGGCACATCCCCAGTAGGGGGTGTGCAAAAGGCAGCTGGTCGATGTTTCTCTCTCATCGACATTTCTAGCTCTCTATCTCTCTCCCTTCCTCTCGGTAAAAAATCAATAAAATATATTAAAAAAGAAAGTAGCTATATAAATTATTAAACCATGTTCAGGCCCAGTCAGTGTGGCTCAGTGGTTGAGTATCAACCTATGGATGAGATCACAATTTGATTCCTGGTCAAGGCTGATCCTTGAAAATACATTAAAAAGAGGTGAGCCCTAGCTGCTTTGCTCAGTGGTTAAAGCATCAGCCCGTGGACTGAAGGGTTGCAGGTTTGATTCCGGCAAGGGCAAGTACCTTGCTTGCAGGCTTGCATCTCTGGCCCTGGTTGGGGTGTGTGCAGGACGTAACCAATCAATGTGTCTCTCACACGTCGATGTTTTTCTCTCTTTGCCTCTCCCTTCCTGGTCAAGGCACATGCCCTGGTTGTGGGCTCGATCCCTAGTGTGGGGTGTACAGGAGGCAGTCAGTGATTCATCATTGATGTTTCTATCTCTCCCTCTCTAAAATATAGCAAAATATTTAATGAAACAGTATTTTGAGTGCTGGGAGCCCCTCAGGTACATTGTCCTGTTCCTTCCCTCCTTTGGCTCTGTTCTCCACTCTCATGGATAGTGTGCTTTGTGGTCCCTGAGCAGCGAACATTGAGTCAAGGTGCTACAGTGGTCTCCACTCCTGTGGCAGCTGCATGGGACGTGACAAGCTAACAACTCTCCACGGAGTCCTGGCAGGAAGCTCTAGGCTCCCTGCAGGACACCTTCTGAGGAGGCTGTGGGCAAGCACTGCAATGTTCTTCTCCCTGGAGACAATAAGGGTGACCCACAGCCCTCCTGAGGCCTTTAGCTGGCTCCAGTGTTTATGGGCCAATCAGCTCTGCCCTCCCCAGAGCTGCTTGCTTCAGGAGATAGAACTACAAGAAAGTTAGGGAGTGCGGTAACTGGGAGATTATCTTCCTAGCAATTGTATTTTCTTTAGCAAAAATCTCCCCTCCTCACTTCATTTTTTAGGCTAGAATCATTATTTCTCATTATGGAGGAGAGTACTACCAATTAATACAAGTGATTAAGTTTTCCCCTCGAGAACAGATTTTATCTTTAGCAAGGGAAGTCTAATAGTTGTTGTTTTTTATTGATTTCAGAGAGAGGGGAGTCACGGGCACTGATCACTTTTCCCTTACAGTGTCAATAAAAAATGACATCAGCCAACACAATAGTTGTCCTGTGTGGATAAGTCAAAATTATACCTACCGTGTTTCCCCGAAAATAAGACCTACTTACAGGTTTCCTTCTGGGTGAAATATAAGGCACCCCCAAGGCTGTCTCAGAATGAAAATTAATTTACCATAAACTGGTTGCTAGGGCCGCCCCAACTGGCGTCTAGCAACCAGTGACCAGTGACATTATTCAGAGTCCTGACATCACTGCTGTGTGGAGGCAGAGCAGAGGGATATCAGGAGTCAGCAGTGAGCATGGGGCCGGAGAGAGGAGGAGACTTTCATAGATGCCTGTAGAAGAACAGGAGGATTAGAGCTGACACAGCGAAGGTGGTGAGTGCTGGTCCGTCTCTGGTGACACTACCTGATGTTCACGGCCCCCCTCATGATGACTGAAGGTTCTCAGACAGTGGCAGACCCTGCTCCAGCCCAGATCCAGGCCCCAGCAAGCTCAGTGGCAGGCCCCAGGGGGTAAATGTCTCATAAAGGGATAGGGGGATGTCTGGTGAAGGTGCTCAGTGGTACATGCGTGGGGAGAGGGGAATCACTTAAAATGACAGAGGAGGATCAGAGGGGGCAATCAAAATGACACAGGAGGATCAAAAGGGGTTACTAAAATGGTAATCTCCCCTCTGATTCTCTTGTGCCATTTGATTCCCTCCTCTGATCCTCCCTGTGTCATTTTAAGTGATCCCCCTCCCCCCGCCTTGGTACCCCAATTCCTTTTTTTGCCCCTAGAAATGAGTGCAAAAAGAAAAAGCTACTCTGTAGAAAGGAATCATGGAAGACTCTTGGGGCCAAAATCTTACTGCTTTTTGCAAAGAGAAGATGTTGAGTATCCTGTTGGTCCAAAAATGGCGAGCAGAGTATGGTAACCTCATTGAACAAATGGACAAGGGAAATGCTAAAAAGCGCAAGTGTGGGTCAGGTCGGCAACCATTATTTTCCAAGCTGGAAGACCTGATTTGTGAGTGGGTTATTAATAGGAAAGCAGAGGCTTTGGTTGTGAATAGGGCTCAGATTCAAGAATTTGCCCTTGGCAATGGCACCACAGTTTGGCATAGTCCCCCCCCCCTCCCCCCCCCCCCCCCCCCCCCAGAACTTCAAAGCATCACAACACTGGCTGGATAATTTCCTTCAGCGAAGTGAACTGTCTTTAAGAAGAACTATCGGTACTACATTGTTTAGGTTGGAAGATACTCAAGTTATTAAGTAAGCACTTGCATTCAAGTCCTTTATTGATGATGCTGACTTCTCTAAATACAATCTTTCCAACATGATTGCTATGGATGAAACTGCAGTGTTTATGGGCCAATCATCTCAAACAACAATTGAACGGCAGGGTGCCTCCTTAGTGTGCATTCCCTCCACTGCTTATGAAAGTGCACGTGTCTCCTGTATTTTGGCAACTAAAACCCCACCTTTAATCATTTCTAAGGGCAAGAAGGAAAAGATTGAACGTGTTTTGGGCGTTTTTATTCTTGAAACTGAAAAAGCCTGGACCACACAAGCAGTTATAAGGAAGTGGGTCGATTTAATGCTGCCACTTGTTATGTGAGGGAGCCAAAGAGATCTGCTAGACATGAACACATTTCTTCACCAAAGAAAAATAGATCAGATAATGATTCCCGCAGGAATGACGGCCTGTCTCCAGACTCTTAATATTGAAATAAACAAGCCATTCAAAGACAATTTGCGCATGGTAATTAATGACTACATTGAAAATAGAATGGAGAGAAATCAGCGTGGAAACTGGAACCTAAACTGCAAGAAGTTGTGACTTGGGTGAAGAATTCATGGGAGAAAATCACTGACAGTTGCATTGCAAATGCACTGCGAGCAGGCTACCTTGACAAGAAGTACTCATTTGAAGACAGTACTATTGCTAAACATGAGAGATTTGGTCCACTGATTCTGAAAGAAATGAAGTCACAAGAAATTCACCAGGAAATTCAGGAATTGGATTGCTATGATGATGTTCCAGAAGATGATGACATGATTGTCATTGAATAAATGAGTAAATTCTTGATACTGTAGGATTCACAGTTTGTCTGGTTTGTGTTGACAACTACGGTACTACCGTACTGTATACAGGTAATAAATTTCCTTTATTTTCAATAACAATAAATGTGTACCGTATTCTTCTTCATGGAAAAATAAGACATCCCTTGAAAATAAGACCTAGCGCACCTTTGGAAGCAAAAATTAATATAAGACACTGTCTTATTTTCGGGGAAACGGTATTTTTTTAAAAATCAGTTTGTGAGCCATGAGATGAAAAGGGTTGAAAATCACTATATAGATCAGTGTCCACTATGGTAGGTACTACCCTGTTTCCCCGAAACTAAGACAGTGTCTTATATTAATTTTTTCTCCCAAAGTTGCGCTAGGTCTTATTTTCAGAGGATGTCTTTTTTTTTCTTTTTTTTTTTAATTTTTATTGTTCATATTATTACAAATGTTCCTTTTTTCCCCCCCTCACCATTGCTCTCCTCCACCAGGTTTCCACCCCACCCTCTGCCCTTTCCCCACTCCCCATTGTCCTCATCCATAGGTGCACAGTTTATGTTCAGTCTCTTCCCACGCCCCCCTCTCCCCTTTTCCCCAAGAATCATCAGTTCACTCCCCTTCCATACCTCTGATTCTATTATATTCAACAGTTACTATTGTTCATCAGATTTTTTTTTTTAATTTCCTTGGTTTTTAGATTCACTTGTTGATAGTTACGTATTTGTTGTTCATAATTTTTATCTTTGTTTACTTTCTCTTCTGAAAGAACCCCCTTCAGCAATTCATATAATTCTGGTTTGGTGGTGATGAACTCCTTTAGCTTTTTTTTATTAGTGAAGCTCTTTATCTGACCTTCGATTCTGAGTGATAGCTTTGCTGGATAGATTATCTTTGGCTGTAGGTTCTTACTATTCATCACCTTGAATATTTCTTGCCATTCCCTTCTGGCCTGCATGGTTTCTGTTGAGAAGTCAGCTGACAATCGTATAGGTGCTCCTTTATATGTAACTACCTTCTTTGCTCTTGCTTCTTTTAATATTCTCTCTTTGTCTTTTGCTCTTGGAATTTTAATTATGAGGTGTCTTGGTGTGGTCCTCTTTGGATTCCTTTTGTTTGGAGTTCTGTGCGCTTCCTGGACTTGTAAGTCTAATTCTTTCACCAGGTGGGGGAAGTTTTCTGTCACTATTTCTTTCAGTATGTTTCCGATATCTTGCTCTCTCTCATCTTCTGGGACCCCCATAATTCTGATGTTGGTTCGCTTGAAGTTGTCCCAGAGGTTTCTTACATTATTTTCAATTTTCTGGATTCTCTTGCCTTCTAGCTTCTGTGGAGGAGTGTCTTCTGGCTCTTTATGTTCCAAATCTTTGACTTGATTCTTGCGATCTTCCCTTTTGTTTTTAGGACTCTGTAAAATATGTTTTATTTCAGACAATGTATTCTTTATTTCTTGTTGTTCCCTTATCATTTCTTGATGATCTCTTTTCATATCCTCATAGGTCTTATCCATCTTTTCTAGGAAATTCTTGAAAAACCTTATAAGCGTAGATTTGAACTCTATATCCAGACGCTTTTTGTCCTCCATTTCTTTTGTTTGTGATTTATTTTGTTGTCGCATTTCGCAGTTACAGATGGGAGGGGGTTTCAGGGTGGAGCCTGCAGCTTTGGCTTCCGTCAGCCCCGCCCTATGCGGGTCCTTCAGTGCTCGCTGCGGCGCCTCTGAGAGAAAGGTGCCCTCGATTTTCGCCTGCTGCCAAACAGTCTATGCTCTCCCACAATGAGCCCGGTATTGGGGTTCAGTTCAGTTGGAAGTGGAGTTGGAGGTGGCGTTCAGAGCAGTCTGGAGCCCCAGTCTCCTTCCGGCCAGGGCAATCCCGCGGCACAGCCGACCGTCCCTTCTCTGCGCACAGTGTGCGCGCCGCCGGGACCTCCTTTAGCCGTGGCTTCCCCGGGGTCCTGTCTTACAGCCGGGGTCCCGCCTTACAGCCCGGCTCCCTATGGATGAGCCTTGGTCTCCGGGGTCTGGGGAACTGGGGTTCAGAGCAGTCGGAGGGGGGGGGGGGGGGGGGGCCTAGCACAGTTGGAGTTTTATCTCCCTTCTGCTAGGGAACGCCCGCCAGGCACTCGTCTCCCCCTCCTCTCTGGCTCCGTCCTCTCCGCGCACCGTGTCTCCGTACCTTGGGCTTTTCCAGCTCCTCCGCACCTCCTTCTGGTTTTGTCCTTGCTTCTCGCTGTAGAATTTCCAGTCAGTCAACCTTCCTGTAGTTCTGGGCAATGTCCGTTTTATATTTTAGTTGTATTTTATTGAAATTGTTGTGTGCGGCTGCGGCTAGGTCTTCACCTGGGCGCAGCCATCTTGGATTCTTCAGAGGATGTCTTATCTTTCCATGCACTAGGTCTTATTTTCGGAGGATGTCTTATTTTCGGGGAAACACGGTAGCTACGTGTGGTTGGCTAGTAAGTGCTTGAAATGTACTAGTTCAAATAGATAAGGGCGATAAGACAGTGTGAAAAAATGTAAATCTAATTTTTTAATATTGATTGTTTAATACTCTTTGGTTATGTAAAGTTAATTGAAATTTAAACAGAGAGAGCAATGGTTACTTGTTCTGTTAGATAAAAAATCATCCCTTACGTTAATTTCAATGCAAGCATTATAGATGTAATTTACCTGGCATCACATTGTATTATTTTGGCTTTTTAGTTAACACAGCTTTAGATAACTGTTTAGGAAAAGTAGAGTATTCTAATTTCAGATTTATTCTAAGTAAACTAAACGGTCCAATAGTTTAAAGATAATAATAGAAAACAGCTTTCCTGTTGCTTACAGATCATTACCTATCTCCTTTGATGGATAAAAATGTAGTAATAACAATAAATACTTAAAATGTTGTATCTTGAACTTGCATATTGTGCAAATTAGATAAGAATCCTCACACTTAGGGTGCATGAGCCCCTGGGAAATTTAGGTATATAATAACTGAATATTATAAAGATTAAAAAGGATTAACCACAAAATAAAAATGTTTATACAAAACAACCAACACCAAAACATCCTAGCAAAGGGTTGGATTTTTAAATTATAAAGAATTTGAACAAACATCAGGGGGAATTAGTAGGGTAATAGTACAAAGGAATAAAAAACTAATATGGTCTTCTAACTTCTACTTTGAAACCTTGGGGCTATTGGGGCTGGAGGCTGTGGGGGTGAGGTGGAATGGAGTCTCACCTTCCTACCCTGCATTGCTTCTGCTCAATTTAAATGTCACTTCTTCAGAACCCCAATGTTAATCCTCATTTTCTAGAATTTTATCATTTCAGGATTTGTTAACAGACATTTATTTCTTTATTGTCTGTTTCTCTTTTTATCCTATCACCCAGTTCTGATAATTACCAGCTATGGGCAGTTTTCTCTACATCCCCATCTATTTCACTCCGATAATTTTGAAGCAAATCCCAGCCATCACACTATTTCATTCACAAACACTTAAGTAGATTTCTAAAAATTCTTTTATTTTTACTGTTATGGTCGTTGGCAGAAAAAAGTTCCCCACCCCTGTGGTAAATGCACGTTACTCAAACAAATCCTTTCACTTTTTTGTTGTAAATCCTCATCCGAGGATGTTTTTCCATTGGTTTTTAGGGAGAGTGGAGGAAAGGGAAAGACAGCGAAACATCAATGTGAGAAAAGCACATGGATGTGAGAGAATCAGACTCGGGGCCCTATCAAAGTCCAAAATAGGGAACCAGACCCCAGACCTTCAGGGCCCTGGAGGATCTCACCCTGCTTTTCTCCTCAGTGGAGCTGTTACAGGTACTTTCAGGTGCCTCCTGTCTTCGTGCATAACAGGCTAGGCTCCCTGGTGTATTCTGTACTTGTTGTTCCTTCACTGGCAGAAACTATTATCATGATTAATCAATTATTAATGCTCTTGCCGGTGTCACCAACCAGTTAAGCTAAGGAGACTCTTAAAACTAAAATGCAGCAAGTATCGATATAATAAGTTAGAAAATGCATGCCCAACCTACTAAATTACCAAAGGATATACTTTGAAGAGGACTTAAAGGGAAATAAATGCTTATGAAACAATCAAAATACCCATTTCTGTAGAGATTCCCCCCCCCCCCCCAAATTTCTTCAGAACATTATTTTGGTTATCTTGGATGTGTGAATTTTTAGTGACTTAACTTTTGATGGGATGGCTAGATTTTGAATTCTATCCCCCAGCTTCAACAATTATCAATTATGGACGGTTTTTCTCTACATTCCCCATCAACCATTTCATCCACAGATACTTCAAAATACATTTCTAAATGTTAATTCCTTTGTTTTAAACGTTACAATTCTATTATATCTAAAATAACTTGTTAAAAGCAAATTTCCAGTCAATATTCAAATTGTCCCAGTCCCATAAATGTTCACCAGTTTGTGTGAATCAAGATCCAAAAATGTCCCGTGCATTGTAAATCCTTGATAAGTCTCTTAAATTCCTTTTATTGAGTAAATGCCCCCTTTTTTGTTGGAGCTAATTTGCTGAAGGGTCGGCTCATTTGTCTCTATTCAGTTCTACTTTATGATTCTTGATATAAGTCGCTACTTACATTACAGCAATTGCCTTGTTTTCCAGTGTGTTCCTTTGAATTAGGATTTATAGGTTTCTAAAATGTAGCTGCTCATTGGGCATATAGTTTTGAGAATTGCGTGCTTTAAAATTAATCTTCTAAAAACTGCCAGCTATTGACTTGTGAAAGCTACAAAACAAGGTGCTGAGGTGTAGCCACTAGAAGTTCTTCCTGCGCTCGGAGATGGGTTTTTCCTTTAAATTTTACGGTTTCTCCTTCCCCTTAACCTTGCTGCCCGCTCTCCCTCCCCGCCCCGGCCCTCCCCGCCGCGGCCTCTGGACTTTCCTCCCGTTGGCACCCTCCTGCGCTGCGAACGGCTTCCTCGTCGCCGCTCTCCCCGCCCACTTCCTGCCGGGCCAACCGCGGGCCGCGGGCCGCACCTGCAGGGCGCGTTTCCATTGGTGACATGTTGGCGGGCCGGCCGCGGCACTTCCTCCTTTACACCCCGTGACCCGCGTCCGCTCGCCGCCCTCCCAGTCACGCGGCCTCTGCTACGGGACGCAGCCGCGCGCGCCGCCTTCCGGACTCGGACCCCAGGCCAGTCGTGGTGAGCCGCCGCGAGCGGGCGACCCCCCACCCGCCACCCGCCACCCTCACCCCCGCGGTTGGGGCGACGCTCCCTCCGCCGCCCCAGGAACTTTCCGCCGCCCCCACAGCCCGTCCCAGGAAGTTCCCGGCCGAGAGCTCCGCCCCGGCCCTGGAAGCCGCCGGCTGCCTGCGGGTCCCGGGACCTCTCTCGGTCCCCCTGGGCAGCCCCCCTCCCCGAGGCCCGTTGGAGCCGGCGCGAGAACTTCCTCTCGCCGCCCGGGACGTCCTCCCGGCGTCTCCGAAAGCCCTCCGACCCCGGCCTCCCCTCCCGCCACCGCTCGGGAAGCCTCGGGCCTCGGGCCCTCACCACCCCATCCCCCACCCCCGCGCGTCGGGGTGAGCCGCTCTCCCCGCCCTGCCCCCTCCGGTCCCCGCGCGCGCGCAGCTCGCTCCCCTCCCCGCGCAGCTCGCTCCGCCCCGGGGTCCGGCGGTACTCGCCGCTCCGCCGCGGGGTCTGTCGGGCACCAGGTCGGAGGCGGGGCGAGCTCTGGCTCCTAGTTCCGGTGCCCGGGACGCCCCGGAGCTCCACGTCCGGGACGGCGGCCACGCTTCCCGCCCAAACGGCTCGGACGCGCCCCTGGCGGCCGGCGGCCTCCGCCGCGCTAACGTCCTCACGCCGGCGGTTTCAGTTTCAGGTGGCCGCCGGGAGATGCGCCCCGAGTTCCCGCGGAGCCCCCTGCGTTTCTGAGCGACTGCGGATCGCGCTCGCTGGATGAAAATCGACGTCGGCCCTGCTCCCCTCAGCGGTGAGTTTTACAGCAAAAAAGTCAGCCGTGTGGGCTGAGGGGCGGCTCCCGCGGGCTGGGATTGAGAAATAGGAGTTTCCCAGTCAGGAAGAGGTTCCCGACCACCTGGCTGTGCGAGCTGCCAGCTGCGGGTTAAATTAATTTACAGAGGAGGGCGGGAGTGCTCTGGCCTCCCTAGAACAGTGTTTTTCAACCTTTTTTTGGGCAAAGGCACACTTGTTTCATGAAAAAAATCACGAGGCACACCACCATTAGAAAATGTTAAAAAATTTAACTCTGTGCCTACATTGACTATATATAAAGTAATTCTCTTGAATAGGAATCAAATAAACACAAAGTATTTTATAATTACTTTATTATGAAATATTAAGTAAACAAAATAGTGAAAAATTAAAAAATTCTTGTCTTGTCTGCACCTACGGCACACCAGGCAACATCTCCCGGCACACTAGTGTGCCGCGGAACAGCGGTTGAAAAACGCTGCTCTAGAACACGGCGGGGAAGGCGGGCCAGTTCCCAGCCCTGAACCTTCCAGAAGGTGGGAGGTGCGGCCTGAGCGCACTGTTTACTGCGCAGATAAACCTAATCGGCCGCCCGGCCCTGCCTGCGGGGCGCACCCGGCTTATCCTGATTGGATCTACGGAATCGGAGCAAATCCTGTAGAACCCGTAGCGATGGGCTCACCTGGAAACCCCGAGGGAGGCCCGGCAGTCCGTTAGAAAGGCGAATCCCGGCCCAGAGAGACCATTTTAAACTAACAATTTATATTTGTTCAACCCCCCGCCAGGATAGTGCCTCCTGTGGCTACTACTGGAGGCTAGTAAGACAAGGCAAATGGATATTTAAGAGAAATTAGCGACGTTCCAGTCAGGCCTTCGGGCAGCCTTATCGCGTGGCTGTGGGCGGGGGCAGTGTTTTTCCTATCGAAAGCGTATTTCATTCAACATTTCCTCCCCTTGTTCTTCCTCAGTTAATCAAAAGGTTAACCTCAGGTCACAAGAAGTGAAGCTTTGGGGTAAGACTGGGAAAGAAAGTGTTTAGTGTCTCCACGCTGCCACCCAGGGGTGTTTGTGAATTACAGCCCAGGCCATCTTTCTCTGGAGCCGATTCCAGCCCAGACACGCTGCCCAGCCCTCGCCCCCCCTAGTACTCCTGCTCCACCCACCCTCAAAATTTAAATTTCTTCTGGTAGTGTTTTATATAGAAATAGAGGGAATTGAGTTGTGCCCTCCAGGCAACTGGGAGTTGCCTTGCAGTTAATCCTCCCCATTACCCTATGAAAAGGTAAGCCTTTTAAGTGCTTGAGGTCGAGGCAGGCGAGCACTTTAATTAGGGCAGACCCCAGCCCCACTTTCTTAGGCTATGAGGAAGGAGCCAGGACCACTGCTGTCAGGTTGCTCCGGTGAGTTCTCCGCACTGAGGCCATATTACTCTTTTTTTAGGACAATTCCGGACCTACCAGGAGTGTCTCCGACTGTTGACATCCCTCCTTGTTCTTTAAGGTGAGCTAATTTAAGGAATGTAATTTTTGGTTTGTTTGTGTTATATTCAAGCATAAAATTTTCTTAGGAAAGTGAAATTGAAAAACTTTTGTCCTAAGTACTGACTCAAACAATATAAGCATGTATTATGAAAGCAAAAGTGGAAATATTATAGTTTTATGTGGTTGTTTAATTGCATAATTGATTCTTATGAAATGCCTGTTCTTTTGTGTTTCCTCACGTCTTTCCCACCCTAACTGGGCTGCCATTTTGTAGAGCAGGGTGAGGGGCCTTCAGCCTACAGGCCTTTTTAAGGCCTGAGAAATCATTGGTTTGGCGACGCGCCCCCCCCCCCCCAGGCATTAGGGATGAGTTAATTATTTGACCAAATATTGTGTTTGGCAACTAAGTAATTGCGGGTTCCATTGCTTCAGTTGAATTTTTAGGTTTGCAGACGTAGTACAAATGTAAAACACATTTTGTTATTTGATAGTTGGCTATTCAGCTGTTAATCAGTAAAAAAAGTTTTTTGATCTGTTTTCTAGTTTTCGTTTGGCGTTCGTTGAGAAATGGAAAATCAAAAGGAACATTTTCGTCATGTTTTGCTTTTTTATTTCCGCAAAGGGAAAAACGCATCGCAAGCTCATAAAAAGTTATGTGCTGTTTATGGTGACGAAGCCTTAAAAGAACGGCAGTGTCAAAATTGGTTTTCCAAATTTCGTTCTGGTGATTTTTCACTCAAAGATGAAAAACGCTCTGGTCGTCCAGTTGAAGTTGATGACGCCCTAATCAAAGCAATAATCAATTCGGACTGTCACAGTACAACACGTGAGATTGCAGAGAAGCTTCATGTATCACATACATGCATTGAAAAACACTTAAAACAACTTGGCTATGTTCAAAAACTCGATACATGGGTTCCTCACGAACTGAAAGAATCACAGTTAACGCAACGCATTAGCAGCTGCGATTTGCTAAAGAAACGTAATGAAAATGATCCATTTTTAAAGCGACTGATAACTGGCGATGAAAAATGGGTTGTTTACAACAATATCAAGCGGAAAAGATCGTGGCGCAGGCCAGGTGAACCAACTCAAACAACATCAAAAGCTGATATTCATCAAAAGAAGGTTTTGTTATCAGTTTGGTGGGATTACAAAGGAATTGTCTACTTTGAACTCTTACCACCCAACCGAACGATCAATTGTGATGTCTACATTGAACAACTAACGAAATTAAACAATGCAGTTGAAGAAAAGCGGCCCGAATTGACAAATCGAAAAGGTGTTGTATTCCATCATGACAATGAAAGGCCACACACATCTTTGGTCACTCGGCAAAAATTAATGGAGCTTGGTTGGGATGTTTTGCCACATCCACCATATAGTCCTGACCTTGCACCATCTGATTACTTTTTGTTTCGATCTTTACAAAACTCCTTGAATGGTAAAAATTTCAATAATGATGATGATGTCAAATCGTACCTGATTCAGTTTTTTGCTAATAAAGACCAGGAGTTTTTTGAACGTGGGATTATGATGCTGCCTGAAAGATGGCAAAAGGTCATTGATCAAAATGGGCAATACATTACAGAATAAAGTTATTTAGTTCCATGAAAAAATTGTCTGATTTTTTTAAATCCGCAATTACTTAGTTGCCGACTAAGTACAGGCTAATTTTGTATGCCTTCAAATAATATAAATATTCAAATGGCAGGAAAAAAGGTTCCCAAACCCCTGTTCTAGAGGAAGATATTGTTATATATCCCTCCCCCCCCCCCCCCCCCCCCCATGGCTATAAATTAATCCCTTGCTGGTCTTCAGCCTGCAGTGCCTGGGGGTGGGGCGGCTGTTTCCAGAATACATGTTCTATGCTGCGGGAGCATAGAATCATAAAATGTAGTTTGTAGCAAGAGGAAGATCTTTTGGAACTGTAGCATATTTGTGCTGAGGCTTTAAGGATTAGTAGGATTTAGCTAGACAAAGGGTTGATTGGAATATATTTGGAGAGAATTACCACGTGTGTCAAATCCAAGGGAGCCTGGCACATTTCAGGCACAGGAATAAACAAGATTTTTATTTTTTTAGGAATAAAGATTTTAAATTTTGGAGGTGATACTAGCTAGTGGATAGTGTGTGGCAGGCCACAGTTTCAAGACCTTAGAAACCTTTAGCCTTCTGGTTTGTTCTAATGTTACTGGAAGGCCACCGAGACTTTGAATGGAAGAGTGACATCAAATCACCTTAACATGGAACTCTGCAGCTTTGGATTGAGTCATTATGCTTATAGAAGTTTAAGAAACAGATTCTGGTATGGGATGTTGAAGTTAAGAGTTATTGATAGGGCTTAGGGGTATGGTTACAGTGGAGAATGGGACCACCTGAGAGTAATGATGAGTTCATTGAATTTTAGTCAGAGGCCTCAAATTATTGCGTTGAATTTAAATTATGATGGATCAAAACATAACTTGTCAATAATTGGTTCTCTCTGATACTAGTGCAGTTATTGCCAGTTTGCTATTTCTTAGCTCAAATTACCTAATCATGCTTTTATTTTTTAAGTTGTGGGTTATTTGTTTTGGTTTATGAAAAACTAGGGTGTGTGTAAGTGTTGATTTCAAAGAATGAGAGATAAGTGTTAAGCGATTCATTGATTGGCTGCCTCCTCTTTGCCCCCACTGGAGATGGAGCTCACAATCCAGACATATGGTTTTTAGGTTGATGCTTAACCATTGAGCCATGTCAGCTGGGCCAGTTTAGTTCTTTTTATATATTTGTCCATATTTTGCACATACCTCAATTCTATGAGGGATGTTTTGTTACTCATTTGAGCTAAGGCTCTATTTTTCTTCTAATATGCTCCAGTTTTTGTTGTTTCTCATCTGAGGATATTTCCTCTTGGATTTTTAGAGAGAATGTAAAGGAAGAGAGACATCAGTGTGAGAGAGAGACATCAATTGATTGTCTTCCACACGCAGCCTGACCATGAGCCTGCAACCAGGGTACATGCCTTGACCAGAATTGAACCAGAGACTCTTCAGTCCCAGGGCTAGTGCTCTATCCACTAAGCCACACATGTCAAACACAAGGCCCGCGGGCCAAATCCGG
The DNA here is from genome assembly GCF_964339955.1 of Pipistrellus hanaki. Taxonomy (NCBI): domain Eukaryota; kingdom Metazoa; phylum Chordata; class Mammalia; order Chiroptera; family Vespertilionidae; genus Pipistrellus; species Pipistrellus hanaki. The sequence goes on from NC_140516.1 coordinate 6,126,510, forward strand.
CCCGCCAGGCCTTGCAATGTGGCCCGCACCGCGCTGTCATCACTGCACTCGGCTGCGTTCCATCACAATGACACGCGGTGACAGGAGGCTTGTGATCTCGCCGGCCGTACTTGCTATCTATTACGCATGCGCATAGATAACAAGTCACTATAGGCGTGACCTATAGTCCAGCATCCGATGTGGTTGTGCGGGTGGCAGAGCAGAGGAGAGAGTGAGTGTGCGGGCATAAAAAATACACAGCAGAAGCTGCCAGTTCCTGGCATAAAGTGCAGGCATAAAAATCGCAACAGAATCTGCTATCTGTACCCAGCCAGGCATTTATTGACTGACTTTTTTTTCTCCATCTGCCAGATCAAGCTATCCCTGTGCAGTTTTCAACTTTTTCCTTCTAACGCGGATTTCCAATAAACTACATCTTTTACTGCCAATATTGATCCCAAAATGTCCAGGAAAAGAAAAGTTGACAGTGAAGGCAGACAATTTAATGACAAATGGGAAAATAAATACATGTTTGTGCTTAGAGAGGGCAAACCAGTGTGTATATTGTGTTATGAGACAGTGTCGGTGATGAAAGAGTACCATATACGTCGTCATTTTGACACCAAACATAATGTTAAGTATGGCAAATATACTTTGGAAGAAAAGCATAAAATTGTTAAAGAACTAAAAGGCAAACTACAATCACAGCAGCAAATGTTTACAAAGGCTACAGCGAAAAATGATGCTGCAGTGAAAGCAAGCTTTATAGTGGCTGAAGAAATTGCCCGTACTTCAAGGTGTTTTTCAGAGGGTGCCTTTTTGAAGCAATGCATGCTAAAAGTGTGTGAGCAAGTATGCCCAGACCAGATACAGAGTTTTCAAAATGTCAGTTTGTCAAGAAACACCATTGCAGATAGAGTTCAAGAACTCTCAGGAAATCTATCATCACAGCTGGCCGAATAGGCATGCAGTTATCTCGCTTTTTCACTTGCTATCGATGAAAGCACAGACAACACTGATACAGCGCAGCTGTCCATCTTTATACGTGCTACGAAGACCGACCTCTCTGTCACTGAGGAACTTTTGGATGTAGCTGCCATGCATGGGATGACGACTGGTAGAGAAATATTTGAGGCTGTGGAGAAATCTATAAGTAATTTTAAATTACCCTGGGAAAAGTTGGTGGGGCTAACTACCGATGGCGCACCTTCAATGTGCAGAGAAAAAGGCTTGGTTGGACTAATGAAGGAAAGAATGCAAAAAAGTCACTGCCACACACCCTTGATTACTTATCATTGCATTATCCACCAAGAGGCTATGTGTGGAAAAGTTCTGGACATGAATGACATAATGACCACAGTCATTAAAACTATTAACTTTATACGGGCACGTGGCCTGAATCATCGCCAGTTCCAGCAGTTTTTACAGGAGGTGGGTGCAGAGCATGGAGACGTGCCATACCACACAGAAGTAAGATGGCTGAGCAAGAGTGCAGTCCTCAAAAGATTTTTTGAGCTCAGAGAACAAATTGCTCTTTTCATGAAAAGTAAAGGAAAGCCCTTGCCTGAACTGTCGGATCCCGCCTGGCTATGTGATTTTGCTATGATGTGTGACATATGCGAGCATCTCGCCCAACTGAATCTGAAGCTGCAGGGACGCAAACAAGTCATCACGAAGATGTCTGACATGATCACAGCATTCCAGCGTAACCTTCAACTATGGAAGTCCCAACTGGAACAGGACAATCTTGCCCACTTTCCCGTTTGTTTGAGTATCTCAACCACTATTTCTGGTAATTTTCCTTGCAGTTGGCTGGCTACCAAAGTTAGCCGTTTACTAAGTGAATTTGAGCGGCGCTTCTCTGACTTTAGAACACAGCACTCAGGCTTTGACATCTTTGCCAATCCTTTTACAGTTGATATCAACAATGTGCCCCATCACCTTCAGATGGAGATAATCGACCTTCAGTCTGACAGTGGCCTGAAATCAAGGTTTCAGGATGTTGAAATTGAGGACTTCTACCCTCTACTGCCCCCTGACTCAATGCCAGAGCTCCGACTTCATGCTGCCCGTATTCTATCCATGTTCGGGAGCACCTATCTTTGTGAACAGATGTTTTCAATAATGAATCTGAACAAAAACAAGCACAAATCACGCATTACCGATGACAACCTCCATGCTGTTCTGCGGGTTGCTACAGCCCAAGAAATAAAACCGAACATTGACTCATTGATCCGGGGAAAACGGTGTCAGACATCTAGCCAGAAAACAAAACAATGAGCATTTTAGGTACATTCCAATATTACTGTTTTGCTTGATACCAATATTACTGTTTTGCTTGATAGCATGTGAGTTGGTTAACAGCACTGTTAAGGAAAAGATTGTTCCACTCATTTTAAATTCACATTTCTGGTTAACATTGTCAGTTTATGACTGTTCAGTAAACCATTCGGCCTGCGATTTAGGCTGGATTTTAGATTTTGGCCCCTTCTCTGATTTTGGCCCCTTCTCTGATTGAGTTCGACACCCCTGCTTTAAGAGAAAAAGAACCCGCGCTGATTACCGTATTTTTTGGACCATAAGACGCACTTTTTTTCCCCCAGAAGTGGGGGGGAAAAGTCCCTGCGTCTTATGGTCCAAATATAGCCTACACATACACTGTAAAAAAAAAGTTTTTTTACTTGCCCGGCTCTGTGTGGTCTCTGTGTGCTTGCCCGGCTCTAAAATGGTTCTAAATGCTGCTGTTTACAGGGTTGATTACATGTGTTTATGACTGTGATGTTGGGTTTTAATGCACATAAAATATTTTAGGACACTGTTTGTTTCAGAATCTTTTTGTCTTCATTTCCCTTCTCTAAAAACTGGTGCGTCTTATGGTCCAGTGCGTCTTATGGTCCGAAAAATACGGTAATCGGAAGGGCGTAATTCTTCACCACGATAACGCACGACGGCATACTGCAAGAATCATTGCTGAAAAACTGCGCCAGTTGGAATGGGAAGTTCTCCCTCAACCTGCATATTCTCCTGATATTGCCCCTTCCGATTACCATTTGTTTCGTTCTTTGCAAAACTTTCTTCTTGGAAAAAAATTTAATAAGGAAGAATGCCTCAAAAATGCATCAAAATCACAAGAATTTTACAACAGAGGGATTAAAATGCTTTCTGAGCATTGGGCACAAGTAGTAGAAAACAACGGCAACTATATTGTTGATTAAATTTTGTTGTATTGTTTAAATAAATTCGATTTTAAAAAGTATTGGAAAACGACATTAATTATTACTAGACCTAATACTTCCAGTGAAATGACACTTTTCATGAAACATTTAATTTCCATATTCTTGTATGTGCCCATTTTGAGCATTGATCACTAAAAATATTGTCTCTCATGCATATATTGCCATATAATGGTTCAGTTCCTCTTTAGAAAACTGTCCTTCCAGTTGGATTTGACCTTTACTGTTTCTGCTTGTACTCTGGTTGCCAGATGCCATAATGTACTTTATAACACCTTATTAGATTTTTTCCCTCTTAGTCCTTCCAACAAAATGAAGCAGAAATAAAGATATGTGATGTTAATGTTTCTAATGTTGACAGAGAGATAGAAATATCAATAGTGAGTGTACGCCCTCTGCTGGGCATGTGCCCTCAACTGGATTCAAACTCTTGGGACTCTTCAGTCTGAATGCCAAAGCTCTCTCCACTGAGCCAAACCAACGAGGGCTAACGTTGAAACTTTTTTAAAAAATTGATTACAGGGGGAGAGGGTTGATTCTTGCATGTACCCTGGCGGGATGGAACATGCAACCTTAGCATATTGGGACAATGTTCTAACCAACAGCTACCTGGCCAGGGAGATAATTTTTATATGAACCCAAGAAGTTTGACAATCTAGAAAAAAAAAATCATCCTTAGACTCAGCAAGCCATTGCTCTTGTATCCTTGCAGCATTGTTTATAAGGAAAAAACACCTATTCCCAGTTACAAAGGAAATGTTAGCCTGTATTGTAGTTTAAACTAGACTGTGTTCATCAATTTTTTACTTAATGTCAAAGAGTCTCAGGTTTTTGGCTTTTTTTTTTAATTTAATCTTTATTGCTCATATTATAATTGTTTCTCCTTTCCCCCCCATAGCTCCCTTCCACCCTGTTCCCATCCCACACTCTGCCCTTACCTCCCCCACCCATTGTCCTCATCCATAGGTGTACGATTTTAATTCAGTCTCTTTCTGCACCCCTCACACCCTTTTCCCCCTGATAATTATCAATTCATTCCCTTTCTTTGCCCCTGATTCTATTATATTCACCAGTTTATTCTGTTCCTCAGATTTTTAATTCACTTGTTATATTTGTTGATCATAATTTTTGCCTTTACTTTTTTCTTCCTCTTAAAGAATACCTTTCAGCATTTCATATAATACTGGTTTGGTGGTGATTGACTCCTTTTCTCTTAGAAGTTTTAAATACCCCCCACTTAAAGACCTGGAATTGAATTTTAAATTCAAGTGTATTTCGTGTGTTTCAATTTCTTAGCCTTCTCTGTAAAAGGGAGAAAATTGTATTTATTTGCATGTCTTGTTATATCAAATATATACCAATGGTCAGCATCTGCTGCTCGAGAGCCGTGGTTTGCTACTCTGTTGACTAATGAGTTTGCTGACCACTGACCTAGACTCTTGATTCCAATAATTACAGGCTATTGTTCCTTGTGATTAAGCCACTATCCCAGTGGTCGGCAAACTCATTCAACAGAGCTGCAAACCGTGGCTCTCGAGCCGCATGTGGCTTGTGAGCCAGTTTGCCAAACACTGGTATATACAAAACTAAATGGAAGTTACATACAATGAGCTCTAATTGCAGCCCCGAATATCTAAATGATGGTTAATGAGTCCTTTAGCAGTGTTCTGGAGGCTGCCCAATGACCCATCCATGAGAGAGAATCATCGATCAGCTGCCTCCTGCACACCTCCTACCGGGGATGTGCCTGCAACCAAGGTACATGCCTTTGACCGGAATTGAACCTGGGACCTTTCAGTCCGCAGGCAGACACTCTATCCACTGAGCCAAACCGGTTTTGGCCACTGGTAATATTCTTAATAACTTGGGTATAAGAATTTAAAAAGGTGATGTAGGGTTTTTCCACCACATTCCTGGAGGGGGGAAAAAAAGTGAAGGTCTGCTGCTAGAGGGCTAAGAAATGTCATATCCTGCCCTAGCTGCTGTGGTTCAGTGGATAATGCCTAGGCCTGCCGATGGCAGCGTCCAGGTTGGATTCTGATCAAGGACATGTACCTAGGTTGCAGGCCCCTCCCTGGATGTGGCCCAGGTAAGGGCTCATGCAGGAGGCAACCAATCAAAGTGTTCCTCTCACTTTCGTTTTTCTCTGTCTTTCCCTTTCTCTTCCACATTCTCTAAAATTCAATGGAAACATCCTCAGGTGAGGATTAAAAAAAAAACATGTCCTGTCAAAGACACATCTTGAAAATGCTTAAAGTTGTCATTTTTTCATGGTAAAGGAACTGGAGTCCATGTTGATGAAAACACCCTGGTGGCAGTGGCTGCAGCAGCAGGCTGATGGGGCTGGTGCCTTCCCCTGATCAGCCATCAGTAGGACATCCCCTGAGGGCTCCCAGTATGTGAGAAGGGGCAGGCACCAGGCCCCTAATATATTAGAAAAAGAAACCCAGAACAATGGGATATGTCACATTTCATCAGATCTTAAGATGCCATGGATTGTGAGGAGGTTAAACTGGTTGATTTTTTTACTAGAATTGCTGAAAACTCATTTCTTTTCAGAGTTCGAGGGTTCTCCTAGTTCTTGTTTATTTTGAACAGGATCTTTGGGTAGTTTTGCTATCGGAGAAATGAGTGGATGGATTCTCTCCGCTGCTAGTGAGAATGGGGTTCTTGGGGTGCCACTGGAATAAGCATTATTGGAAGCCCCCACAGGAAGATGAGATGTGGTAGAAAGCTTTATTTGCATGGAATTACATCCCTGGGATTCAAAGTCCCGTTTTCCTTAATCCAGCCCAGAAGAGGTGCAGGTGGGGATTCAGCAGAACTAGAAGCAAAGCCGGTTCCCATTCCAGTTTAACATTAAGCTAGTTGCAGTCCATCTGTCCACTGTGTGTGGGGATCACATGGCCTGGCCATAGACCATGTGGGCAAATGCAAGAGAGTCCTGCAGTCAGCAATGCAAGACACAGGTGCATGAACCAAAAAGCAAGAGAGCAAAATCCTGTAAGAGATTATCTCAAGCCTTCCCACGCTTGCAGTGGTCATGCCTACTCTGGCCAATAACCTATACCTAGGTGTGTCTGACAGACAAGTACTTTCCCTGTGTCACCCAGACTTTACTGGGCATGCCTCTGTCCTTCCTTTGTCCAGTTCCTTCCCCCAAGATCTGTGGGGAACAGACCTGGAGAGGTTAAATTGCAGTTTCCTGGCAATATTTGGCCATAAGTTTTGGCCTTCCATTTGCTCCTTTCCAGTTATTAATAACTAGTTAATTACAATTATATCAGTCTTAGTAATTATTATGTTCAATTGGTAAATTCACCTCTTTAGCAAAGGATCCAGGTTAAAATTTGTTTATTGAGTACACAATTCTTTTTTTTTTTTTTAATATATTTTATTGATTTTCCACAGAGAGGAAAGGAAAGAGATAGAGAGATAGAAACATCAATGGGAGAGAATCATCGATCAGCAGCCTCCTGCACACCCCCTACCAGGATGTGCCCACAACCCAGGTACATGCCCTTGGCCGGAATCGAACCTGGGACCCTTCAGTCCGCAGGCCGACGCTCTATCCACTGAGCCAAACCAGTTTCGGCTATTGAGTACACAATTCTTAAAAAATTTTTAAATGTTTTATTGATTTTTTTTTTTTTTTTACAGAGAAAAAGAGGGATAGTTAGAAACATCAATGAGAAAGAAACATTGATCAGCTGTCTCCTGCACATTCCCTACTAGGGATGTGCCCACAACCAAGGTAAATGCCCTTAACCTTAATAGAACCTGGGACCCTTCAGTCTGCAGGCCAATGCTCTATCCACTGAGCCAAACCAGTTAGGGCTACAATTCTTAAAATTCTTACGTATTCAACGGCATTTGCAACCTGGGAATGTGCCCTTGACCACAAGTGAACCCAAGACTTCAGTCCACAGGCTGACCCTCTATCCACTGAGCCAAACCAGCTAGGGCTTTGCATTCTTTATGGATTGTATATATCTTCAGGTCAAGATACTGGTGATTATGTGATTACTACTTGCAATGACAATTCCAAATTAGATTCTTTTTAACTCTTACTTCCTTGTGCCCCACATTGACAGCCAGAAACATAGAAATTCACTTTTGCAGCTCCATAGCCTTCCTCGTATTTTTATTGATGAGAAGGGTTCAAAACACTGGCATTGGATTGCTGCCTGAGAGCAGGTGGTACCAAGTAGGTTTAAGAGAGAGAACTGGGGGGAAAAGTGAACTGGGAAAAGCTAATACGTACATAGGAAGCGTGTGGCAGCTGATCAGCAAGGACTACAGAAATGTCATGGTTTGGTCAGGGAAGCAAATGGTTAGCAGAGAAAAGACTAGGAAATGTGCTTTTGTTAAACATGTCTGGTCCCCTGGACCCCAATTAAAATGCTAGGGAAGCCGAAACCGATTTGGCTCAGTGGGTAGAGCGTCGGCCTACGGACTCTGGGGTCCTGGGTTCGGTCCCAGTCAAGGGCATGTACCTTGGTTGCAGGCACATCCCCAGTAGGGGGTGTGGAGGAGGCAGCTGATCGGTGATTCTCTCTCATCGATGTTTCTAACTCTGTTCTCTCTCTTCCTCTCTGTAAGAAATCAATAAAATATATTTTAAAAACATAAAAAATAAAGAAAATAAATAAAATGCTAGGGAACAATATTTTAATTTATAAAATGACAGCAATAAAGAGGAAAAAGACCATAAGCAAATGAGATCTCAACAAAAATTTGAAGACAGGAGGATAGCTACTGTATCAGAAGCAGACACCATTGATAAGTGCTTGCCTATGAAGATAAGATTAAAAGGAACCAGTTTGGTTGCAGACTCGGGAATGCCTAAGAGAATGGGAGATATAGAGGGAAAGCAGTAAAATTAATGACAATTGGAACATTTCTCTCATCCCATACAATCCCTCTTCCCCAACCCCATGCATAGTCAACCAAGGATTTACCCTCCAGCAAGAGATAGGGAGTTTATTTCCCTGCAGAAATTGGCCCCAAGGGAGAGACTTCTGTATTTTGGCATTTGATAATCCAACAGCAAAGCAAATATAAGAGGTTCAACATTCATAAAATAAAAGTGAGTAAAATTATAGGCAAATTTTCAATTATGTATTTCAACACCTATAGCACAAATGGATAGAAAATACCTATAGCAGTCCATATGTAGTATGTATTTCAATATGTATTTCAATACCTGTAGCACAAATAATCTAAAGCACAAATGGATAGAAAATCAGTAAAGATATATAAGATTTTCAATTAACTAACTGATGTTTCTAGAAACTTAACAGCACGATAAAAATTCGTTTCAAGTTGACAGTTTTGGGCTATAAAGCAAGTTCCAAAAGATTTAAGACATGCCTGGCTGGTGTTCCTCAATGGTTGAGCGTCAACCTATGAGCCAGGAGGTAAGCATTTGATTCCTGGTCAGGACGCAGGCCCAGGTTGCCAGCTCTATTCCGGTGGGGGGCGTGCAGAAGGCAGCTGACCAGTGATTCTAATTATTGATGTTTCTATCTCTCCCTCTCCCTTCCTCTCTGAAATCAATAAAAATATATTTAAAAAATAAAATTAAGATGCATGCTGATGGTAATTCTTGCTATTTTATTTACAACTTGATAGAAAGGTATTGATCAGTTTTGTTTTAAATATGGAACGCTTCACAAATTTGCATGTCATCCTTGTGCAGGGGCCATGCTAACCTTCATTCCAATTTTAGTATACTAGTAGCCCATTGTGCAATATCGTGTGCAGTAGGCTTCCTGTCACTTCCGCGGGAGCCAGCAGGAACCACAGCATGCTGCCACAAGCTGCGCTGCTTTTATGGGAGATGGAAGCGAGCATGGGCGCAAGAGGAAGCAGCGCTGCTTCTGTGGGAGGTGGGCCCGCCATCTCCTCTCTGGTCCTGCACTCAGCAGTGGAGGCCAAACCTTTGTCCTCTGGAGGCCCTCCGCAGCCAGGCATCACCACAGCGATGAAGCAAGTATTCTGCCAAGCCGCTCACACTGCCCATTCTCAGTGGCAGCCCCTCCAGGACTAGGTGACTCTGGTGAGACTGAGAGGACTGGGTGCTGCCATCTTGTGACTATGGGTGCCGCCATCTTTTGTGATGGAGTTAAAATTAATTTGCATATTACCCTCTTTTTAGATAGGATGTGCTGCCAAAGCCAACACAGGGTTCATTTTTTGCTTCCATGCTGCCAGATGTTTTGGTAGGCCACATCCAAGAACTTGTAGACAGGAGTGGAGACACCGCAAAGTGATCCAGATCATCGTCTTCAATTGAGAACTATATTTCACCACTGCTTTAGAAGTTTGCAATTCTTACTTTTCCTTGGTACATCACTATCTATGTAACATTAGTGGATAAGATGGATAAATGGGGAATTCAGAGATTCACTGGAAAGTAGTTAGTGTAACACATAAGAGGTTTATTTTTATGTCATGACTTTTTTTGTTGATAAACAGTCAATATTTGACTAGTGGTATGCAGTATACCAAATGGATTGACAAAATGGTTATATGACAAGCCATCAACATCTATTACTGTTATCAGAACTGAGTCTGGTGTATCTTTTGCAGGTTAAAAAACTGCCACTAGATGGCAGAGCTGTACAGATGGGGGAAGAACTGCCACCATTCTCAGTATAATACAGCATAGCCGAAATGGGGTGGTGAAATTGGGGTACGAATTTAATATTCTTCAAAGAATTTCTCTTAAGTTAATAAACAATAATTAATTTTATTTATTTTATTTTTTTTAAATATATATATTTTATTGATCTTTCACAGAGAGAAAGGGAGAGAGACAGACAGCCAGAAACGTCGATGAGAGAGAAACATCCACCAGCTGCCCCCTCCACACCCCCCACTGGGGACGTGCCTGCAACCAACGCACACGCCCCCGACCGGAATCGAACCCGGGACCCCTCAGTCCACAGACCGACGCTCCACCACTGAGCCAAACCGGCTTCAGCAACAATAATTAATTTTAAAAGCGAGTAAGCAAAACTTGATTTTGGTTTTGAAATATTTTTACAACACTCTTTAATCCTGATAATGATTTCAAATTTCCTATACTGTCTGTGCTTATGTTTATAAGGCATATACTCACATTTCCAGTTTTCATTCAGGATACCTGTAACTCTCCTCTTGGTAATTGCACAACTTTACCCCCAGCTCTCTCCCCATCATCTAAAATGGCTCTGTGGCACAGAGTGTCATGATGTGTGCAATATGGTTTAGTTAATAAAATTTTGCTGTAGAATATTTTTTCTCAAAGACCCCCTATCCAGCCAAAACCGGTTTGGCTCAGTGGTAGAGTGTCCGTCTGCAGACTGAAAGGTCCCAGGTTCAATTCCGGTCAAGGGCATGTACCTTGGTTGCAGGCACATCCCCGGTGAGGGGTGTGCAAGAGGTGGCTGGTCGATGTTTCTCTCTCATCGACGTTTCTGGCTCTCTATGTCTCTCCCTTCCTCTCTGTAAAAAATCACTAAAATATATTTAAAAAAATAAAATAAAATAAAAAAAAGATCCCCTATCCAAAATCAGTAAAATAAAAGGGTTCTGCTGTAATTGGAATTCAAAGTGATTACATTCCTTTTTTTATACCCCTTGGATAGAGGGTTAAAGTGTTGCAACATTGTACATTTCCCTATTATTTTAGTTTCCTTATTTACAACTTAATAAAAACCTTTGATAGTTATTCTTAGCCAGTAAAAATTTATTGATTGTCCTATTTCATATATTATTATTTACTTGGAAAGCATAATCAGAAATAACTTTTGACGTTAACTGAAACATTGGAAGTAGAATTCATATCTAAAATTCTTGTGAAAGTTAAGGGCAAGTACATTGGTTGCGGGCACATCCCCGGTGAGGGGTGTTCCGGAGGCAGCTGGTCGATGATTCTCTCTCATCTATGTTTCTAGCTATCTATCCCTCTCCCTTCCTCTTTGTGAAAAATAAATAAAATATATTTTTCAAAAATTAAAAATAATAGCCCTGCCGAAACCGGTTTGGCTCAGTGGATAGAGTGTCGGCCTGCAGACTTTACAGTCTCGAGTTCGATTCCAGTCAGGTTACATGCCCGGGTTGTGTGTTTGATCCCTGGTGGGGGTGTGCAGGAGGCAGCTGATCAATGATTCTCTCTCATAATTGATGTTTCTCTCTCTTCTTCTACCTTCCTCTCTGAAATCAATAAAAATATTTTATTTTACTTTTTTTAATATATTTTATTTTACTTTTTTTTAATATATTTTATTGATTTTTGTACAGAGTGGAAGGGAGAGAGAAAGTTCGAAACATCAATGAGAGAGAGTCATCGATCAGCTGCCTCTTGCACACCCCCTACTGGGGATATGCCTGCAACCAAGGTATCGAACCGGAATCGAACCCGGGGCCCTTCAGTCCCCAAGCCGACGCTCTATCCATTGAGCCAAACCAGTCCTGGCGAAATCAATAAAAATATTTTTAAATAAATAACAGCCAATATAACAATAGCTGTTCAACATCATATGATTGAATCAAAATTATACATAACTTTTGGTCAGATCAGTAAAAAATACATATTTGGTGCAACACAAAATTTTAATTAGTTTAAGTGTGTCATGAGAAGGAAAACGTTGAAAATTGATGACCTGCACATCTTCTCAACTGACAGTCTTAAAGACTCTGATCAGTACTTAGAGCAAATATCCTGGCCTTCGCCTGCCTTATCATTGATGTGTTTCCTGCTTGTAAATTAAGTGCCTAGAAGGCTCCATATATGGCTCAGAGACTGTGGCTGAAGAGGTTCCATGCTAAGATGGTCATGAAGGCTTCCAACCACTTCCAAGGACGGAATCACCCCAGCTCCTCTGCCCCTACACAGGCTTCTGATGGGGGACCTACAATCTGATAGAGCACCTGACTTAAGCTGAAAAGCAATAATATTATTTTAAATCTTAGAACACATACACTTATGTGACTAGGGGGTTAAGTTTCTCAGATGTGAAATAGGAGGTTGTTTTCCTTAAAGTTTCCTTTTCCAGGCCCGTGTGAAGCAATGGAGGAGGTGACTCTGTGAATCCAGCAAACAGAACCGATAAACATGATCAGGCCCACCCACCAGGAGTCAAAACATCATCTCATCGCCTGATGACTAATGACTAAGGGCAATAACTGACATCAAGGGACCCCCCAGGCCTGCACTTGCTGCATTCCTCACCCTGTTGTGGGGTCGAACCCTGGGTTCAAAAATAAGACCACCGGAGGCTGATTAAGTAATTTAAAAAAGCAGGCAAGGATTTATTGAACTGGCCAGGACAGCCGCGAGAGCACCACACGCAGGTGGTCTCCACACGACTGCCCCGTTTCAGGGGTAGGCAATTCCTTTTAAAGGTTTAAACTGCAAGAATTTTCCTTTTGTTCCTAAAGACTAAATTCTAAAGACGGGGGACAGCCCACAGGGTTGGTTCCCAGTCACATCCTGCTGGACATTGGAATGTGCCCTATCTTGCGATAGCGATGACACAGAAGCAGAGCTCGGCGGTTAGACTCTAAAGGTTTTCTACAGTTTCTATCCCCGAAGCTACTGAGTCCGTGGGAATCAATCTCCTGTGGGCCTGGTCTGCCTCAGCCTCCAGGTCTCCACCTGGAAGCTGAAGTAAGTACGGTGTTTTAATCAGATGCAGGGGCCAGACTTAACAGGGTTAAAATTCAAACAGCAGTTTTTTACCAAAGTATGGTTGCCACTATATTTCAACCCCAGCCCCTTCCCCTTAGAATCTGTCCCCCCCAATCTTGCTGGGAGGCAGGATTTGATGCTGGGAGGCACCTGTCTGCTTGGTTGGCTGGCCTTCTCAATAAATGCCTAAATGTGATTTAACTCTGCCTTCCTATGGACACAGCGACAGCCTAACCCGGCCACATTCCCAGGCACTGCCCTTCCAAACGGAGGACTACAACCCTCTCTGAGCTTCAAAGAGTTACAGAAAACGAGCCTTCGGTCTTCCACAACTCCAGAGTATGGGAATAAAATACCTGAGGGGTTAAAATAGAGGAGAGGGAGAGAACTATATGTAAGTTTGAGGCGCAGGAAACTGACCACCAAGGAGTTTTAAAGTAAAGTTTATTCCCCGGTAATGAGCGGGACTCATTATGGAGGTAGAGAAATCAGAATTGAAGGAGTTGGGGAGGGGGGATGGACCCAGCCCGGCTGCCACCTGGACATGGAGGATCAGCAGCACGTGGCTGCTCTGGGGGTCCTTTTAAGGAGAGGAACAGGAGAGGGTTGGACCCAGGGCAGAACAGGAAGGGGTGGGCTCCAGGACACTTTGGCAGGCACTGATTGATGGCTCAATGTCTTGGGGATGTCTCTGTGACAGGTGCCAGTAATGTCATAACTCCGCCCACCAGTTGGGAGGAGGGAGAACATTATACTATATAAATCAACAACAAAGGCCAGTCAGGGGCTCGGTACATGCTTCCTGATCCGCGCTTGGCCGGCCAGAGGGGCAGGCCAGCCACACTGCCTCCAGGCCGCAACAGGCGCCTTGTGGAGCTTAAAATTAATCCCAGCGTCGTTTCCCTCTCCCCACCTCCCCATACCAGCAGTTTGCCACAGAAACTACAAACATACGATGGCTGGGGTCTCCGGAGAGGAGGGTGTGCTTCGCTATGGGCGGCCTTTCTCAGTAAACCTGCTTTTCTACTTTAACTCTGGCTCAGGTCTCGAATTCTTCCCTGCAGGGAAGCCAAGAACTGTCTTGGCTCGGGGTTCGAGTTCCCATTCGGGCCTCGACAGCCCAGCACCAGCCGGCGCACTCAGGCGGCGGCGGGAGGACTTTGCGCCGTTAGCGGGGGGAGGTGGCGCGGGGGAGGCAGTGACGCCGGAAGCGCGGGGGTGGCCGGGGCGGGGCTGGGCTCCGGGGCCCGGCCGCCGCCACGTGGCGCTCCAGGCCCGCTGCTGTCGGCCCCGCGCCCCTGCCCACCCGCCTCCCCACCCCGGGAGCTGCAGCGCCCGAGCCCGCGCCCCCATCCCGCTTCTGCCCGCCGGCGCGGACTCCGCGGGGTGCCCACGGAACCCCACCTTTCCCGGGGGGACGCGACGCAGTCCTATTTCCACGACGGAACCGGAAGGACGCAGACAGCCGGGGGGCGGGGCCTCCACGGCGGGCTTCCGGGCACCAGGACCACCTGGCCGCCATTTTGTCGCGCCCTGAGCGGAGCCGGGATGGGTCTGCGGTGGGGGCGGGGCGGGGCGGGGCGGGGCGGGCGGGCCCTGTGGGCGGGAGCGGGGGAGGCGGGCGGCGGGCTGAGTCCTAGAATGCTGACAGGGGGCCCCCGGTGAGCCCAGAGGAGAGCCGTTTCCTGCCGGGAGGAAAGGGGATCAGGAGCGAATAGCGGCTCCGGCGGCGTGAGAAGTGGGCATAGGTGTGTCCCTGCCGGTGGGTCGCTACTCGGCACCGTTCAGCCGCCCCTGTCGCTCGCTGACCCTCGGAGTCCGGGCTGTGGCTCGGCTGGTCCGCGGGGACAGTGCGGGCGGAGGGGCCGCTGCTCAGCCCTCACCGCCCGGATCGCGCGCCAGTTCAGGATGCCGGTTCCCGCCGCCTCCAGGCAGGCCGCCGGTGCTTTGGCTCTAAACCAGACAGCCCGGACTTGCAGCCCTTCGTGAGGAATTATCGGAACCAAGGGCTGTCGTGTTTGCGTGGCAAAGGCTGGTAGGCGTCCCCCTTTGCTTTCCAACTCGGTTGTGATCAGATGCAGCCCCGAGAGGCACAGTGGGTACCTGATGGAGGTAAGCAATGTCATAAGACACATGGAGTAAAAAATACTGACGGATGGAAGGAGAAGAAAATGACAGTCATGCCTGAACAGCCAAAAACACCCTGTGCAGTCACAAACATACCCAGATATTCCTTCACCCGCTAACGTGGCTACTCCAATGACATGTAGGCCTTCTTTCTAAATAAAACTTATTTACTGACTGAATTGCCCCTGCTTCCTTACTCTGTTTCCTTGGATCCTCCAAAGTCACCTAACACAAGCGCAGAGGCTATACTCCCTCTTCAACACCTTCTTCCGAGACATCTAGAGCAACCAATAACCATTATTTTGTAGTCTTTGGTGGGCATCACCAGTGTGGGTGAATTTATATATTTGAATTATACCTGACCATACACAAAATCAAACATTAGAGCCCATAACCTAATCAAAACAAGTAATGTGAAAGTAAACTAGAGCAACACCTTGTGTATAAAACTTGTTTGCTGCCTTGGCCCATGTGTCTCTTCCTTGAGCATCATCCCCGGCACCATAAGCTGCAGATCAGGGCACAGTGGACCCAGGTTGTGGGTTCCTATGGGAGGCAATCAATGTTACTCTCCAACATCAATGTTCTGTCATGTTTTTTTCTCTCTCCCTCTCTAAAAAACAGTAACATGTTTTTAAAAATATTTTAAAAACTGTATGCTAAACACTGCTGAATGTGTTGGATTTTAACCAGTGGACAATAATGGTAAAATCAGATTAAAGTCTATAGTTTTAACAGTATTGTACCAATGTGAGTTTCATAGTTTAACTAACAGATATGCCATGGTTATAGAGACATTAAGTATAGAAGAAATAGGGAAGAGTATTCACAAGCTCCATGTATTTTTACAACTTTTCTGTAAATTAAAATTATTCCAAATAATTTTTTAAAATATATTTTATTGATTTTTTACAGAGAGGAAGGGAAAGAGATAGAGAGCTAGAAACGTCGATGAGAGAGAAACACCGACCAGTTGCCTCCTCCACACCCCCCACCAGGGATGTGCCCGCAACCAACGTACATGCCTCTGACCGGAATTGAACCTGGGACCCTTCAGTCCGCAGACCAACGCTCTACCACTGAGCCAAACCGGTTCTGGCCATTTTATTTTTTTAAACTTATGCACAATTTATCCGCCAGGGAGAAGGGTAATTTTTGCTTTTAGCTGAGATCGTGGTGGTTATTGCATCTTGAGTGATCCTGGAAAAAGTAACAGAAATAGTCAAAGCTCTTTTGCCTCAGTTCCAATTTCTTGCTTTTTTCCTGCCCAACATTTCAGTATCTTACCTGGGTCCCCACACACTTTAACCTCTCTGAATACGTGGCCATCAGTCACTGAAAGTGACCACATCTGCTCTAGTTCCTGCCCCACTATTTTGTTGTCAGAAAAGTGAAAGTAATTTTAGGATTTCTGAGTGCTTTCAGAGTGGAAATAAGCTATAAGCAGATGAGAACCACAAAGATACAGGAGGAGAAGTTGTCCAGGCAGCAATGTGAAATCAAAGGAGAGGGAAATTCTGCGAACACATTAACACATCTGAGCCTTCATTGATGTGGCATTGGCCCCCAGCCTTAACCCCAGGACAGGAATTAGTCAACCCTGAAATGGAAGGCATCAGACTATATGATAAACCAACAAAACCTAGAAAATAGGAAGGATATCCAATCCTGAACACAAGACAGTCAGTCACCAGGAGTATAAATATAACAGCCCAATTTTTTGCAATTGCTGTGGACAGAAATTTTCATTCGGGGAATTTTTCCAGGGTAAAAGAATGAGAGATGTAAATATTAACAGCAAGAGAGCCCGGCCAGCATTGGCTCGGTGATTGAGCATCAATCTATGAACAGGTGGTCACGGTTCAATTCCCAGCCTGGGTTGTGGGCTTGATCAAGGTAGCCGATCAGTGATTCTATCAATGTTTCTAACTCTCCCTCTCCCTTCTTTTCTGAAATCAATAAAAAATATATTTTTTTAAATATATATATCAACAGCAGAAGAGATGAAGAAGCTTTATTTGATGGACAGCAATTAGAACCCTAAGAGAAGTTTGTCTCCTGGAATCCAGTGGCTTTCATGATGTAGTAGGAGTGGAGGCTAGTAGCCATCTTTGTTTTTTTAGCTTTTTTTTTTTTTTTTAATATATATTTTTATTGATTTTTCACAGAGAGGAAGGGAGAGGGTTAGACAGTTAGAAACATCAATGGGAGAGAGACATCGATCAGCTGCTTCCTGCACACCCCCTACGAGGGATGTGCCCGCAACCAAGGTACAGCCCTTGACCGGAATCGAACCCGAGACCCTTCAGTCTGCAGGCCGACCCTCTATCCACTGAGCCAAACCGGCTTTGGCTAGCTTTTTTTTTTTTTTTTTTTTTTTCTTTTTTAATAGTATTTTATTTCATATCAACAAGTAGCAAAGCAGGAACACTTAATCTTATTCTAGCTTAATTTATATCTCCCAGGTGTGTAGACAAGCAGCTCACATTTTGCCTCTTAGAAGTATGAAAAAAATTTTAGAGATTCATTTTGATTTGTTTTAACTTCTGAATATAATTAATGGAATGGGGGGGAAAGGGGCATCTATAATATTCTCAACAATAAATATCTTTTTAAAATGAGGAGGAAAGAAAAAAATTAATGGAATAGTTTAATATTAAACCTTTGCCATGTGCAGGTTTATCATGTAGTGGTGACATAAAAGTTCCATAGGAACATGTTTGAGTAAGTAAAGCTACAGAAAATGCTTCCGGAAAAATATTTTGATTACAAATAAAATCGAAATAAAATATCTAGTTTTAAAGAACTAGGTATTTTTTCTAAATTAGAAAAAAAATCTTCCAAAATTTGAGTGTAATTTGTAAGTATTTCCAAGTGTAATGCCATAGAGTAGAAAGGCTAAATCTGACATATCCCTTAAAAAAAGAGGAGGGCCCTAGCCGGGTTTTCTCAGTGGTTAGAGCATCAGCCTGTGGACCGAAGGATTCGATTCCCAGTCAAGGGCATGTACCTGGGTTGTGGCTTGGGGGAGGAAACCAATGGATGTGTCTCTCTCACGTTGATGTTTCTCCCTCTCTATCTCCCCTCCTCCCCTTCTTTCCACTTTCTCTGAAAAGCAATGGAAAAAACATCTCAGGTGAGGATTAACACATACACACAAGAGGAGGGAAAGAGGCTGTTTTCAAGAGCGGCTCTCCTTAGTAGATGCACTTTAGAGGCAAAAAGTCATCTACATGAAGATTTACCGAGATGCAACAAGGACTATTTTCTAACTATGATGATGGGGAAGAAGCTTGCAGTCCTTTTAAAAATTTAAATAGCACAGTTCATTCACAGGCCCATTGGATAGCTTACACATACATATTAAGTATGTGATTATTATTTCTTGATTTCCACCACACATGAAATGGATTTTTTGGAAAGGACTTTACTTTTGCCGAAACCGGTTTGGCTCAGTGGATAGAGCGTCGGCCTACGATCTAAAGGTCTCAAGTTCTAGTCAAGGGTATGTACCTTGGTTGCAGGCACATATCTGGTGGGGGGTGTGCAGGAGGCAGCTGATCAATGTTTCTCTCTCAACAATGTTTCTAGCTCTCATCTCTCGCCCTTCCTCTCTGTAAAAAAAAAAAAAAAAATTAATAAAATATACGATATTTAAAAACAAACAAAAAAACACACCTGGGACCCTTTGGTCTGCAGGCCGATTGGGGGTGCGGGTGGGGAAGGACTTTACTTTCTTTGAGAGCAGTTTTAGGTTCATAGCAAAACTGAGAGAAGGTAATGTATAGAAATTCCCCACAAACTCCCTGTCGCCACACATGTATAATCTTCCCCGTCGTCTACACTGAGTGGCCAGATTGTTTTGGTCTCTAAACACGTAATAATCTGGCCACTCAGTGTATGTCCAATATAATAAACGGCTAATATGGAAATTGTCCCCTCGACCAGGAGTTCTACCAGCAGGCAGGTCGGCCAACCACCCATGTATACACACATACACACACACACACACACACACACACACACACACACACATACTGAGTGGCCAGATGCATTCAGAGATCATAATAACATAATAATCTGGCCACTCAGTGTATATCCCCCACCAAAGTGGTACATTGGTTACAATTGACGAGCCTGCATTTACACATTATAATCGCCCAAAATCCACAGCTGGCAAGCACAGTTACAGCAACACGAGCACCTCCCGCCTCCACGGCAGCCTACCCAGCAGCAGCGGCAGCAGGCGCAGCTGGGCCAGAATGAGCAGGTGTGGCACAGCACCAGGCCCGGGCTCGCACTCGGACTCCTCCCCTGCCACCTGCCACTTCACACACTACTACATCCTGGTGCTGTGCCACTCCTGCTCATTCTGGCCCAGCTGCGCCTGCTGCCGCTGCTGCTGGGTAGGCTGCCGTGGAGGCGGGAGGGGTAGAGTTGCTGCAGCTGTGCTTGCCAGCCGTGAGCCAGGCCTCTGGAGCCCATTGGTCAGCTGAGCAGCATTCCTGCTGTGAGAGCGCACTGACATTGGGTGCTCCTGCATTGAGTGTCTTCCCCCTGGTGGTCAGTGCATGTCATAGCGACTGGTCAACTGGTCTTTCAGTCCTTAGGTCACTTAGGCTTATATATATATAGACTAGAGGCTTGGTGCATGAAATTCAGCACGGGCAGGGGAGATGGTGTCCCCTCAGCCCAGCCTTCATCCTCTCACAATCTGGGACCGCTGGCTCCTAACTGCTCACCTGCCTGCCTGCCTGCCTGATCGCCCCTAACTGCCAGCCTGATCACCCCTAGCCACCTCTGATTGCTGGCCTGATCACCCCCAACTGCCCTCCCCCCACTGGATTGGTTGCTCCCAACTGCCCTCCCCCCCCCCCCCACCAGCTTGGTCACACCTCACTGCCCCACTCTGCTGGCCTGGTCGCCCCTCACTGCCAACCTGGTCACCCCATGCAGCCTGTTCAGTTGTTTGGTTGTCCCTCACTAACCCCCCTACTGGCTTGGTCACCCCACACAGACTGCTGTTCGGTTGTTACTGTGAGGGTGTCCTAACCAATTTGCATAGTACCCTTTTATTAGTATAGATATTAAAGGTGGAAGCAAACGAAGTGTTCATTGACAGTTGAATAGATAAACAAAATATGATAAAGCCCTGGCCTGTGTGGCTTAGTTGGTTGAGCGTTCTCCTGTGCACCAAAAGGTTGCTAGTTTGATTTCTGGTCAGAGTATGTGCCCAAATGGCGGACTCAATCTCCAGTAAGGGGCATGCAGGAGACAGCTGATTGATGTTTCACTCTCACATGGATGTTTTGCTCTCTCTCCCTCTCCTTTCCTTTCTCTCTAAAAATCTATTTTTTTTTTTAATAGTCTAAAAGCCGAAACCGGTTTGGCTCAGTGGATAGAGTGTTGGTCTGCGGACTGAAAGGCCCCAGGTTCGATTACAGTCAAGGGCATGTACTGATTGGGGGCACATCCCCAGTAGGGAGTGTGCAAGAGGCAGCTGATCGATGATTCTCTCTCATCGATGTTTCTAACTCTCTATCCCTCTCTCTTCCTCTCTGTAAAAAATCAATAAAAAAAAGTATTAAAAAAAAAAGAAAGCACAGCAGTAATTAAAAAAAATAGTCTAAAAGATGGTAAATTTTATGTTGTATATTTTACCACAATTAAAATAAAAACTAAGGCTCTGGCCAGTGTGGCTCCATTGATGTTTCTGTCTGAGCCAAAAACTGGCCAGTTTAATGTGTCATTTAAAATGTATTTTTTGCCGGGACAGGTTTGGCTCAATGGATAGAGCGTCGGCTTGGGGACTGGAGGGTTCCGGGTTCGATTCCGGTCAAGGGCATGTACCTTGGTTGCGGGCATATCCCCAGTAGGGGGTGTGCAAGAGGCAGCTGGTCGATGACTCTCTCTCATCGATGTTTCTGGCTCTCTCTCTCTCCCTTCCTCTCTGTACAAAATCAATAAAATATATTTTAAAAAAATAAAAATAAAAAAATAAAAAAATAAAAAAATAAATGTATTTTTATTGCCCTACCAGTCTGACTCAGTGGATAGAGTGTTGGCCTGTGGACGAAAGGGTCCCAGGTTTAATTCCAGTCAAGGGCATGTACCTTGGTTGCGGGCACATTCCCAGTAGGGGATGTGTAGGAGGCAGCTGATCAATGTTTCTAACTCTATCCCTCTCCCTTCTTCTCTATAAAAAAATCAACAAATATATTTAAAAATTTTTAAATATATATTTTTATTGATTTAAGGGAGAAAGGAAGAGGGAAAGAGATACAGAAACACCAATGATGAGAAAGAATCAATGATCAGTTGCGTTCTGCAAGCCCCATACTGGGGATCCAGCCCACAACCCGGGCATGTGCCCTGATTGGGAATGGAACCGTGACATTCTAGTTTATAAGCCAATGCTCTACCGCTGAGCCAAACCGGCCAGGCTGATTAGCACAGTTTTAAGACATAAAGAGGATATTTATGTAGCATTAAAGTGCTCATAAAACTATGATCACAGGCAATTGAAGAGGTGGAAAAACTGTTGTTGATTTGGATAAATGTAAAGCAGTTAGCCAGTGACAGCATTTCAGAGGCAGTGATATGTGAAAAAGCCAAGATGCCACACCCCTGGAGTGAGTGCTGAAAGTGATTCATTTAAGGCTAGCAGGGGGTGGTTTGATAAATTTAAGAAATGAAGTGTTTGTTTATAGGACATTAGACATGTACTTTATATAAGAAATGTTAATGAATTAATTCAATTTTCATTACTTTTAATGAAGAAAAAATGATTCGGTTTTCAAACAAATTGTTTCTCCAACAGCTTTCTGGAACTAATTAAGTTCAAGAACCAAGGTTCCACTGCACAAACAAGTGGAAGCATATACCATGTTGATAAGTTGGATGAATTAACTTCATTAATATAATTAAAATTAACATAATTTATCTGTCCATAGCAACCCCTATTTAAATATCAACAGTGCCCTGGCTGGTTTGGTTAAATGGAGAGAGCACTGGGCTGTGGACTGAAGGGCCTGGATTCAATTCTAGTAAAGGGCACATACCTCAGTTGCAGGCTCAATCTTTGCCCCTGGTCAGGACTCGGGTGGGAGGTAACCAATTGATATATCTCTCTCACATTGATGTTTCTCTCTCCCTCTTTCTTTCTCTCTCTCTTTTTCTCCCCCCTCACTTCCACTCTCTTTAAAAATCAATGGAAAAATATCCTCAAGTAGGATTAACAACAACAACAAAATACTAATGGCATATTTCACAGATCTAGAGCAAACACTCCAATTTATATGGAATCAAAAAAGATCCCAAATAGCACTAGCAATGCTGAGAAAGAATAACAAAGATGGAGGGATCACAACACCAGGTATCAAGTTATAGTACAAAGCCACTGTAATCTAAACAGCCTGGTACTGCCACAGAACAGGCATATAGACCAATGGAACAGCACAGAGACACCAGAAATCAACCCACGCCAATATTTTCAATTAATATTTATCAAAGGAGGTACAAGCATACAATTGAAAAAAGACATTCTCTTCAAGAAATGCTGCTGGGAAAATTGAACTAGACCAGTGGTTGGCAAACTCATTAGTCAACAGAGCCAATATCAACAGTACAGCCAAAACTGGTTTGGCTTTACTGTTGGATAGAGCGTCAGCCTGGGGACTGCAAGGTCCCAGGTTTGATTCCAGTCATGGGCATGTATCTTGGTTGCGGGCATATCCCCAGAAGGAGGTGTGCAGGAGGCAGTTGATTGATGTTTCTAACTCTCTATCCCTCTCCCTCTCTGTAAAAAATCAATAAAATGTATTTTTAAAAAATATCAAAAGTACAATTGAAATTTCTTTTGAGAGTCAAATTTTTTAAACCTGGACTATGTAGGTAGGTACATTGTTATTAACTTAATTAGGGTACTCCTAAGATGGCCTTTGCTAAAAACTCAAGGGGCCAAAGAGCTGTATGTGGCTCTCAAGCCCCAGTTTGCCAACCACTGAACTAGACCATCAATTTACACCCTACACAATAATAAACTCAAAATGTATAAGACTTATATGCATGCCATATATTATTTTATTGATTTTATATATTTTAATATATAAATATATTTTTATATTTTTAAATATATTTTATTGATTACATAAATATATTTAATTTAAATATCTTTTAATATCTTTTATTGATTTTTTACAGAGAGGAAGAGCGATAGAGAGTTAAATGTAAGTTATGAAACCATAAAAAATCCTAGAAGAGTTAGGCAGGCATAGTTCAGTGGCTGAGCATTAACCTATGCACCAGGAGGACATGGTTTGATTCTCAATCAGGGCATATGCTCCAGTTGTGGGCTTGATTCCCAAAGTGGAGCATGCAGGAGGCAGCCAATCAATGATTCTCTCTCAATCGTTGATATTTCTATTTCTCTCCCCCTCTCCCTTTCTAAAAGCAATAAAAATATGTTTTTAATAAAAATCCTAGAAAAAAAATATAGGCAGTAAAATCTCAGACATTTTGTAGCAAAATTTTCACTGATACATTTCCTAGGGCAAGGGAAACAAAGGAAAAATAAATAAATGGGACTACATCAAACTAAAAACCTTCTGCACAACAAAATAAATTACTAACAAAATGAAAAAGGAGCCTGCCCGTGTGGCTCAGAGGTTGAGTGTCAACCGATGAACAAGGAATTCATGGTTTGATTCCCTGTCAGGGAACATGCTCAGTTTCCCAGGTTCATCCCCATAGGAGTGGAGCAGGAGGCAGCTGATCAATGATTCTCTCTCATCATTGATACTGCAATCTCTTCCTTGCTTTCTCTCTCTCTCTGAAATCAAAAGTACAATGATTGAAATTTCTTTTGAGAGCTAACTTTATTTTATTGATTATATATATTTATTGATTTTTTTATATCAGCACAGTTAGTGGAAGAAAACAGGTACAGAATCATTAAGGTAACTTTCCTACGATCACTCAGCTTATAGGTGACAGGTCTGAGCATGGAGCTGAGTCATTCTGGTTCCAGAATCTGGACTCTTAATTGTTAACCCTTTAAAAAAATATTTTATTGATTTCAGAGAGGAAGGTAGAGGAGAGAGAGAGAAAGAAATATCAATGTGAGAGGAGAGGAACATCAATGATGAGAGAGAGTCACTGATTGGCTGCTCCTGCACGCCATATATTAGTTTATTGATTTTATATATTTTAATATATAAATATATTTTTATATTTTCAAATATATTTTATTGATTAAATAAATATATTTAATTTAATTATGTTTTAATATATTTTATTGATTTTTTACAGAGAGGAAGAGAGAGAGAGTTAGAAACATCTATCAGCTGCCTCTTGCACACCACCTATCAGGGATGTGCCCCAACCAAGGTACATGCCCTTGACCAGAATCGAACCCAGGACTTTTCAGTCCATAGGCCAATGCTCTATCCATTGAGCCAAACTGGTTTCAGCGCACCTGGGTTATCTTTTTTTTTCTTTTTCTTTTTTTAAAAATATATTTTATTGATTTTTTACAGAGAGGAAGGGAGAGAGATAGAGAGCTAGAAATGTCGATGAGAGAGAAACATCGACCAGCTGCCTCTTGCCCACAACCAATGTACATGCCCTTGACTGGAATTGAACCTGGGACCTTTCAGTCCACAGACTGACACTCTACCACTGAGCCAAACCGGTTTCAGCGAACACCTGGGTTATCTTATTCCTCATCTCTACCTACCCTGTTTCCCAAAAAATAAGACAGTGTCTTAAATTAATTTTTGCTCCCAAAGATGCACTAGGTCTTATTTTCAGGGGATGTCTTATTTTTCCATGAAGAAGAATACAGTACACATTTATTGTTAAATGAAAATAAAGGAAATTTATTACCTGTATACGGTACGGTAGTACGGTAGTTGTCAACACAAACCAGACAAACTGTGAATCCTACAGTATCAAGAATTTACTCATTTATTCACTGACAATCATGTCATCATCTTCTGGAACATCATCATAGCAATCCAATTCCTGAATTTCCTGGTGAATTTCTTGTGACTCCATTTCTTTCAGAAACAGTGGACCAAATCTCTCATGTTTAGCCTAGGGGGGGCCTTATTGTCGGGGGGATGCCTTATATTTCACTCAGAAGGAAACCTGTAAGTAGGTCTTATTTTGGGAGGATGTCTTATTTTTGGGGAAACACGGTAGTAGAGCACCTGACCTCAAGAAGATACATTATATTTGGACCGGACCTATATATACTGTAGCTGGGCACTTCAGTTTGCTTTCTCACTTCATCCTTTCCTTTTCTCAGATGGGAGAGGGTTTGAGAATCAGCCTAAAATTTCTCTCTCCCTGGGTTCAAGAGTGTAACAGTGCCAAGTTGGCATGGCTCAATAGTTGAGTATCAACCTATGAACCAGGAGGTCAAGTTCAATGCAGGGTCAGGACACAAGCCTGGCTCAATCCCCAATCTATGGCGTGCAGGAGCAGCCAATCAGTGATTCTCTCTCTCATCATTGATGTTCCTCTCCTCTCACATTGATGTTCCCCTCTCTCTCTCTCTCTCTCTCTCTCTCTCTCTCTCCTTTACCTTCCTCTCTGAAATCAATAAAATGTTTTTAAAGGGTTAACAACAGTCCAGATTCTGGAACCAGAATGACTCAGCTCCATTCTCAGACCTGTCACCTACAAGCTGAGTGATTGTAGGAAAGTTACCTTAATGATTCTCTACCTGTTTTCTTCCACTAACTGTGATGATAGTAATACCACTTGGGTTGCTATGCTTAAATGTGATTAAGTATTCACAATATTGCAAAGCACAGTGAAGGTGCAATGTTAGCTATTGTTATTGCTGTGCTAGATACTGTGATTTTAATTAAGAGCCCTCACTGGGCTATGGTGATTCTGCCTACCCATGGACACTCTCCTTGGTCAAATGTGTACAGAGTTTTTTTAGGGGTTAATTGGAAAATTTTAATAGCTCCTAGATAATACCTCTGTATCACTGTTTTAGATTAGTGGTTTCCAGAGAGGAGTTTATTTTAAAACATTTATTTTTAAAGATGTTAAATTTGTGCTAATCTACTGATATAAACAAGAGGGAATAAGCAGGCAGGTCAATATGTAAGATAATGTATCTTGGGGTGACCTTTATTTGTGCCAAGTTTAATTGTTTCTGAACCATAGACTTAAAGTTGCATCTCTGGGCAAGTACTCTCAAGAATCAGAAAATATCTCCTTACATTTCAGAGCTTAGGGGAGATACTTTTGTGGACACAAAGGTTAAAAAAAAGGGTGGAGACCCCTATGTCCCTATAGCTGAAGAGGTCCATAGACCAAGTGTGGGCCAGCATTCTCCAGTTGGAGAGATGGGCCAGACATTTGTGGAAAAGGCCAGAGATCTGTGGCACTAGTGACAGTGCTGGCACTCACCTCTAAAAACCCCCTAGTGCAGCCCAAGTGTTCATCAATAGATGAGCAGATAAAAAAGCCATAGTACATTTACATAATGGAATACTATTTGGTCATAAAAAAGAAATCTTATCTTTTGTGACAACATAGATAATCCTGGATAGCATTATGCTAAGTGAAATAAGCCAGTCAGAGAAAGACAAGTACCATTTAATTTCACTCATATGTGCAATCCAATGAACAAAATAAACTAACAAATAAAATAGAAACAGATTCATAGCCAAAATCAGTTTGGCTCAGTGGATAGAACATCAGCCTTTGGACTGAAGGGTCCCAGGTTTCATTCTGGTCAAGGGCATGTACCTTGGTTGCGGGCACACCCCCAGAGGGGGGTGTGCAGGAGGCAGCTGATCCATGTTTCTCTCTCATCGATGTTTCTGACTCTCTCTGTAAAAAAAAAATCAAGAAAATGTATAGATTTTAAAAAAGAAACAGATTCATATATACAGAATCTAATACAGGCTAATAGCTGTCAGAGGGAAGGGGGGCGTTGCAGGACTGGTGAAAAAGGTGAAGGAATTAAGAGGAAAAAAAGCTCACTGACACAGACAACAGTACAGTAATTGCCAGAGGCAAAGGGGTGTAGAAGATATAGGGAGAATAAATTATGAGGAAGGAGACTTGACTTGGTGAACACACTATATAGAGATTATGTATTATAAAACTGTATATCTGAAACCTATAAAATTTTATTAACCAACTAGAGGCCCTTTGCACGGAAAGACCTTCCTTCCCCTGGCTTCGCTCCAAGGCCCTAGCCTCACTCACAGACTACAAGGATTACTAAAGGAAATTTAGGGTCAACGATGAAAGTTAAGACCTCTACCCTGTCCTTCGTCTGCTTCATTTGCCAGTGCTACCACCAGCCCCTGAAGCTGGTTTGGTCCATGGAGACCTCAGCCTTGACCTCAGCCAAGAACTTGCAGCTTCAAAGCTCCCCGCAGCTCAGGGGCAGCCAGGAGAAACTCCAGAGGAAGGCTCTCCCTCCAGGGTGGAGAGAGATGTTGCAAAGCTGCAGGATAGTGTCCATGGCTGGACCCGCCCTGTTGATGGCAAGAAGTCCATGTACGGCCCCAGCAACTTCACCCTGCTGGGACTCTCAGTAGCATCCAGAAAGCCATGAGGGACATTTTGACATCCTTTCTGATAAAGATTTGGACCAACCCTATGGGAGGACTGTACTGACAATCTTTTGGAGCAGCTGGACGCCCAGCTCAGGATCTCAGAATCTGACAGTCAGAAAAATGCTGTTTGGAGACCAGGGATGGATTGAGGATGAGATGGAAGCACTGCAGGAGCTGAAGGTTGTGGAGCTGGAGGAAGTGAGGCAGGTCTAGAAGTTGGAGGAGGTAGAGAAGAACTGAGAAAAGGCAGCTGTGGCTCTGGAGGCAGCCCAAGCTAAGACTGAGACACTGGAAAAGCAGGAAAGGCAGTGCCATAGGGACTACAGTAAATTGCAATTAGGACTATAGGATGAGCTGAGAAACGTGGAGAACTGGCTGTGGTACTCCCAGACCCGCATAACTTGTCTAAGATCTGCGGCGATGGCCCCTGGGCCATCATCAATAACTTCAGATTGGGCTGTGTCCCCACTGTCCTGCTTGCTGGAGATCAATGCAGGCTGGGGGTGAACAGCCTTGCTGCTCGTGGCCCCGTCTAACACAATTGGTCTGCAGTTTCAGAGCAACTCATCCTCTGCAGAAACCACTCCTGAGTCATTAACAGAGGACCCCACTGAGCTGCCCTTGTGTTGTACCAAGGGGAAAAGGGCTTTCTTGGATAACAAGTTTGACCAGGCAATGGTGGCCTTCCTGGACTACATGCAGCAGTTCGAAGAGGAAGCTGAGACAGGTGAGCCGGCTCTCTACACAGGGTCCATGTGGAGAAGACCCTGGAGCCAGTAATGAATTCTACTACATCAGAACCCAGCTGAACACAAAGGAGCGGTGGAAAAGGCACTCACGTTCATGCTTACAAATTTTAAGTGGAGCCTAGCTTGGGTCTCCTTAAGGTACTGTCACAAATAACTATTTGAACATCATGCTAAGTAAAATACACCAGTCAGAGAACTATAGAAACAGACTCAGAGAGAACAGGCAGACAGCTCTGATGAGGATATGGGAGATAAATGGTGATGGAAAACAACAAAATAAAGGGGAAAATACTTTTTAAAAAAGGATTACTGCATCATTGATGAATAATAGAGAACTGTCAAATTTTATGGGATTAAATAGCCTATTGGGCTCAGAGTCCCTCCTAACGAACTGCATAAATGTCTTCTTGGGCCTGGTTTCACAGTCCCAAAATTTGGAAGCATTACTATTCTTGGTATAATTTTAATTTGTTTCAGATTAGCTATTTGCATTTTCTCTCCAGAAACATGTTTTTCTATTGCTGTGATGGAATCATTGTGGGGTTTCTTAAAAATGTCTGAGTTTTGGCCCTACCAGTTTGGCTCAGTGGATACAGCATCAGCCTGAGGACCAAAGGGTCCTGGGTTGATTCTGGGCAAGCGCACATACCTTGATTGCAGGCTCCTCCCTGGCCTGGGGCCACTGTCATGGCTCCTGCAGGAGGCAACCAATCAATGTATTTGTCTCTCCCTCTCTTTTCCACTCGCCCTAAAAATCAATAAAAAAAATATCCTCCTTCTCCGAAACCGGTTTGGCTCAGTGGATAGAGTGTCAGCCTGTGGACTGAAGGGTACCAGGTTCGATTCTGGCCAAGGGCATGTACCTGGGTTGCGGGCATCTAGGGGGTGTGCAGGAGGCAGCTGATCAATGATTCTCTCCCATCGATGTCTAGCTCTCTATCCCTCTCCTTTCTTCTCTGTGGAAAATCAATAAAAAATATATATTTTATAAATATATTTTATTGATTTTGTACAGAGAGGAAGGGAGAGAGATAGAAACATCCATGAGAGAGTCATCGATCAGCTGCCTCTTGCATATGCCCGCAACCAAGGTACATGCCCTTGACTGGAATCGAACCCGGGACCTTTCAGTCCCCAAGCTGACGCTCTATCCATTGAGCCAAACCAGTCCCGGAAAAATATATATATTTTAAAAATATCCTCCTACCCCCTGGTGGGGATTAACAAAACACACACACACACACACAACACACACACAAACAAAAAAAACCCTGAGTTTTGTCGGAGCAGTTTTCTATAATTTTGCCTTTGTCACCTTTCTGCCCTTATTCTCCAATGTTTCCTTTCTCGGAAACTTCTTTGGACATCTGTGCTCCTCTGTCCTCTCTTCTCCTTGGCCAGTCAGCATCTGACACTTCTCCAAGCACTCCCTTAATGTAACTGGTTATTTTATTTTATTTATTTATTATTTTTTTTAAATCAATCTTTATTGTTCATATTATTACAAAGGTTCCTCATTTCTTCCCCCCTCCACCAGGTTCCCACCCCACCCTCTGCCCCCTCCCCATCCCCCATTGTCCTCATCCATAGGTGCACAGTTTATGTTCAGTCTCTTCCTCCCTCCCTTTCCCCGATAGTAAATCCCTTTTCAGATAGTAAATCTGTTACTTAGCATTTTCTCATATCAATAATACCTCCACATGCCCAATGATTCACTTCACACAAAAGACATTTTCAAATAGGTCAACCAGCCTCATCCAGGCCCCACCCAAGACACTCACAGATCAACACCCCAGCGCTATACTAACTCAACACATCCAGATCTAAGCCTTCATCACTTGATTCAGCAGACCCTCAAGTTCCCGCAAAAGTTTCCAGCCATGTCTGAGAGGCAGCCGTGGGCAGGTACAGGCGAGGAGCGAGCTGTTTCGGGCCTGGCTGCTCCGGGCCTGGCCTCTGTTGCTCTGGTTCGTTCCACAACCAGCTGCTCCGGGTCTGGTCACTGCCGCTCCCGACCTAGTTGCTCTGGACTTGGCTGTTGCTGCTACAGGCCTGGCCGCACCCGACCCGGCTGCTCTGGGCCCGGTTGCTCCGGTCCCGGCCGCTCCGGGCCTGGCCGCTCCCAGCCTGTCAGCCGCTGCTCCGGGCCTGGCCGCACCAGACCCGGCTGCTCCGGGCCTGGCCGCTCCCAGCCTGGCAGCCACTGCTCCGGGCCTGGCCGCACAAGACCCGGCTGCTCTGGGCCTGGCCGCTCCCAGCCTGTCAGCCGCTGCTCCGGGCCTGGCCGCACCAGACCCGGCTGCTCCGGGCCTGGCCGCTCCCAGCCTGGCAGCTGTTGCTCTGGGCCTGGCCGCTCCCAGCCTGGCAGCCGCTGCTCCGGGCCTGGCCGCACCCAACCCAGCTGCTCCGGGCCTGGCCGCTCCCAGCCTGGCAGCCACTGCTCCGGGCCTGGCCGCACAAGACCCGGCTGCTCTGGGCCTGGCCGCTCCCAGCCTGGCAGCCGCTGCTCTGGGCCTGGCCTCACCAGACCCGGCTGCTCCGGGCCTGGCCGCTCCCAGCCTGGCAGCCGCTTCTCCAGGCCTGGCCACTCCCAGCCTGGCAGCCACTGCTCCGGGCCTGGCCGCACCAGACCCGGCTGCTCCGGGCCTGGCCGCTCCCAGCCTGGCAGATGCTGCTCCAGGCCTGGCCACTCCCAGCCTGGCAGCCGCTGCTCCTGGCCTGGCCGCACCAGACCCGGCTGCTCCGGGCCTGGCCGCTCCCAGCCTGGCAGTAACTGGTTATTTTAAATAATCTTCTGCTTAACTTGTGACGAGTGCCTTGACTTTATCCTTTATGAAGTGTCCAGGAAATGGTAATAATCACTAATTCTAGAACATATCGCGAACCATCTGTTGCGCTGCCTCAGGCGGGTCGTCCTTCCAGCCAGCTGCGGGCTCAGGTGCTCTGGGCCTGAAAAGCTCACATCCCTCCGAGGCTTCCGGGTCACCTTGGGGGGGGGGGGGGGCTTTGGGTGTGTTTAGCCCAAGAGCTAATCTCATAAGCGATCTATTAATCCCCCTTAATTCTGCCACCAGAGCAGCCTCCATCCGAGTTCTCGGCAGGAAACGGCTCTGTTCTCTCACGCTGTTTCCAACTCAGAGGTCCTTGGGGCTCCCCTGGGGCCCTGTCAGTACTTCCAGGGACTCAGCGCTGGGGCGCGCTGGCCCCCAACTCCCGCTGTCCCAACACCCCCTCCTCGCCCCGCCCCCGCCGCAGGCCCCGCCCCGTCCGGCTGACCAATCCCCGGCTCCGCTCCGGGCGCGACACAATGGCGACTAGGTGGTCCCGGTTCCCGGATGCCCGCCGTGGAGGCCCCGCCCCGCGGCTTTCTGCGTATTTCCGGTTCCGTCTTGGAAGTACGACTGCGTTGCGTCCTCCTGGAAAAGGTGGGGTTCCGTGGGGCAACCGAGCAGGGGTCGCGCCGGGGGAAAAGCAGGTGGGGGCGCAGGTTCCGGGCTGCAGCTCCGGGTGTGGGGGCGCGGTCCGAGGGCAGCGGCTCCTGAAGCTGCTGCGCACAGGCCGCTGGCTGTGGACTCGGCCTGTGGCGCTCCGGCCTCTGGAAGCCCCGCCCAGGGCGCGCAGCCAGGGTTTCCATGGTGATGGTAAACAAGCCTCAACTGCCTCCGCTACAACTGCCAAGTGTCCTGCGTTCCACCCTCCTCTAGGTGCTCGGGGGGACGACCGAGGTGCCGGATGTGAAGTAGAAAGGGAGCGTGGACGACTCCGAGCCCGAGGTGAGGGAGGACCGGGACGGGCCAGAGGTCTGAGGCTGAGGGGCACACCTAGGACCCACTGGGGATAGCGCCCCTAGGGGTGGGGTGGCAGGGCTGAGATTTGGGGTCTCACGGGGCCGGATCTGAGGTCAAGGGCCGCACACCAAACGGGACCAACCAGAGTCCGGGCCTTCTGCTGGTGGGGACCGAGGGGCCGAGGGCTAGGGCCGCACACCGAGATATCCATCTGGGGTGGGGGTGGCGAGCAGATTGGCTTTGGGAGAGGTGGGCCTGAGGTCTAGGGCCTTCTCTGGGACCAGACCTCGGGGTAGAGTTTGGGGTCCGCAGAAACGGCCTGCGGCAATGGAGGAAAGGAGGGCCTCGTGCGGACTCCCGGGTGGGGGTGTGGGGAGCGCCGGGCGGCCGCGGAGAGGGTTTAAAGTGAAGCCGCCCTTCGCGGGGCGGGAGCGCGGGGAGCGCGGGGAGGCTGGGCCTGGCTCCGCCCCTCCCACCTTCCCGCTCGGCGGGCCTGGCTTAGGGGCCCGGCGCCGGCGCTTCTTCCTCTTTGTGCGGCGCGTGTGCGGAGCGCCCGTCTGCGCGGCTCCCGCCGGACAGGTACGGTGTCTGCGTTTAGCTGGGTTTTGGTCTCGTTGTCTTTGCCTGTTTGCCACCCTTTTTCTGGGCAAGCTTGTTTAATCGGCCGCTTCTCTTTTCTTACCTTTTACTTCTTTGTATTGTTGAATATATTTGCTGATTCTTGACTGTGCCTAAGAAACTTATGGACGCTCTCGGGGCCCTTTGCCCGGGCTCCGCGTGGTTCACCGAGGCGGGCCCGGCGGCTGGTGACGCCGGACAAGTCCCTGGTTTCTTTAAACTTTGTAGAAACGGTTGGGCGCGCACAGCCCTGGAGAGGGTGTCCCCCTGCCCCTTCTCGGGGCGCCTGGGAAAGCGCCGCCCGGGGCCGGTCGGTCCGGCTCTCACGCAGGTCGGCCTCCCCCGGTTTTCCTCCCGTGAAGCCTGGGACGGGCAGACGCGCTTCCCTGTCTGTGTCTCAACTGACTGCGGCCCGAGGGCGGCGGGGGAGGCCGCGAGCAGCGCCCCGGCCCCGCGCGGGGGAGGGGGAGGGGGAGGGAGGGAAGCGGAAACGCCGAGGTTAGGGAGGCCTCTGCGCGCCGGAACCCGGCGGAGCTGGGAGAACTTTGAAAACTGCAAATGATCTTCTCATTCAAAACGCCATCGAAACGACCGATGTTCACGTAATTCTCACAATCACCTTTAGTTAACTTTTTCTAAAAGTTAAACTTGTTTCTGAATTTAGACAATGTATTAGGATGTCAGTGAAAACTGGTGTTTTCAGTGCTAATTTCTAGACAAGATTTTTTCATTTTAAAATAAGTGAATATGCCCTAGCCTATGGCTCAGTGGTTAGAGCTCGGCTTGCGGACTCAAGGGTTGCGTGCTCGATCCCAAGCGGTGGAGTATGTGGGAGAAGGTACATTCATGTTTCTCTGTGTCTCCCTCTACCGCTCTCTAAATATTAAAGGAAAAAATATCCTCGGGTGAGGATTAACGGCAACAAAAAATGTGAGCTCATTGTGTGCTCACACCCTTTCCCCCTCCCCCCGAAAGTAATTAAGTTAATATTGGGAGAGGTTGGCCATTGCTCTCTCACCAGGGTTGGGTGAGTCCATCCTTGCTTTGGGGAGCTCATGTTCTTGTATGCATTGCTGCAAATTGATTAGAGTTATTTCCATGTTATTTTAGTTTGACAAGTGATTGGTTTTCACTTGAGGCTTGCTACAAAACTCCCATTAAATGGAATATTCAAGTGAAAATACTGACTGACTTAAGGGGAAAGATTAAGTAGAAGAGTTAGTTCTTATTTATGGCCAAAATGGTAAAGAAGAATGTGGAGACAGGGTAGGTGCCTGGAGGGGCTACAGAAATGGGAGGGTGACCCCCTTCCGCAAAGGTAACTTCCTCCCGACCTCCCCTTGGTCTGAGCCTCGGCACTCACTCTTAGTAATCACGTTCATAACCAGGCTATAAGGAGATATGCCATTATCTCCATTTTACAAATGAGAAAATGGAGACCAGGAGACAAGTCACTTGTTCAGTGACATAGCTGGGACTGGGACTCAGATCTTTCTTTTTTATAATACATTTTAAAATACTAGGTATTAAGCCTGCAACTTGGTTCATGGGTCAATGCTCCACCACTGAGCCACACAAGCCAGGATTAATAAATATTATACAACTGGTAGGTTTGAATTGGTATTCAAATAAGAGTACATGGCTGATGTAATGTGCATAGTTTTCATCTGTGTCTGATAGCAGTGTCTCTCTGTGTTTTGCATTCAGATCTTGCTATCCACACATCATGCAGCCAAAGATTAAGTTGGGATCATAGTACTGGTCTAGTGTTGTCTATTGGACATAATTTACCACTGACCAGCCTCCAAATTCCCATACAGAACTTTGTGAGTAGAGATAGTGTATAGCTTTTGAAAATTTAAAATATCTGTAATAACTCAAAATAAAATAAGAGCACATCTTATATTTGGTATATTATATCTTTTTGGGAAAAAATATTTGTTTTAATCCTCACCCAAGGATATATTTTCACTGGAGAGAGAGACATCAATGTGAGAGGTAAACATCAAGTGGCTGCCTCTTCGTGTCCTCTAACAGGGATCGAGCTAAGCCCACAACCTGGGCGTGTGCCCTGACAGGACTTGGAACTATGACCTCCTGGTTCATGGGTTGATGCTCAACCACTGAACCACATCGGTCTGGCCATTGGTTGATTTTTTAAATGTATTCAGATTTTATGTTATTTTCCCCATATTATGGTGTTTGAGACATGGTCAGGAAAGTTTTCCCTGTTCTCAATTTATAGAGAAATTGTTTGATAATTCAGTGGGGGTGGGGGGAATCCTGACCAGGTAGCTCAGTTGGTTAGAACATAGTCCTAATAGGTTGTGGTTCAGGGGCACATACCTGAATCAACCAGTGAATTCGTAAATACCGTATTTTTCGGACCATAAGACGCACTTTTTTCCCCCCAGAAGTGTGGGGGGGGGAAGTCCCTGCGTCATATGGTCCAAATATAGCCTACACATATACTGTAAAAAAAAAGTTTTTTTACTTGCCCGGCTCTGTGTGGTCTCTGTGTGCTTGCCCGGCTCTAAAATGGTTCTAAATGCTGCTGTTTACACGGTTGATTACATGTGTTTATGACTGTGATGTTGGGTTTTAATGCACATAAAATATTTTAGGACACTATTTGTTTCAGAATCTTTTTTTCTTCATTTCCCTTCTCTAAAAACCGGTGCATCTTATGGTCCGAAAAATACGGTAAATGGGACAACAAGTGGATCTTTCTCTCCTCTCCCCCTCTCTAAAATCAATAGATTAAAAAAAAATTTATTTTAATGGGGGGCTAGCAATACGAAGCTGAAATGAAAAATTCTAAACTAATTTTAGGGTTCCCCTGAAAGTATATCTCCTCTTTAAAAAATTCTTACCTAGTATGATTATTACAAATTCCTATCACTCTTAATTTAGTATGTTTTAATGTATTTTTATTAACTCAATACACCCAAAATATTTCAAGTCAATTTTTAGTACTGGAAAGTTAATTCTGCATTTGGTTGTCTGAAAGTGCTCATTTTTTCTTTTAAATTGTTATGATTTAGCCTAGCACTTCTTGTGCTCTGAAAACTGCTGTTGTAAGCTGTTGTCCTGTGTGTAGTATTCGCTCCCAGTGCTGGGAGCCCCTCAGGTACATTGTCCTGTTCCTTCCCTCCTTTGGCTCTGTTCTCCACTCTCATGGATAGTGTGCTTTGTGGTCCCTGAGCAGCGAACATTGAGTCAAGGTGCTACAGTGGTCTCCACTCCTGTGGCAGCTGCATGGGACGTGACAAGCTAACAACTCTCCACGGAGTCCCGGCAGGAAGCTCTAGGCTCCCTGCAGGACACCTTCTGAGGAGGCTGTGGGCAAGCACTGCAATGTTCTTCTCCCTGGAGACAATAAGGGTGACCCACAGCCCTCCTGAGGCCTTTAGCTGGCTCCAGTGTTTATGGGCCAATCAGCTCTGCCCTCCCCAGAGCTGCTTGCTTCAGGAGATAGAACTACAAGAAAGTTAGGGAGTGGGGTAACTGGGAGATTATCTTCCTAGCAATTGTATTTTCTTGAGCAAAAATCTCCCCTCCTCACTTCATTTTTTAGACTAGAATCATCATTTCTCATTATGGGGGAGAGTACTACCAATTAATACAAGTGATTAAGTTTTCCCCTCAAGAACAGATTTTATCTTTAGCAAGGGAAGTCTAATAGTTGTTGTTTTTTATTGATTTCAGAGAGAGAGGAGTCACGGGCACTGATCACTTTTCCCTTACAGTGTCAATAAAAAATGACATCAGCCAACACAACAATAGTTGTCCTGTGTGGATAAGTCAAAATTATACCTACCGTGTTTCCCTGAAAATAAGACCTACTTACAGGTTTCCTTCTGGGTGAAATATAAGGCATCCCCCCGAAAATAAGGCACCCCCAAGGCTGTCTCAGAATGAAAATTAATTTACCGTAAACTGGTTGCTAGGGCCGCCCCAACTGGCGTCTAGCAACCAGTGACCAGTGACGTTATTCAGAGTCCTGACATCACTGCTGTGTGGAGGCAGAGCAGAGGGAGGTCAGGAGTCAGCAGTGAGCATGGGGCGGGAGAGAGGAGGAGACTTTCATAGATGCCTGTAGAAGAACAGGAGGATTAGAGCTGACACAGCGAAGGTGGTGAGTGCTGGTCCGTCTCTGGTGACACTACCTGATGTTCACGGCCCCCCTCATGATGACTGAAGGTTCTCAGTCAGAGGCAGACCCTGCTCCAGCCCAGATCCAGGCCCCAGCAAGCTCAGTGGCAGGCCCCAGGGGGTAAATGTCTGATAAAGGGATAGGGGGATGTCTGGTGAAGGTGCTCAGTGGTACATGGGTGGGGAGGGGGGGATCACTTAAAATGACACAGGAGGATCAGAGGGGGCAATCAAAATGACACAGGAGGATCAAAAGGGGTTACTAAAATGGTAATCTCCCCTCTGATTCTCCTGTGCCATTTGATTCCCTCCTCTGATCCTCCCTGTGTCATTTTAAGTGATCCCCCTCCCCCCGCCTTGGTACCCCAATTCCTTTTTATTACCCCTAGAAATGAGTGCAAAAAGAAAAAGCTACTCTGTAGAAAGGAATCATGGAAGACTCTTGGGGCCAAAATCTTACTGCTTTTTGCAAAGAGAAGATATTGAGTATCCTGTTGGTCCAAAAATGGTGAGCAGAGTATGGTAACCTCATTGAACAAGTGGACAAGGGAAATGCTAAAAGCGCAAGTGTGGGTCAGGTCGGCAACCATTATTTTCCAAGCTGGAAGACCTGATTTGTGAGTGGGTTATTGATAGGAAAGCAGAGGCTTTGGTTGTGAATAGGGCTCAGATTCAAGAATTTGCCCTTGGCAATGGCACCACAGTTTGACATAGGTGCGCGCCCCCCCCCCCCCCCCCCCCAAGACTTCAAAGCATCACAACACTGGCTGGATAATTTCCTTCAGTGAAGTGAACTGTCTTTAAGAAGAACTATCCGTACTACATTGTTTAGGTTGGAAGATACTCAAGTTATTAAGTAAGCACTTGCATTCAAGTCCTTTATTGATGATGCTGACTTCTCTAAATACAATCTTTCCAACATGATTGCTATGGATGAAACTGCAGTGTTTATGGGCCAATCATCTCAAACAATTGAACGGCAGGGTGCCTCCTTAGTGTGCATTCCCTCCACTGCTTATGAAAGTGCACGTGTTTCCTGTATTCTGGCAACTAAAACCCCACCTTTAATCATTTCTAAGGGCAAGAAGGAAAAGATTGAACGTGTTTTGGGCGTTTTTATTCTTGAAACTGAAAAAGCCTGGACCACACAAGCAGTTATAAGGAAGTGGGTCGATTTAATGCTGCCACTTGTTATGTGAGGGAGCCAAAGAGATCTGCTAGACATGAACACATTTCTTCACCAAAGAAAAATGGATCAGATAATGATTCCCGCAGGAATGACGGCCTGTCTCCAGACTCTTAATATTGAAATAAACAAGCCATTCAAAGACAATTTGCGCATGGTAATTAATGACTACATTGAAAATAGAATGGAGAGAAATCAGCGTGGAAACTGGAACCTAAACTGCAAGAAGTTGTGACTTGGGTGAAGAATTCATGGGAGAAAATCACTGACAGTTGCATTGCAAATGCACTGCGAGCAGGCTACCTTGACAAGAAGTACTCATTTGAAGACAGTACTATTGCTAAACATGAGAGATTTGGTCCACTGATTCTGAAAGAAATGAAGTCACAAGAAATTCACCAGGAAATTCAGGAATTGGATTGCTATGATGATGTTCCAGATGATGACGACATGATTGTCATTGAATAAATGAGTAAATTCTTGATACTGTAGCATTCACAGTTTGGTTTGTGACAACTACGGTACTACCGTACTGTATACAGGTAATAAATTTCCTTTATTTTCAATAACAATAAATGTGTACCGTATTCTTCTTCATGGAAAAATAAGACATCCCTTGAAAATAAGACCTAGCGTACCTTTGGAAGCAAAAATTAATATAAGACACTGTCTTATTTTCGGGGAAACGGTATTTTTTTAAAAATCAGTTTGTGAGTCATGAGATGAAAAGGGTTGAAAATCACTATATAGATCAGTGTCCACTATGGTAGGTACTACCCTGTTTCCCCGAAACTAAGACAGTGTCTTATATTAATTTTTTCTCCCAAAGTTGCGCTAGGTCTTATTTTCAGAGGATGTCTTATCTTTCCATGCACTAGGTCTTATTTTCGGAGTATGTCTTATTTTCGGGGAAACACGGTAGCTACGTGTGGTTGGCTAGTAAGTGCTTGAAATGTACTAGTTCAAATAGATAAGGGCGATAAGAGTAAATACAGGGTTTTGAGACTGTGAAAAAATGTAAATCTAATTTTTTAATATTGATTGTTTACTTAATACTCTTTGGTTATGTAAAGTTAATTGAAATTTAAACAGAGAGAGCAATGGTTACTTGTTCTG
Source organism: Pipistrellus hanaki (assembly GCF_964339955.1). NCBI lineage: Eukaryota > Metazoa > Chordata > Mammalia > Chiroptera > Vespertilionidae > Pipistrellus > Pipistrellus hanaki. Next base: position 6,165,733 of record NC_140516.1, read on the forward strand.
TTAGATAAAAAATCATCCCTTAAGTTAATTTCAATGCAAGCATTATAGATGTAATTTACCTGGCATCACATTGTACTATTTTGGCTTTTTAGTTAACACAGCTTTAGATAACTGTTTAGGAAAAGTAGAGTATTCTAATTTCAGATTTATTCTAAGTAAACTAAACGGTCCAATAGTTTAAAGATAATAATAGAAAACAGCTTTCCTGTTGCTTACAGATCATTACCTATCTCCTTTGATGGATAAAAATGTAGTAATAACAATAAATACTTAAAATGTTGTATCTTGAACTTGCATATTGTGCAAATTAGATAAGAATCCTCACACTTAGGGTGCATGAGCCCCTGGGAAATTTAGGTATATAATAACTGAATATTATAAAGATTAAAAAGGATTAACCACAAAATAAAAATGTTTATACAAAACAACCAACACCAAAACATCCTAGCAAAGGGTTGGATTTTTAAATTATAAAGAATTTGAACAAACATCAGGGGGAATTAGTAGGGTAATAATACAAAGGAATAAAAAACTAATATGGTCTTCTAACTTCTACTTTGAAACCTTGGGGCTATTGGGGCTGGAGGCTGTGGGGGTGAGGTGGAATGGAGTCTCACCTTCCTACCCTGCATTGCTTCTGCTCTATTTAAATGTCACTTCTTCAGAACCCCAATGTTAATCCTCATTTTCTAGAATTTTATCATTTCAGGATTTGTTAACAGACATTTATTTCTTTATTGTCTGTTTCTCTTTTTATCCTATCACCCAGTTCCGATAATTACCAGTTATGGACAGTTTTCTCTACATCCCCATCTATTTCACTCCGATAATTCTGAAGCAAATCCCAGCCATCACACTATTTCATTCACAAACACTTAAGTAGATCTCTAAAAATTCTTTTATTTTTACTGTTATGGTCATTGGCAGAAAAAAGTTCCCCACCCCTGTGGTAAGTGCACGTTACTCAAACAAATCCTTTCACTTTTTTTGTTGTAAATCCTCATCCGAGGATGTTTTTCCATTGGTTTTTAGGGAGAGTGGAGGAAAGGGAAAGACAGCGAAACATCAATGTGAGAAAAGCACATGGATGTGAGAGAATCAGACTCGGGGCCCTATCAAAGTCCAAAATAGGGAACCAGACCCCAGACCTTCAGGGCCCTGGAGGATCTCACCCTGCTTTCCTCCTCAGTGGAGCTGTTACAGGTACTTTCAGGTGCCTTCTGTCTTCCTGCACAACAGGCTAGGCTCCCTGGTGTATTCTGTACTTGTTGTTCCTTCACTGGCAGAAACTATTATCATGATTAATCAATTATTAATGCTCTTGCCGGTGTCACCAACCAGTTAAGCTAAGGAGACTCGTAAAACTAAAATGCGGCAAGTATCGATATAATAAGTTAGAAAATGCATGCCCAACCTACTAAATTACCAAAGGATATACTTTGAAGAGGACTTAAAGGGAAATAAATGCTTATGAAACAATCAAAATACCCATTTCTGTAGAGATTTTCCCCCCACAAATTTCTTCAGAATATTATTTTGGTTATCTTGGATGTGTGAATTTTTAGTGACTTAACTTTTGATGGGATGGCTAGATTTTGAATTCTATCCCCCAGCTTCAACAATTATCAATTATGGACGGTTTTTCTCTACATTCCCCATCAACCATTTCATCCACAGATACTTCAAAATACATTTCTAAATGTTAATTCCTTTGTTTTAAACGTTACAATTCTATTATATCTAAAATAACTTGTTAAAAGCAAATTTCCAGTCAATATTCAAATAAATTGTCCCAGTCCCATAAATGTTCACCAGTTTGTGTGAATCAAGATCCAAAAATGTCCCGTGCATTGTAAATCCTTGATAAGTCTCTTAAATTCCTTTTATTGAGTAAATGCCCCCTTTTTTGTTGGAGCTAATTTGCTGAAGGGTCGGCTCATTTGTCTCTATTCAGTTCTACTTTATGATTCTTGATATAAGTCGCTACTTACATTACAGCAATTGCCTTGTTTTCCAGTGTGTTCCTTTGAATTAGGATTTATAGGTTTCTAAAATGTAGCTGCTCATTGGGCATATAGTTTTGAGAATTGCGTGCTTTAAAATTAATCTTCTAAAAACTGCCAGCTATTGACTTGTGAAAGCTACAAAACGAGGTGCTGAGGTGTAGCCACTAGAAGTTCTTCCTGCGCTCGGAGATGGGTTTTTCCTTTAAATTTTACGGTTTCTCCTTCCCCTTAACCTTGCTGCCCGCACTCCCTCCCCGCCCCGGCCCTCCCCGCCGCGGCCTCTGGACTTTCCTCCCGCTGGCACCCTCCTGCGCTGCGAACGGCTTCCTCGTCGCCGCTCTCCCCGCCCACTTCCTGCCGGGCCAACCGCGGGCCGCGGGCCGCACCTGCAGGGCGCGTTTCCATTGGTGACATGTTGGCGGGCCGGCCGCGGCACTTCCTCCTTTACACCCCGTGACCTGCGTCCGCTCGCCGCCCTCCCAGTCACGCGGCCTCTGCTACGGGACGCAGACGCGCGCGCCGCCTTCCGGACTCGGACCCCAGGCCAGTCGTGGTGAGCCGCCGCGAGCGGGCGACCCCCCACCCGCCACCCTCACCCCCGCGGTTGGGGCGACTCTTCCCCGCCGCCCCCCACCCCAACGCTCCCTCCGCCGCCCCAGGAACTTTCCGCCGCCCCCACGGCCGGTCCCAGGAAGTTCCCGGCCGAGAGCTCCGCCCCGGCCCTGGAAGCCGCCGGCTGCCTGCGGGTCCCGGGACCTCTCTCGGTCCCCCTGGGCAGCCCCCCTCCCCGAGGCCCGTTGGAGCCGGCGCGAGAACTTCCTCTCGCCGCCCGGGACGTCCTCCCGGCGTCTCCGAAAGCCCTCCGACCCCGGCCTCCCCTCCCGCCACCGCTCGGGAAGCCTCGGGCCTCGGGCCCTCACCACCCCATCCCCCACCCCCGCGCGTCCGGGTGAGCCGCTCTCCCCGCCCTGCCCCCTCCGGTCCCCGCGCGCGCGCAGCTCGCTCCCCTCCCCGCGCAGCTCGCTCCGCCCCGGAAGCGGCCGTTGACCCCGCCCAGGGCTGGCTGGGCGCCCCGGGGTCCGGCGGTACTCCCCGCTCCGCCGCGGGGTCTGTCGGGCACCAGGTCGGAGGCGGGGCGAGCTCTGGCTCCTAGTTCCGGTGCCCGGGACGCCCCGGAGCTCCACGTCCGGGACGGCGGCCACGCTTCCCGCCCAAACGGCTCGGACGCGCCCCTGGCGGCCGGCGGCCTCCGCCGCGCTAACGTCCTCACGCCGGCGGTTTCAGTTTCAGGTGGCCGCCGGGAGATGCGCCCCGAGTTCCCGCGGAGCCCCCTGCGTTTCTGAGCGACTGCGGATCGCGCTCGCTGGATGAAAATCGACGTCGGCCCTGCTCCCCTCAGCGGTGAGTTTTACAGCAAAAAAGTCAGCCGTGTGGGCTGAGGGGCGGCTCCCGCGGGCTGGGATTGAGAAATAGGAGTTTCCCAGTCAGGAAGAGGTTCCCGACCACCTGGCTGTGCGAGCTGCCAGCTGCGGGTTAAATTAATTTACAGAGGAGGGCGGGGGTGCTCTGGCCTCCCTAGAACACGGCGAGGAAGTCGGGCCAGTTCCCGGCCCTGAACCTTCCAGAAGGTGGGAGGTGCGGCCTGAGCGCACTGTTTACTGCGCAGATAAACCTAATCGGCCGCCCGGCCCTGCCCGCGGGGCGCGCCCGGTTTATCCTGATTGGATCTGCGGAATCGGAGCAAATCCCGTAGAACCGGTAGGGATGGGCTCACCCGGAGAGCCTGAGGGAGCCCTGGCAGTCTGTTAGAAAGGCGAATCCCGGCCCAGAGAGACCATTTTAAACTAACAATTTATATTTGTTCAACCCCCCGCCAGGATAGTGCCTCCTGTGGCTACTACTGGAGGCTAGTAAGACAAGGCAAATGGATATTTAAGAGAAATTAGCGACGTTCCAGTCAGGCCTTCGGGCAGCCTTATCGCGTGGCTGTGGGCGGGGGCAGTGTTTTTCCTATCGAAAGCGTATTTCATTCAACATTTCCTCCCCTTGTTCTTCCTCAGTTAATCAAAAGGTTAACCTCAGGTCACAAGAAGTGAAGCTTTGGGGTAAGACTGGGAAAGAAAGTGTTTAGTGTCTCCACGCTGCCACCCAGGGGTGTTTGTGAATTACAGCCCAGGCCATCTTTCTCTGGAGCCGATTCCAGCCCAGACACGCTGCTCAGCCCTCGCCCCCCCTAGTACTCCTGCTCCACCCACCCTCAAAATTTAAATTTCTTCTGGTAGTGTTTTATATAGAAATAGAGGGATTTGAGTTGTGCCCCCCAGGCAACTGGGAGTTGCCTTGCAGTTAATCCTCCCCATTACCCTATGAAAAGGTAAGCCTTTTAAGTGCTTGAGGGCGAGGCAGGCGAGCACTTTAATTAGGGCAGACCCCAGCCCCACTTTCTTAGGCTCTGAGGAAGGAGCCGGGACCACTGCTCTCTGGTTGCTCCGGTGAGTTCTCTGCACTGAGGCCATATTACTCTTTTTTAGGACAATTCCGGACCTACCAGGAGTGTCTCCGACTGTTGACATCCCTCCTTGTTCTTTAAGGTGAGCTAATTTAAGGAATGTAATTTTTGGTTTGTTTGTGTTATATTCAAGCATAAAATTTTCTTAGGAAAGTGAAATTGAAAAACTTTTGTCCTAAGTACTGACTCAAACAATATAAGCATGTAGAGTATTATGAAAGCAAAAGTGGAAATATTATAGTTTTATGTGGTTGTTTAATTGCCTGTTCTTTTGTGTTTCCTCACGTCTTTCCCACCCTAACTGGGCTGCCATTTTGTAGAGCAGGGTGAGGGGCCTCCAGCCTACAGGCCTTTTTAAGGCCTTAAAAATCATTGGTTTGGCCCCCCCCCCCCCCCAAGGCATTAGGGATGAGTTAATTGTTTGACCAAATAGAACAGGCTAATTTTGTATGCCTTCAAATAATATAAATATTCAAATGGCAGGAAAAAAGGTTCCCAAACCCCCATTCTAGAGGAAGATATTGTTATATATCCCTCTCCCCCCCATGGCTATAAATTAATGCCTTGCTGGTCTTCAGCCTGCAGTGCCTGGGCGTGGGGCGGCTGTTTCCAGAGTACATGTTCTATGCTGCGGGAGCATAGAATCATAAAATGTAGTTTGTAGCAAGAGGAAGATCTTTTGGAACTGTAGCATATTTGTGCTGAGGCTTTAAGGATTAGTAGGATTTAGCTAGACAAAGGGTTGAGTGGAATATATTTGGAGAGAATTACCACGTGTGTCAAATCCAAGGGAGCCTGGCACATTTCAGGCACAGGAATAAACAAGATTTTTATTTTTTTAGGAATAAAGATTTTAAATTTTGGAGGTGATACTAGCTAGTGGATAGTGTGTGGCAGGCCACAGTTTCAAGACCTTAGAAACCTTTAGCCTTCTGGTTTGTTCTAATGTTACTGGAAGGCCACCGAGACTTTGAATGGAAGAGTGACATCAAATCACCTTAACATGGAACTCTGCAGCTTTGGATTGAGTCATTATGCTTATAGAAGTTTAAGAAACAGATTCTGGTATGGGATGTTGAAGTTAAGAGTTATTGATAGGGCTTAGGGGTATGGTTACAGTGGAGAATGGGACCACCTGAGAGTAATGATGAGTTCATTGAATTTTAGTCAGAGGCCTCAAATTATTGCGTTGAATTTAAATTATGATGGATCAAAACATAACTTGTCAATAATTGGTTCTCTCTGATACTAGTGCAGTTATTGCCAGTTTGCTATTTCTTAGCTCAAATTACCTAATCATGCTTTTATTTTTTAAGTTGTGGGTTATTTGTTTTGGTTTATGAAAAACTAGGGTGTGTGTAAGTGTTGATTTCAAAGAATGAGAGATAAGTGTTAAGCGATTCATTGATTGGCTGCCTCCTCTTTGCCCCCACTGGAGATGGAGCTCACAATCCAGACATATGGTTTTTAGGTTGATGCTTAACCATTGAGCCATGTCAGCTGGGCCAGTTTAGTTCTTTTTATATATTTGTCCATATTTTGCACATACCTCAATTCTATGAGGGATGTTTTGTTACTCATTTGAGCTAAGGCTCTATTTTTCTTCTAATATGCTCCAGTTTTTGTTGTTTCTCATCTGAGGATATTTCCTCTTGGATTTTTAGAGAGAATGTAAAGGAAGAGAGACATCAATTGATTGTCTTCCACACGCAGCCTGACCATTGAGCCTGCAACCAGGGTACATGCCTTGACCAGAATTGAACCAGAGACTCTTCAGTCCCAGGGCTAGTGCTCTATCCACTGAGCCAAACTGGCTAGGCCATGCCCACACTTCTTAAGGCATCTCTTGCCACTGGTTTTTTAAACTTTATTTATTGATTTCAGTGAGGAAGGGAGAAACATCAATGATGAGAGAGAATCATTGATCTGTGGAGAATCTTTGATCGGATGCCTCCTGTACATCCCCTACTGGGGATCAAATTGGCCAGAATTGAACCTGGGACCCTTCAGTATACAGGCCCACTCTATCCACTGAGCCAAGCTGGCTAGGGCACCACTGATTTTAATGGCTGAATATACTTCCAGTGAAATGACACTTTTCATGAAACATTTAATTTCTGTATTCTTTTATGTGCCCATTTTGAGCATTGATCACTAAAAATATTGTCTCTTATGCATATATTGCCCTATAATGGTTCAGTTCCTCTTTAGAAAACTGTCCTTCCAGTTGGATTTGACCTTTACTGTTTCTGCTTGAACTCTGGTTGCCAGATGCCATAATGTACTTTATAACACCTTATTAGATTTTTCCCCCCTTAGTCCTTCCAACAAAATGAAGTAGAAATAAAGATATGTGATGTTAATGTTTCTAATGTTGACAGAGAGATAGAAATATCAATAGTGAGTGTACGCCCTCTGCTGGGCATGTGCCCTCAACTGGATTCAAACTCCTGGGACTCTTCAGTCTGAATGCCAAAGCTCTCTCCACTGAGCCAAACCAACTAGGGCTAACGTTGAAACTTTTTTAAAAAATTGATTATAGAGGGGGAGAGGGTTGATTCTTGCATGTACCCTGGCGGGATGGAACATGCAACCTTAGCATATTGGGACAATGTTCTAACCAACTGAGCTACCTGGCCAGGGAGATAATTTTTATATGAACCCAAGAAGTTTGACAATCTAGAAAAAAAAAATCATCCTTAGACTCAGCAAGCCATTGCTCTTGTATCCTTGCAGCATTGTTTATAAGGAAAAAACACCTATTCCCAGTTACAAAGGAAATGTTAGCCTGTATTGTAGTTTAAACTAGACTGTTCATCAATTTTTTACTTAATGTCAAAGAGTCTCAGGTTTTTGGTGTTTTTTTTTTTTAATTTAATCTTTATTGCTCATATTATAATTGTTTCTCCTTTCCCCCCCATAGCTCCCTTCCACCCTGTCCCCATCCCACACTCTGCCCTTAACTCCCCCACCCATTGTCCTCATCCATAGGTGTACGATTTTAATTCAGTCTCTTTCTGCACCCCTCACACCCTTTTCCCCCTGATAATTATCAATTCATTTCCTTTCTTTGCCCCTGATTCTATTATATTCACCAGTTTATTCTGTTCCTCAGATTTTTTAATTCACTTGTTATATTTGTTGATCATAATTTTTGTCTTTACTTTTTTCTTCCTCTTAAAGAATACCTTTCAGCATTTCATATAATACTGGTTTGGTGGTGATTGACTCCTTTTCTCTTAGAAGTTTTAAATACCCCCCACTTAAAGACCTGGAATTGAATTTTAAATTCAAGTGTATTTCGTGTGTTTCAATTTCTTAGCCTTCTCTGTAAAAGGGAGAAAATTGTATTTATTTGCATGTTTTGTTATATAATACATATGAAAGGGAGAATTAAGTAGATTTTGCTTTCTTTTCAGCTACAAAAAGCAGCAGCTGAGTTTATTTGAAGTCTGCCCTGTCAAGTGTCCATGATGCTGGGCCCTGAGGGAGGTGAAGGCTTTGTGGTCAAGCTCCGTGGCCTGCCCTGGTCCTGCTCTATTGAGGATGTGCAGAATTTCCTCTCCGGCTGCATAATTCATGATGGGTCCGCAGGCATTCATTTCATCTACACTAGAGAAGGCAGGCAGAGTGGTGAGGCTTTTGTTGAACTTGAATCCGAAGATGACGTGAAAATGGCCCTTAAAAAGGACAGGGAAAGCATGGGACACCGGTACATTGAGGTGTTCAAGTCCCACAGAACCGAGATGGATTGGGTGTTGAAGCACAGTGGTCCCAACAGTGCTGACACTGCTAATGATGGCTTCGTGCGGCTTCGAGGACTCCCATTTGGATGCACCAAGGAGGAAATTGTTCAGTTCTTCGCAGGGTTGGAAATCGTGCCAAATGGGATCACATTGCCTGTGGACCCTGAGGGCAAGATTACAGGGGAAGCCTTTGTGCAGTTTGCCTCACAGGAGTTAGCTGAGAAGGCTCTAGGAAAGCACAAGGAGAGAATAGGGCACAGGTATATTGAAGTGTTTAAGAGCAGTCAGGAAGAGGTTAGGACCTACTCGGATCCCCCTCTGAAGTTTATGTCTGTACAGCGGCCAGGGCCCTATGACCGTCCAGGTACAGCCAGGAGATACATTGGCATTGTCAAACAGGCAGGCTTGGATAGGATGAGGTCTGGTGCTTACAGTGCAGGCTATGGGGGCTATGAGGAGTACAGCGGTCTCAGCGATGGCTATGGCTTTACCGCTGACATGTTTGGAAGAGACCTCAGTTACTGTCTCTCCGGGGTGTATGACCACAGATATGGAGATGGCGAGTTCACTGTCCAGAGCACCACTGGACACTGTGTCCATATGAGAGGGCTGCCGTACAAAGCTACAGAGAATGACATTTACAACTTCTTCTCTCCTCTCAACCCTGTAAGAGTCCATATTGAGATTGGCCCTGACGGAAGAGTTACGGGCGAAGCTGATGTTGAGTTTGCCACTCATGAAGAAGCTGTGGCAGCTATGTCCAAAGACAGGGCCAACATGCAGCATAGATACATAGAACTTTTCTTGAATTCCACAACAGGGGCTAGCAATGGGGCATATAGCAGCCAGATGATGCAAGGCATGGGGGTGTCAGCCCAGTCCACTTACAGTGGCCTTGAGAGCCCATCTGTGAGTGGCTGTTATGGAGCTGCTAGCTACAGTGGCCAGAACAGCATGACTGGATATGACTAATTTTATATTTTATAACGCATTTGAGTTATTATAATTTTTCATAGGCAACCAACAACCAGTGAAGAGCAGTTTATTACTCTAGCAGAAGCTGTGGGGACCCATTTTGCACCATGAGTTTGTGAAATCTGGATTAAAAAGTTACCTCTTCAGTGTTTTCTCATGCAAACTTTCTTCTGGCATGTGATATTGAGTAAACTAAAACTGTTTTCAGTTTTTTGGTTTTTCTTTAATATTTGGTAGCATATTTCAGGGGGTGATGTTATCTGACTTCAAGTAGTTTTAAGTACATTAAATGTGGATCTTATACACCATACCACCATGAACACATTGGGGAGATGAGATTTTTGGGAAACTCAAGGTGCTAGATCCCTATTTCAAAGAGGAACATTTCTCATGTTTGTTCATTCTAGTTTATTTTCATTTAAAATCTCTTAGGTTAAGTTTAAGCTTTTTAAAAGTTAGTTTTGAAAATTGAGACACATTACTAATACTGTAGGAATTGGTGAGGCCTTGACTTAAAGCTTTCTTTACTGTGATTTCCTTTTGGGTGTATTTTGCTAAGTGAAATTTGTTAAAAGAAATTTTTTTTGTTAACTAAACTTTTTTCTTAAAATAAAGACTTTTTCACAATGACTGGCATAGACTATCTGCTCACCAAAAAGTAGCAAAATGGCTGGGTGGTCGAAGAGAATTCATTTAAATGCTGTTTCAGTGTGAATTTAAGTTAGTATGTCAAATCTTATTTTCCTTATCTTTTTACAAGGAAGCTGAGTTAAAAGTCATCTTTTAAAAGTATTATGTATAAATGGGTGGTAGAAATGGTGACATATCCCAGAAAGTAGGAAGATAGCACACAGTCTCTGCCTTCTGTGACTTTTGTGCTCTGTTCTTCAGCCCTGCTGGTCCCACAGGTTATGTTGGAATCGCAAACAATTCTCATAGCTAGAAATCAATAGTTTGGACTAAAACTTCTTTTTTTCATGTGTAATGGCTATTTCTATAGGGTACACTCCTAGGTTAGCAATAGATCTCTCCAGAATTGTTAGGAAACTCATCTGCCTAGCAGAGTGAAGAAGCATTCAGATGCCAGGCAGCTCTACACATGTCCTATTACCATCACACTTAATTTTGACATGCACTCAATAAAGCCAAGATTGTAAAATGTGAATGGAGTTTACTTTTTTACTTTATTTTTAGGAAGATAGACATTTATTTGTTTTGTTCATTCATTGGTTGAGTCATATGCCCTGACAGCGATCAAACTCACCACCTTAGCATATCAGAACACTAACCAACAGCTACCAGCCAAGGTGAATGGAGTTTATTTTTAAAGGAAACTGCAAACTGATAGATGCTATAGGTAATTTTCCATAGTTTCTCGTCTTCAGAGAATATTTACAGAGAAAGTGTTCTGTTATGCCCCATTGTGTTTGTTAAAAATAAGTCCATAGGTAGACTGTTCTTTTCTGCAGTCTTCAACTTAGCCGGGTGTCACAGGCCCACCTTCTATCCTCCCCACCAGTATTCTGCAGACTCAAGGCTGCAGCTGCACCCAGGAATACTGCAAGTAACACAACTGATGGAATTAAGAAGATCCAAAGAAGACTGGTAGCATGAGAATTCTAGGTAGCCACAGACCATGCACCTTTTCTAGACCATGTTCACAGTATCTGCGCTCCATGGGTCCACCCCCCATAGGGAAGTGCATTGCTGGGTTGTGATAAAACCCTGACGTCACCTGGAAGCTTGAATGACGGGCTACATGCAAAACACCTTTGCTATGTTGGTTCAGATGTAAGTCTGGAGGGAATATGCTAGATGACCCCAAGTTCCAAGGTGATCAGCTCTGGGCCAGCAATAATGGCCCTTGCTGCTTACTAGGAGCAACTACCCAGAGGCATCACTTGAAGTAGGTGATTTATAAAGTATGCTCCAAGCTTGTTTTCAGAATTAGGTTGCTAAATTCTGTAAATGCACTCAGGGCACCACCTGATTTTCTACAGTCCATGAGCTGAGTCAATTTGTTGGAAGAGAGCTCCAATTAAAAGTATAACATCCCCCCAAAAAAATATTTGATGAAGTACAAAATATTGTACTTATTTTGTTAAAAAAAAAAAACCAGTTTCAAATTTGTTTCAAACTGCAAAATCTGAAATAGTCCAAGAGAAAAGTTTGTGGACTTAGGGTCTTATAAAAATGTTATGGACTGAGCATGGTACAGAAGGAAGAAAGGCCACTATAGCAGGAAGCAGATATCAGAAAAGCTGCTTGGTGTGTGTGGACTGGACCCATAGCACATGAAGGATCTTGATGCTGGACAGATGGTTAATATGTCCAGCATCTCTTGGAACTCAGGATCTAAATTGAGGATGGTCACGGCCAGTGTGAGGATACGTTTTTATTTCTGAGAGGAGAGAGACATCAATGATGAGAATCATCGGCTGCCTCCTGCATGCCGCCCACTGGGATCGAGCCCATGACCCGGGCATGCGCCCTTGACCGGAACCAAACCTAGGACCTTTGGGTTTCCAGGCCTACGCTCTATCCACTGACCCAAACTGACTAAGGTGATATTTTTTTTATTTTTAGAGAGGGAGGAGAGGTAAGAAACCAATACACACTTACTGGGAATTGAACCCATAACATTTTGATTTATGGTAGGGGTCAGCAAACTCATTAGTCAACAGAGCCAAATGTCAACAGTCCAACGATTGAAATTTCTTTTTGAGAGCCAAATTTTTTAAACTATGCCACTTCAAAATAGACTCGCCAGGCCATGGTATTTTGTGGAAGAGCCACACTCAAGGGGCCAAAGAGCCACATATGGCTCGCGAGTTTGCAGCCATGGGTTTATGGGATGAGGCTCCAACTGACTCAGCCAGCCACCAGGGCTGGAGAAATCGTATTTTATGCTTGAAAATTTGCTCCTCCACAATTATTAGACCGGAGGCTGCAGGGGTTCCACAAGCTGCCCTGCCATCTGCTGCAAAGGACAGAGCAAGCCCCATCCTGGAGGAATCTGTTCATAAATGGTTTTGTGTGGTGTCTCTGACAAATCTCAGTAAGCAGCCAGCTCAGACCCTGCGTGTTCTGAATCAGCGCATGTGTCTATTGCAGCAGAGAGCTATTCACTGCTCCCAAGCAGCTCCTGGTGCTGCTGAGCCCACTCTGCACTCAGCCCCACGCATGCTCTGGGGGTGGGCAGGTGCATCAAGCTGGAAGGCTCTCATGGCATCTCTGTTGGTTTCAGTTTTTACATAAAATTCATGCACATATTTATTTATTTATTTATTTATTTATTTTAATTGTCAGTTTTATTTATTAATTTATTTTTTTAAATCAATCTTTATTGTTCATATTATTACAAAGGTTCCTCATTTCTTCCCCCCTCCACCAGGTTCCCACCCCAACCTCTGCCCTCTCCCCATCCCCCCCATTGTCCTCATCCATAGGTGCACAGTTTATGTTCAGTCTCTTCCTCCCTCCCTTTCCCCGATAGTAAATCCCTTTTCAGATAGTAAATCTGTTACTTAGCATTTTCTCATATCAATAATACCTCCACATGCCCAATGATACACTTCACACAAAAGACATTTCCAAATAGGTCAACCAGCCTCATCCAGGCCCCACCCAAGGCACTCACAGATCAACACCCCAGCGCTATACTAACTCAACACATCCAGATCTAAGCCTTCATCACTTGATTCAGCAGACCTTCAAGTTCCCGCAAAAGTTTCCAGCCATGTCTGAGAGGCAGCCTTGGGCAGGTACAGGCGAGGAGCGAGCTGTTTCGGGCCTGGCCGCTCCGGGCCTGGCCTCTGTTGCTCTGGTTCGTTCCACAACCAGCTGCTCCGGGTCTGGTCACTGCCGCTCCCGACCTAGTTGCTCTGGACTTGGCTGTTGCTGCTACAGGCCTGGCCGCACCCGACCCAGCTGCTCTGGGACCGGTTGCTCCGGTCCCGGCCGCTCCGGGCCTGGCCGCTCCCAGCCTGACAGCCGCTGCTCCGGGCCTGGCTGCTCCCAGCCTGGCAGTCATTGCTCCTGGCCTGGCCGCACCAGACCCGGCTGCTCCGGGCCTGGCCGCTCCCAGCCTGGCAGCTGCTGCTCCGGGCCTGGCCGCTCCCAGCCTGGCAGCCGCTGCTCCGGGCCTGGCCGCACCAGACCCGGCTGCTCCGGGCCTGGCCGCTCCCAGCCTGGCAGCCGCTGCTCCGGGCCTGGCCACACCAGACCCGGCTGCTCCGGGCCTGGCCGCTCCCAGCCTGGCAGCTGCTGCTCCGGGCCTGGCCGCTCCCAGCCTGGCAGCCGCTGCTCCTGGCCTGGCCGCACCAGACCCGGCTGCTCCGGGCCTGGCCGCTCCCAGCCTGGCAGCTGCTGCTCCGGGCCTGGCCTCATGCACATATTTAATCAGACATTTCTAAGTACTTAATTTTTTAAGGGTGTGTTTTGTTTTGTTTTTTAGAATTGTGGCCCTGCTAAATTCACTTATCTGTGCCTATTTAAATGTGGATTCTTTGGATTTTTCTACATACAAAACTATGCCATTTTACAAATTGTGACAGTTCTATTAATTTGTTTCTAATTTGTGTGTACTTTGTTCTTGCCTTGTTGCCTGCTCTTGGATAACTTTATTTTTTATCATTAAAAAAGACGATGCTGAAAGAAGAAAATGTGATGCTGAACAAAGTTGGAGTCAGAGGGCATCTTACTCTTACTTTCAGGCAGATAGCTTTCAATATTTCTCCATTAAAATGAATGATTCTGGCCCAAACCGGTTTGGCTCAGTGGTAGAGCGTCGGTCTGCGGACCGGAGGGTCCCGGGTTCGATTCCGGTCAGGGGCATGTACCTTGGTTGCGGGCACATCCCCAGTGGGGGGTGTGCAGGAGGCAGCTGATGGATGTTTCTCGTTCTCTATCCCTCTCTCTTCCTCTCTCTAAAAAATCAATAAAATATATGTTTTTTTAAATGATTGATTCTGGGTTGCATACCCTTTATTGCATTAGATGAATTTCCATTTCTGGCTTAGTATAAGGCTTTTATTTATTTTTTTTAAATATCTTTTTATTTCAGAGAGAAAGGGAGAGAAGCATGAATGATGAAAGAGAGTCAGCCATTAGCCTCTTCCTGAACACCCCTTACTGGGGCTAGACCCACAATCCAGGCATGTGCCCTGACCAGGAATTGAACCATGACTTCCTGGTTCATAGACTGACACCCAACCACTGACTGAGCCACATCAGCCAAGCTAAAGTGGTTTTTTGTTTTTTTTTTTTAATCATTAATAAATTTTGAATTTTATTTAGTGCATTTTTTTCTAATATTATCTTGATATTCCTTTTTTCTTTGTCTTTAATCCTCACTTGAGGCTGTTAGGATATTTTTCCATTGATTTTTGGAGAGTGAGAGAGAATGACAGGAAAATAGATGTAGGAGAAATACATTGATTGATTGCCTCCTACATGAGCACAGACCAAGGACCCTGCCAGGAAAAATCCTGCAACTGAGGTACATGCCCATGACCAAAATCAAACCTGGGACCCTTCGATCCACAGATCAACACTATCCCTGAGCCAAACTGGCTAAGGCTTGATTATTTCTTATTATCCATCTCCTAATTTACTCATTCTCTTCAGCTGAGTCTAATTTGTTGTTAAACATCAATTATGTTCTTAACTTCAGTTAAGAACGTTTAGTTCTTGAAAAATAAAAGAACTTATAGTTCTAAATTTATTATTTAATTTTTTCTTTTTACTTAATATAAAAAAATTATTTTTCTCACAGGTCTGGTGGTGAGATATCAAAATTAAGGTGTTGGTAAGGCCCTTTTCCCTTGAACTCTCCAAGGAAGAACTCTTCCTTACCTATTTTTAACTTCGGTAGTTCCTGGCAATCTTGGTGTTGCATCACTTCCTTCTCTACCTCTGTTGCCATATGACCTCCCTGTGTGCACATTTTTCTCTTATAAGGCCACCACCAGTCATTGATTAGGGCCACCCTCATCCAGTGTCACCTCATCTAAAAATACTATATCTGCAAAGACCCTATTTCCAATAGGCCACAGTCTCAGGTACTGGGAGTTTAGGACACAATTTAACTCAACACATAGATTCAATTTTTTTAATGAAAAGTCTCCAAACATCTCATTCCTTGAACATATCAATCACAGTTGAAATCTTGGCCTAATCTTTCCATTATCTGCATCTTCTTCGTGTTTATGTTACCTGTCTGGTACTGGTTTGTCTTTTTGCCTGGATACCTATATAATTTTTAATATATTTTTATTGATTTCAGAGAGGGAGGGAAAGGGAGATAGAAACATTGATGAGAGAGAATTATCGATTGGCTGCCTCTTACTCCCCACTGGAGATCAAACTCACAACCTGGGCATATGCCCTTAACCAGAATCAAACCCCAGACTCATCAATACCCAGCTAGGGCTATGCCTGGATATTTTTGATAAGAGTACCAGATATTGTGAATATAGAGTCTAGATACAGAATAACTATAAGATCCATGAGCTATAACACCTTTCAGATCAGTGGAAAGACTATAATCATATATATATATTTTTTATACCTTGAGATCATGAAAACTCAAAATGGCCAATATGTATTCAGTGGAAATCATAAAACTGGCAATCAGAACAACCAAATCTGTGAGCCAAAACCCAGGAAATCCTGCAGGCACTAATCTGAATTACATTGGAGAACATTAAACGAGTCAGTGAAATATAAATATTACATGAATTAAGGCAATATACAAAGAGTAGAAGCAGGAAACAGATGAGGAGTGTTGGTGGTGCAGTTGTAGAATGGCCCTGGAGGCCTCTGAAAGGTCCTCCGGGAAGGGAATTGGGGGTGCAGAGATGCTGGGGAGTAGGGACAAGGCCCAGCAGAGGCAGGGGAGTGCAGTGCCCTGGGGCCTGGGTGAAGGCTGCAGCCTGTGGTGTGTCTAGGAGGCAGGCTGAGTGTGGGAGAGCACAGGTGATGTGGGAGGACTGATGGTCAGACATGGGGCTGGGGTCAGACTCAAGGGTCAATAGGCCATGTTAAGGGGATTTTTCTGGGAGATAAGTAGGGGATCTTTGGTACATTTTAAACAAAGTTGATCTGACCTTGCTTTAAGAATGTTCCTCTGATGGCAGGGTTGAGATTTGAGGAATAAATCCCTCTCCAGAGTCAGGCATAGGACCTAACCAGTAATCAACCCAGATGGATCTGGTCACAGGCTCCCGTGTTAGCGGTGAGCCCTTCTTACCCTAGGTTTTATAGTATTTGACACAAAAATTTAGGGTGAGATGCTGGTACTTTCTAGGAAACAAATATTATTGTGTTTTCAAGTCATTAGTGTAGAATAAACCTTATAACTTAATAGGACGTCATTTTACTTTATTTTTTTAAAATATATTTTATTGATTTTTTACAGAGGAAGAGAGAGGGATAGAGAGCTATAAACATGGATGAGAAAGAATCATCGATCGATCAGTTGCCTCTTGCACATCCCCTACTGAGGATGTGCCTGAAACCAAGGTACATGCCCTTGACCGGAATCAAACCCGGGACCTTTCAATCCCTAGGCTGACTGCTCTATCCACTGAGCCAAACCGGTTTCAGCTAGGCCCTCATTTTAAAAGCACTCTCTCAGTCTACTACTCAGCAATACAAAGTAATGAACTACTGATTATTAATGAACTACTGATTCTAAAAAACCTGGCAGGATCTCCAGGATTATAGAAATATATATAATAGAATTCTAGAATATTATATCAAACTTTTAACCTTGATTTATTCTGGGGTGCTGAGTTAGAAATTGGTTTATCTTCTAAGTGAGATACTTCTGTAATGTTCAAGTTTCCTCTAATAGGCATGAAAAATGTTTGCAATTAGAAAAAATAAGATTGCTTCCAGGGGAGGAGGGATATAGAGTCCCCAAACAGGCAATCTCTTTCAGATAATGATAAATATCAGAAAGGCAGCGGGGCCTAGTCCTTCAGGAATGGCTCAAAAGCAAGAAAGCCCGAGTCTCCTCTTATGCACAGAGGGGGCAATGCCAGCCTGTGTCGCATGCTGCTGGGGAAATGGAGTTAACATGTGAACTGTCTATGTGTCCATCACATACTAAGGATTCAACAGGTGAAAATTACCTTTTGTTTTCCCTGGTCCGTCCTTGGGCTGCAAAGAAATGACAGGAGGGAATTTCGACTAAAGCTACCCACTCCCCTCGGAGAGAAAGGCCCGCGAATGGGTCTCTGGAGCCCAGGAAGCCGGGCCTGAGACTCCCACACCCTGTGGCAACCTTCCCCACGCCCTCCGGAGCGGGCAGCGGAGCGCTTTCCCTTGCCAATCAGCAGCCCACCAGCAGGGCTCCGGCGGCAGCCGGCGGGGAACACTGCGCACTGCACCGCCCTCCCTCGGGGAACACTGCGCACTGCACCGCCCTCCCTCCGCCAGCGGCCCCGACTGCTCCCACCCAGGATGCCCCACGCTCCCCGCAGCCTCGGGACCAGGTGCTCAGCCTCAGCCCCAGGCGCTAGCCTGTCACTGGACAAGGCTCCCGGACAGAGCACAGCCTCTCCCGCACACTCTGCGGGGCCCTCACCCAAAATGGGTGCTTAGAGGACTTGAGGGGTCTGGGGTTTGTTCAGGCAAAACTTAAAGGAAGCTGTGCTTGGCAGGCTGCAAGCAGAGCAGAACCGTGTGTTCCTGTGTGTGTGTGTGTGTGTGTGTGTGTCCGTGTCCACTGGACCGACATGGGAAGAGCAATGTGGAATGCTCTTCCCTGTGCACTCCACATCATGAGTCAAAATGACTGGGGTCCCCAGGATACCATGGGGTTTCCTTGTTTTTTTTTTTTTTTTTTTTTTTTTAAATATATTTTATTGATTTTTTACAGAGAGGAAGGGAAAGAGATAGAGAGCTAGAAACGTCGATGAGAGAGAAACATCGACCAGCTGCCTCTTGCACACCCCCTACTGGGGATGTGCCCGCAACCAATGTACATGCCCTCAACCGGAATCGAACCTGGGACCTTTCAGTCCGCAGACCGACGCTCTATCCACTGAGCCAAACCGGCTTCGGCTCCTTGTTGCTGAAAGGATTTCAAACAGCGTGAGAGGACGGGGACCCACCTTCCTCCAGAGCAGCAGCGGGCAGGCACGCAGAGGGCGCTGCCAAGATCCTGTCCATGCTGCGGCCCCACAGAGGCCAGACTGGTTCTCAGGCAGAGCTTGTGTTTGCTTCCTCACACCAGATCCTCCGCGTCCCAGAAGGGAAGGGGGTGAGCCCACTCCGTGGGGAAGGCTGTGCTGGCTCCCGCCTGCACACTCCTCTGGAGACCGCACTCTGGCGCTGTGTCCTGCACCGAGCTCCCTCCCCTGCTCCCTGGGCCGGAGCCCAGCTCAGCAGGGGGCAGTGGTGCTCCTCGCAGTGGCCACATTGCCTCCTCACTTTCTCTAGCCCTGAAGAGGCAGGAAGGCCAGTGTCCCGCAGGGGGCCCAGACACTGCCCTCCACTAGGAACGGTGTTCGCGTGGCTGGCTCTTCTGTTCACAGATGAGTCACCTCAGATGTCACCTCTGGCCTGACCACCTCACCCACTGGTGCTCATGCACCCACCCACTCCTCTCCTCCGGTGTGCACCTCCTCCCGCTCAGAGAGCTGGGGCTGGCAGAATCTGCCTGGCAGATAGACGGGCTTGGTGCAGCCGCCCACTCCGTGGCTCCCGCTCACACTGCACCACTCAGCTTGGACAGTGGCTGCTCCACAGCCAGGCGTCCCGGGTCCCATTCAGGGTCTCGGAGCTCCTGCTGCAGCTCTGGACTAAGCCGAGAATCCACCCCTTACACATAGACGTTCTGCTGGAAGGGCTCTACCTCAGGGCCTGGGAATGCGAGTTGGAGGCAGGGTCCCTGCCCACGAGACAGGGACCCAAAGTCTAGGCCACATCGTTCTTTCCAGATCTGGCACCACTGAGAAATGGGGGTTTGGAGCCGGACACCATCAGAGGCCAGGGGAGGAGGAAGGCCAGTTTAATTAGAAATAAGCTTTGATCAGAGGAGCCTAAGGCCCCAAGTGGGGCGGGAACCAACTGCAGGGGAGCTAGCCCTGGCGGTGCCATGGAGCTGGTCCTCGCTCAGCAGACACTGGAGGAGCCTGTGGAGAGAGTGGGAATCAGGTCCTCACAACGTGGTCACTACACAGACGCCCCCTCAGCCCTGGGCAACCCCAAGGCTGGCTGGCCCGGCACGGTCCCGCCTGACACACAGCATATCATTTTTATCTCAAAGGCTGTGGCCACCCTGACTGACGCCCGGAGCCCCTCGGAGAAGCCCGCCTCACCTGAAGTGATGAGTGGAACAGCTTTCTCAGACAGGGGGCTGAGGGAGGAACATCAGATTAGCATACGTGGACCTTCTGTACCCAACCAAGATTCCTGGTGCCCCCTCCCAAGAGGTCCCTAACTGCCCCCTTGCTATTCGGTCATTTTAAAAAGGGCAGAGCTCAGAGCTTTCTCTGATGTGGGGCCCCTTTGGGTGGATTATCTGTGAGTAATCCCACCGCAGCCCGGGGAGCAGCCATGAAGCTGTCCTCTCTCTCCAAGTTACAGGGCTTTCCCAACCGTCTGCTCAGCTGGAGGCGCACACAGTAGGGCCTTATGCTCACCTTTGATTGCGATTGAGCTTGCATTTGCATTTGCCACCTGTGAGAGGAAGAGACACCCATGCAAAGGGCCTGGGGACCGTGCTCCCCCCGCCCCCCCCTCACATGTCCTCCCTCAGCCCCTTCCCGCCAGCCCCCCAGCTCACTCAGGGCGAACAAGATTCCAGCGATGCACAGGAGCCCAGCGCAGATCATCCCGCCCAGCTGCAGGGTCTCCCAGTCTAGGGGAGGAGAGGGAGCTGGGGCCAGCCTGCTCCACCCCAGCACTCGGGCAGGTAACCGTGAGCACCTGCCGGTGCAGCTGCACTCACATTCCAGGCAGAGAACCCAGCCAGTAGACATACACAGCACTAGTCCATGATCTGGTGGGAGCAAGGACTAGGAAGAAAACATTAAGCAGAAGAGCACAGGAAAAAAAAATAGGGGGCTTTTAAGGGATAATCAAGGAAGGCTTTTCTGCCGAAACCGGTTTGGCTCAGTGGTAGAGCGTAGGCCTGCGGACTGAAAGGTCACAGGTTTGATTCCGATCAAGGGCATGTACCTTGGTTGCGGGCTCATCCCCAGTAGGAGATGTGCAAGAGGCAGCTGATCGATGACTCTCTCTCATCGATGTTTCTAACTCTCTATCTCTCTCCCTTCCTCTCTGTAAAAAATCAATTTTATATATATATTTTTTAAAGGAAGGTGGCATGTGATCTGAGCGAGGGGGAGCTCAGGGCATTTGGGGGCATTGGAGGACAGTGCAAACCCTCTGGGAGGCTGGGGGGCAGCAGGGACCTGGGTGCTGAGAAAGGGGAGTGAGAGTGAGGGGAAGGAAGAAGGCTGGTGTGAGATACCTGGCCACCCAGCAGCCCAGTGCCTGCAGCTACTTCCCCAGAATCTGCTTCCTCAGCATGGCAGGCGCCTTCCTTCCATGCTGGAGGGAGGTTCTTTCCAAGACCAGGTTGCCTGTTGGCCTTTGTTCTTTCAGTTGACCACACTGGCCTTTACTCTCCAGCCCCCGCGCCATGCTGCCCCTCCTTCTCACCCCCTCAAGCCCCGCTACGTCTGCACTGGGCTCCACATCACCCCTCACCAACCGCTAGCAGAGGTCCAGGACAGGCGTGAGGGACGTCAGCTCTTACCGTAACAGAAGGCACTGTCTTCATCTGTAGGAAAGAAAAAAAATAAGTAAGGACCAAAAAACGTTGGAGGCAGGATGTGGGGTCTTAGAGGGGAAATGTGGGACAGCAAGAGCAGTTTGGGCCTCACTCACCAATCAGGTCGCTGGCTTCCACAGCAGGCAGGCCTGGGTGGGGGAAGCAGAGGATTTGGGTGGTCATGACACTGGTCTCATGGTGAATTGCAGGCCGACCTCAGCCCAAAGAGCAAGGACAGCCAGCTCACTGGGAGGCACCCTGGGGCTGGTTCCCTCCCTCACACCTTCAGCCCCGGCAGTGCTGCTGAGGTTGTCCCAGCCCCCGGCCTTTGGCCCCTCACTCAGCCCTTGCTGCTATTAGCAGGCTTCCTGCTATTTTTGCACTCAAAATGGGATGGCATGTCTGTATCTCTCCCCTCTCCGGGAAGCTTCCAACGCAGACCCTAGCTGACCCTCCTCTTCCTAAAAAAATGGGGACGCTATTCTCTTCATGCCAACAGATGGTTACAGGCTTCCCCGAGTTCATTAGCCCAGAACAGATTGTGCAACTTCCACTTCTTCCCTGAACTATTATCTCCTGTATTATCTTTTCCCTTTAAATCGACAGTGTAAACAAAAACACATTTATTTGAGCCCTAGCTGATTTGGCTCAATGGATAGAGTATTGGCCTGCAGATCCAAAGATCCCAGGTTCGATTCCGGTCAAGTCTGAGTTGCGGGCTCGATCCCCAGTGCGGGGCGTGCAGGAGGCAGCCCATCAATGATTCTCCGTCATTGCCAATGCCAATGTTTCTGTCTCTTTCTCCTCTCTTCCTCTCTGAAATCAATAAAAATATATTAACAACAACAACAACATTTATTTGACACCAGGCCCCCTTGAGAGATGCTGCTCTGCTTTTCACTGCCTCTGTGGGTATGAGGGACAGCAGGGCCCCCAGAGACTCACCTGCCAGCACAAGGAGAAGGCCCCAGGTCACTCCCTCCATGTCACAGCTGCAGGGCAGGGCTGTAGGGGGAGGGTCAGGCTGGAGTCAGGTGGGAAAGCAAGAGCCCCCACCCCAAAGGTGCATTTGCTTGTTGGGAAAGTGCTTAGAGCAGTGCCTTTGCATATGAATAACTATACAGCTTTGTTAAAATCTATGTCAGGCCCTAGCCCGTTTGGTTCAGTGGATAGAGCCTCAGCCTGCAGACCGAGGGGTCCCAGGTTCGATCCCAGTCAAGGGCACATACCTTGGTTGCAGGCTCCTCTCCAGCTTGGACCCTGGTCAGGGCGTATGCAGGAGGCAACCAATCTATGTGTTTCTCTCACATCCATATTTCTCTATGTCTTTCCCTCTTTCTTCTACTCTCTCTAAAAATCAATGGAGCCCTAGCTGGTTTGGCTCAGTGGATAGAGCGTCAACCTGTGGACTGACTTGTCTCAGGTTCAATTCCGGTCAAGGGCACATGCCCAGGTTATGGGCTTGGTATCCAGTGTGGGGTGTGCAAGAGGCAGCCAATCAATGATTCTCTCATTGATGTTTCTATCTTCTCTCCTTTTCCCTTCTCTCTGAAATCAATAAAAATATATTTTAAAAAATAAAATAAAATCAATGGAAAAATATCATCGGGTGAGGATCAAAAAAAAAAAAAAAAAAAAATCTGTCAGATGCCTGACCCAAGGTCAGGTGAACAGGGCTGTTGTTTTAACTCAGGTCCCCCCTCCCCTTTTTTTGTTACTAAAAGAAATTAAATTGCAGTTTACATTCAGTATTATTTTGAATTAGTTTCAGGTGTACTGACTCACGCTTTGATGCCCGCTCTCCTAACCGCACACAAAGGGCAGGTCCCGGGCTATTGTTCCCCAGGGCACGCCAGGTCTGAGCTGGGCAGGAGCCAGCAGCTTACCGGGGGCGTGGAGGACTGCTAGGGGCAAAGAGCCTCCCATCCCACTCCAGCCGGGCTGGGACTCTGCTCCAGGCTGCCCCAAATCCACTCCGAGTGCAAGCTGCTAATAGCAGGAAACTGGGTGATGGGGGGGACATCCATCTTTCGCCTTAGGGCGCCAGAACTAGTCCCTGGGGTGGCCCTCCCCTGGAGATAAGGCCCTTCCCAAGGCTTTGCACATTGTTGGCTGCGGGAGGGATAGGTGTTCCATGGGAAGCCATTGTTACTATTTGCTGGGCTCACCTGGCGGGGAAGCCTAAGCCACTGAACAGCCATGTAACTCGGAGTTACTGAATTTCTCTGTGCTTCTTTGTCCTGGAAAATCAGGATAACTAGAATAGCAGCCTCATGGGGTTACGACTGAATGAAGTAAGTTAATTTGTCAAGTCTAAGAACAGTAAAAGGTGTTACAAGAATAAATACATTAATACCTCGGTCCTACTGCCTTGAAGGGAGGGCCTTTCACATGCTGCCTCTGTAGGCAGGGTGTGTCCTTGGAGCAGTCTCTGAGCTGCCCTCCGGTAGACTAGCCTGCCTCTCCTCTCACGCCCTGGAATTCCTGGACCCTGAGGGCTGCAACTCCATTTTACATAATCTTTAGACTGAGGCTGGCTCCTGTTTCCGCCATCCATCTGACAGGGGTCACAGAATAGGCACCTCCAACTCTCAAACCCTCAAACAGGATCACTGTTCACGAGAGCATCCGGGCACCACCACCCCTTCCTCAGGCTGGTAGTCTGGGCCATTCCTCTGCCCCCCCCCCCCCCCATGCCCCCAGCTGCCAGAAGTCCTAGCAGTCGCCTGCTCACCTGAGAGCCAGTTCTGAGCTCACCAGAGGGCAGGGTGCGCAGAGCAGGTCTGTGTTCAGCTTGGTGGGTTCCAGTTCTTTAAACCCAGCAGCCTCGCCCAGGGCAACAATACCCTCCCACAGGAGGGAACCTATCAGACTCGGTGAGATTCCAGCAGCTCGCTCTCCCTGGTTTGCTTTTGAGGAGCAGGCTAGACCCAGAGCAGAGCTCCTGGGGGCTCCAGACACTGAGGTGGTGGTGGGGGAGAGGGATGGGCAGAACCTCTGACCCTTTCCTTAAGGAGACTTTAAAATTTTAAATATATATATATATATATATATATATATATATATATATATATTTGCTTGTTTATGTTTTTATTAATTTCAGATAAGGGAGAGAGAGATAGAAACAATGATAAGACAGAATCATAAGATTGGTTGGTTCCTTCATGCTCCACACTGAGGATTGAGCCCACAGTCTAGGCCTGTGCCCCAACTGGGAGTCAACTGTGGCCTCCTGGTTCATAGGTCAATGCTCAACCACCAAGCCACATTGGCCAGGCATGGCTAGCATTTAAAATATATATATATATTTTATTTGAGAGAAAGAGAGAGGGAGAGATTGAAACTTCAATGAAGAGTGAGTTCCTTGATCAGCTGCTTCCTGCATACCCCACACCGGGGTTCTGGCCCGAAACCTGGGCATGAGCCCTGACTGGGAGTTGAACCATGACCTCCTTCCTGCTCAACCTCCTGCTCACACCAACTGGGCATGGCTAGCATTTTTTTTTTTAATATTAAATTATTATCTGTGTACATATTTTAACATTGCCCCCCCCCCCACATACCCTCCCTCCCCAGAGTTTTGTGTCCATTAGTTGTACTTATATGCATGTATACAAGTCCTTTGGTTGATCTCTTATCTCCCCCAGATCTCCCTACTCTCCCTGGTGTAATTTTACAGTCTGCTTGTTGCTTTACTGTCTTTATATCTATCTTTTGGTTTGTCAGTTTATAATGTTTTTTAATGTCCATAAATGAGTGAGGCCATGTGGTATTTCTCTTTTATTGACTGGCTTATTTCACTCAGCATAATGTTCTCTAGTTCTATCCAGGTTGCTGCAAATGATGAGAATTCCTTCTTTTTTATGGCAGCATGGCTAGCATTTTTAAGGGCTGTTGCAACCACAATGCTCCTGGTAAAATAGGCCGCCATGCTAACACTGGGACAGCCACTAGAGGTCCTGACCCCACACTACGGTAGATTCAAAGGTTCTTACAGGGGGACCCTCACTAGATACCGGGCCTTACTCCTAGACGCCCCTGAGTGACTCTCAAAGTATGTCAAACCCATTGCAGCCACCCTCCTGCCTGTGAAGGGAAAGGAGGATATTTGGCACTCCTGTGTAAGAATAGTAGAACAAGTTTATTCAGACAGGCCTGATCTAAAATACCAGCTATTAGGCAATTCTGATAAAGTATGGTTTGCTAATGACAATAATTTTAGAAGGAAAGACATTAAGAAAATTAGATATACAGCCGAGACCGGTTTGGCTCAATGGATAGAGCATCGGCTTGGGGACTGAAGGGTCCCGGGTTCGATTCCGGTCAAGGGCATGTACCTTGGTTGCGGGCATATCCCCAGTAGGGAGTGTGCAAGAGGCAGCTGATTGATGACTCTCTCTCATCGATGTTTCTAACTCTATCTCTCTCCCTTCCTCTCTGTACAAAACCAATAAAATATATTTTAAAAAAAGAAAAAAGAAAATTAGATATACAGCAATAGACCATAATAGACCAGCCCTGGCATTGCCTCCTAATGCTTTTGACCGAAGGCTGAGCTCATTGCCTTGACCAGAGTCCTACAGCTGAGGAAGGGACAAAAGTCCATATTTACGACTCCAGGTATGCCTTCCTCCCCCATACAGCAACATTAAAAGGAAGGGGACTCTTAAAGAAAGAATTGCCCTACTCAGCATCTCCAGGAAATACTGACTCTCCTACAAACAAGAGGAAAGCCTGCAGAAGTAGCTGCAGTTCACTATAAAGGACATCAAAGGGAAACACAAACATTACAGGAAACAACCTCACTGATACTACAGCAAAAAGGACTGCTTTACAACCAGCCCCACTTCAGGCTGGACTATTCCCACAGAATTCTGTCTCTCACAGAGGCCACAATACACAAAAAAGAAAAGCAATAATGAACAACATAAACTGATGAACAAAAACAGACCCAGAGAAAGAGAAGCAGCGATCAGACTCTCAAATCTCAGAGGGAAAGTAGAAGAGGGTGAGGGTAAGGGGGAGAGATCAACCAAAGGACTTGTGTGCATGCATATGGGCCTAGCCCATGGCCATGGACAACAGGGGGGTGGGCATATGTGATACCATAATCAATAAAATTTAAAAAAAAAGAAAAAAAGAAAAATAAAACAATCGTGGTTAACAGAGCATGGTTAATATTTTTTAAAAAATATATTAAAAAATATATATATATATTATTGATTTCTTTTTCTCCTCTTTTTTTTTTTTTACAGAGGAAGGGAGAGAGTTAGAATCATCCATGAGAGAAACATCAATCAGCTGCCTCCTGCATGCCCCCTACTGGGGATGTGCCCGAAACCAAGGTACGTGCCATTGATTGGAATCTAATCTAGGACCTTTCAGTCTGCAGGCTGATGCGCTATCCAGCGAGCCAAACCAGTTTCGGCAGAGAAAATATATATATTTTATTGATCTCTCACAGAGACAGAGAGGAAGGGAGATAGATAGAGAGTCAGAAACATCAATTAGAGCTGAAACCGGTTTGGCTCACTGGATAGAGCCTTGGTCTGAGGACTGAAAGGTCAAGGGCATGTACATTGGTTGCTGGCACATCCCTGGTAGGGGGTGTGAAGGAGGCAGCTAGTCGATGTTTATTTCTCTCTCATCAATGTCTCTAATTCTCTATCCTGCTCCCTTCCTCTCTGTAAAAAAATCAATAAAATATATTTTAAAAAGAAAGAAAAACATCCACCCGGGATGTGCCCTTGACCGGAATGGATCCTGGGATCCTTCAGTCTGCAGGCTGACGCTCCATCCACCGAGACAAACCGGTTTTGGCAATATTTCTAATAACTACAGCTAGTCCCCAATATTCTATTTGTGCCCCTAACAATTGTTTTATTCTGATTAAAGATAGCGCATTCTTACACTGCTCGGAGTTGTAAGCCCCCGGGGAATCAATGTTGGAAGGCCATGCATATCTTTCAAGAATTGCCTTATTATCTTGGAAAGATTAACAGTCTTGTTGCCTAAATAATGGAATCCCACCCTAGCTTAATTGCTATTTCCCCAAAGCTATAATCTGCACACCCGTTCTTATTCTTTTTGCCTACTTCCCCAGGTAATCTTTGTCCTGCTCAAGATAAGCAGCTGGGTTATGGGTGGGGTGCAAAGCAGATTTTCAAGAATGACTTGCTGCCCTCCCGTGCTGCTTTCGTTTTGGAATAAATACTCATATGATTCTAACCTGTCCCTGCTTAATTGGCTCAAGCAGTGACCGGCAGCACAGACCCATTGGTTTTCCGGTTTCACAATCAAGGTTCACAAAGCATGATTACTATTTCTTATAACTATAGCTAGTCCCAGTATTCTATTTCTGCCCATAACAAATTGGCATGGAGCCAGCGACTGACATGGAGTCAATTCCCTCTGCTCAGTGCTCCCATTGCTTTTCCTTTGACTGGGTGACCATGGAGGAGAAGGCTGGGATCGATGCACCCCTCAGAATCATCTACCCTCTGACCAGGCCCCACTCTATCCGGGGAGACTGACAGCTGGACGTCAGAAAGCATCCAGCCCGGTTTCTCCCCTACCTTCTGGGCGGTGGGCAGAGGAGGGCTGCCAGCTCCAGGATAAGGAGTGGGCCGCCTTCCTCTGTGGGCCCCCAGGCCTGATTCATGTGCTGCTGGCCAACCCTCCTCTTGCCTCACATTCCACTGTATACCTTTAGGCTGTGCCATTGGCTCTGCGTGACCCAGGCCTCTCTATTCTGCAGTCCCCTCCCCCCAATTTCTCCCTGTTCACTGCTTTTCCCACTGCCTGGTGCCAACCGAAGGCAGGGAAGTTGCCTCCTTTATTTCCAATGCCCAGCTATGACCCAATAAACAGACTTTGACTGGATAGTTATTAGAGGAGGGTGTGGCTGCTGGTTGACCCTCGAGCTGGATCATGGCAGTCAAAGGTTCCTCATTTCATCCCACGTTCTTGAAATGTACGCTCTGCCTACCAACCCCACGAGGGGAGCTGTTCCAAGGACACATGTGTGTGTCGTACTGAACTCAGCCTATCCATAACCAGTCCTGTGGTTCTTATGATTGCAAGATGTCCTTCAGCAATCATCATCAAGAAACTGGAAAGAATAAGAGGTTTATTACTCATAGAACCTGGAAATTACACAGCACACCTGGGACCACTCAATGAGGATGGAAAGAGAGAGAGAGAGAGAGAGAGAGAGAGAAAGAGAGAGAGAGAGAGAGAGAATGGGCCTGGGTTCTGAAGTTATTAGGGTTGAGGGTGGGAGCCTAGGGTTTCACAGGCTCACACTTTTTTGGTGGATTTAAAACATCACAGCAGGAATTTAAAGTCCAGGAAGAGAAAGAAAAACAAATAGCACTAATGGCCAATTACTGAAATAAAATTTCTTAGAGCAAAGGAGCCTGGAAGGGAGGTGACCTGGTTCTTTATCTATCATAGCTCTTTATCTACGTGACCAGCCATGTGTTTCTCTGAGATAACCTTCTTTGAAATGGATATTTCATACCTGGACAATCAAGCTTAAGTCAGAGGCTTGCATTACAAGAAATAAATACAGTAACTGTCAGGGCTAACACTAAACCTTTTTTAAAAAAAAAAAAAAAAAATATATATATATATATATATATATATATATATATATATATATATAATTGATTTTTTTACAGAAGGGAAGAGAGAGGGATAGAGAGTTAGAAACATCGATGAGAGAGAAACACCGATCAGCTGCCTCTTGCACATCCCCTACTGAGGGCGTGCCTGCAACCAAGGTACATGCCCTTGACCGGAATCGAACCTGGGACCTTTCAGTCGGCAGGCTGATGCTCTATCCACTGAGCCAAACCGGTTTTGGCTAACACTATACCTTTGAGAGAGAAAGGTGTTGTTGAGAACACTTTCTTTTTTCTTAAATACATTTTATTGATTTTTTTACAGAGAGGAAGGGAGAAGGATAGAGCGTTAGAAACATCATTGAGAGAAAAACATCAATCAGCTGCTTCCTGCATACCCCCTGCTGGGAATGTGCCCGCAACCAAGGTACATGCCCTTGACCTTTTAGTCCATGTGCCGAGCCAAACCTGTCAGGGCTGAGAACACTTTTTGATGGGACTGTACCACTGTGCCCAGTTAAGGGCTCTATATAAACGTTTAAGTTTCTGGTGGGCAGATGTGGATATTTACTCCTCTTGTACTTGACCGAGACAGTAAGTTCCCTTGCTTGTTAACCTCCGCCTGCCCGTCTGGAGTGGTCTGCCTCTTTCTTCGGTCTCCTCCTCTCTTCCATGTAGGTGGCCAGTTTTCGAATGAATGATGAGTCAGTGAGGACAAGAAGTCATCGGATGCTCCCAGTGCTGGGGGCAGGGGACAGACAGGACGGGCCCAAAGGCAGGGCAGGGGGGATAGGAAGGGAGGGGGGCATTTCTCCTGTGAGTATGTTGCATTTCCTCATGAAAATTTTCCTTGGAGCTCAGTTTCCAAGATTCAGCTTCTGCACAGAGTCTGAGCAGAGGTTCTGAGGTCAGAAAGAGCTGGATGTGAAGCCCAGCTCTGCCACTCGCTTTCTGAGCTTCATTTGGTTCCCTCTCCCACAAATGGAAGGATGGCAGGTTTTCCCTGGGAGGTTTGGGTGGCAGTGCTGCAGGGGCTGGGGGCCACCTCAGTAGCCCTGTGTGTACTTGGGGAATGACCGCCTCTCAGGCCTGGTGTGTGGAACGTTGTTAAGCTCAAGACTCAGAAGAAACACTCAGAGCCACATACTTTGTAGTCAAATGCAGGCTCTGTTGGTTGCTTGCTATGTGCAATTGAGGAACTGACTGGACCTGTTTACTTATCTATAAAGTGCCTGCTTTGAATGTTTACGGTACGATGACATCTGATTACGCTTCTGGGTTCCCAGGAGCTGTTAACTGGAATTAGGAATGGCCCTAACGTACACACAGAGATCTGCAGCATGAGGAAAGGGGATCAACATTGGGAGAGATCCCCGTGGGAAATCTGCTTTCCAGAGAAAAAAAAGGTCTTGCACAAGGTCACACTCTGGACACTCAACCAAAGTTTCTAGGCTCCTCGGGGAGTTCTTCTGCCCTATCAGGCCACGGTTGGAAATAAGCAGCAAGAAAGCAGGCATGGTAGGAAGGGGACACTTTTAAGTCCCAAGGACTTAAAAGGCTTTGCTTTGGAAGGTCTCCATGAAATACGAAAAGAACTTCAGATCCACCGCTCCAGAGGGTCTAGTGCTTTTGCCCTACAGCTTCTGACCTCTTGAGGGATTCACCCGCTACTCTCCCTATTACCACAGGGATTTTCACCTTCAACAAGTAGAAAGAAAAAGTCACTGAGCCAGGTGGTATTGACACTGATCTAAGGCAGGGGACAGGCTGAGTCTGGGGCAGATCAGGAAGAGGATCCCAGCAACCTGTGTGATGTCTGCAAGCACAATGGTGATCATTGCCTCATCTCTTCCTGCCCAAGTTGGCTGGAGGTGCAGGTGTACCATGGCCAAGTCCTGCGTCTGACCCCTCTGAGAGGCACCAAAGGTGGTCTACACACTCAGTGATGGTAGCAATGAAGTGGTGTCAAGTCAGTTCCCAGGTTAATGAATTTTTTTCTTAGCTATTAAACCCAGTACTTATAAATGGTCACAAAACTCGGTATAGAAAGCATTAGAAGCTTTACAAACTAAGAAGTATTTACTATACAGTGGTGCCTCATACAACGAACTTAATTCGTTCCAGGAGCAAGCTTGTTATGTGAAAAGTTCGTTATGTGAAAAGCGTTTTCCCATAACAATACATGTTAAAAAAAATAATTCGTTCTGTAGCATAAAATATGCTAAGATGACATAAAAAAAATATGCTAAGATGACATATTTTTATTTAGATACATCTAAAAACATAATTTTTTTAATTTTAAGACAGACTAAGTAGAGTCTACCGAATCTTGCACATCTTCATCCATTTTCTGCTTTTTGGCCGATGGTTTCATGAAAAACCTGTCCAAAGTTCGCTGTGCGAGGCGTTCGTTATGCAAGGCACCACTGTACTGTCCTTTTATTCATTAGGAGTGTTTAGAATGAACAACCATTCCAGTGGCTGGCAACCTCAGCTCAAGAGCTACATGCGGCTCTTTTGCCCCTTGAGTGTTCTAATGCCACTTCTTCAAAATAGACTTGCCTAGGCCAAAAACTGACTTCTGCACATAGGCCACGAAATGCCCGCATGTGGTATTTTGTGGAAGAGCCACACTCAAGGGGACCAAAGAGCTGCATGTGGCTCATGAGCCACGGTTTGCCAACCACTGAACTACTCTCTCAAGATGTGATTCCTAAAAAAAAAAAAAAAAAAAAAAAAAAAAAAAAAAGATGTGATTCCTGAGGGCTGGACTGGTAGGGAAGGATATTTTCAGGAAGTCACGTTCAAGGAGCATTGCCCACTGGCCCTGCTTCTTGGATATGCATTTCTTTTTGCTGTTGTTAATCCTTATCCAATGATAGTTTTTTCCATTGATATTTATTTAATAAATATATTTTTATTGATTTCAGAAAGGAAGGGAGTGGAAAAGAGAGATGGAAACATCAATGATGAGAGAGAATCATTGATTAGCTACCACACTGGGGATCAAGCCTGCCACCATTAAGCATACAGTCTCTGAAATAAAGAATATATAGAAACTCAACTATAGATCAACGTACCCCAAGAATCAAACCAAAGATCTGGAATATAAGGAAGAAAAAATCACCCAACCAGAGAAGCAGAAAGAAAGAAGAATCCAAAAGTGTGAGGATAGTGTAAGGAGCCTCTGGAACTGCTTAAAACGTATCAACATCCGGATTTTGGGGGTGCCAGAGGAGAGCGAGCAGGATATTGAAGGACTATTGAAAGAAATAATGATAGAAAGCTTTCCCTACCTTGTAAAAGAAATAGAATTACAAGTTCAGGAAGCATACAGAACCCCAAACAAGAGGAATCCAAAGAAGAACACACCAAGACACAACATAATTAAAATGCCAAAGGCAAAAGACAAAGAGAGAATCTTACAAGCAGCAAGAGAAAAGCTAGTTACCTACAAGGGAGTACCCATACGACTGTCAGCTGATTTCTCAACAGAAACTATGCAGGCCAGAAGGGAGTGGCAAGAAATTTTCAAAATGATGAACAACAAGAACCTACAACCAAGATTACTCTACCCAGCAAAGCTATCATTCAGAATTGAAGGTCAGATAAAGAGCTTCACAGACAAGAACAAGTTAAAGGAGTTCATCAACACCAAACCAGGATTACATGAAATGCTGAAGGGTATTCTTTAAGGAGAGGAAGAAGAAGAAGAAAAGTAAAGGTAAAAATTACGAACAACAAAAAGACATAAAATACATACCTACCAACAAGTGAATCTAAAAATCAAGTGAATAAAAAATCTGAAGAACAAAATGGACTGGTGAACATAATAAAATCAGGGACATAGAAAGGGATTGGACCAACAATTCTCAGGGGGAAGGGAGTCTGAGGGGTGAGGAAAGAGATTGGACAAAAATCTTACATCTCACCGCTGCCGAGGGCTCCGGCTGCCCGGGTGTGGACCTTTGGTCCCTGCCGGCGGTGCCCTTGCTGTCCGGGGGCGGCGGGGAGTGAGTGGCCGCGGCCTTCCGGGCTGGGATGAGCCGCACTCTCGGCGGAGGCAGGGGAGCCGAGCCGGAGCCATGGCCAGTACAGTGGTCGCAGCTGGATTGACCATTGCTGCTGCAGGATTTGCAGGCCATTATGTTTTGCAAGCCATGAAGCATATGGAGCCTCAAGTAAAACAAGTTTTTCAAAGTCTACCAAAATCTGCCTTCGGTGGTGGCTATTACAGAGGTAAGTTTGAACCCAAAATGACAAAACGAGAAGCAGCATTAATATTAGGTGTAAGTCCTACTGCCAATAAAGGAAAAATAAGATGCTCACTGACAAATTATGCTGTTAAATCCACCCAGACAAGGGAGGATCTCCTTACATAGCAGCCAAAATCGATGAAGCTAAAGATTTACTAGACGGTCAAGCTAAAAAATGAAGTAAATGTATGGTGAATTTTAAGTTGTTAGTCACATATATAAAAACAGCTTTTTGTAATAAA
Source organism: Pipistrellus hanaki (assembly GCF_964339955.1). Taxonomy (NCBI): domain Eukaryota; kingdom Metazoa; phylum Chordata; class Mammalia; order Chiroptera; family Vespertilionidae; genus Pipistrellus; species Pipistrellus hanaki. The sequence continues at coordinate 6,198,883 of NC_140516.1, forward strand.
ATGTCCCAAAGCTACACATTTAAAAAAATGATTTAGCCGAGACCGGTTTGGCTCAGTGGATAGAGCGTCAGCTTGCGGACTGAAAGGTCCCAGGTTCGATTCCGGTCAAGGGCATGTACTTTGGTTGCAGGCACATCCCCCAGTAGGGGGTGTGCAAGAGGCAGCTGGTCGATGCTTCTCTCTCATCGACGTTTCTAGCTCTCTATCTCCCTTCCTTTCTGTAAAAAATCAATAAAATTAAAAAAAAAATGATTTAGCACAAACTAAGTAAAAAAAAAAAAAAAAAAAAAAAAATCTTACACCTATGGATGAAGACAGGGGCGGGGGTAAGGGCATGGGGTGGAGTTGGGAGTCAAGTGGAGGGAAACTATGGGGGAAGAGGGGGGAAAGAGGAGCACCTGTAAAGATTTATTATAATAAAAAAAAGAAAAAGAAAGAAAGAAAGGTCAGAGCCAACCACTCCCTATCTAATTGAGACAATGGTAACTGAGGCAACTTCTCCATCTTATAATCATGTAAATCCTTACTGATATGATAATCCGCTTATTACCTGCCTAAGGGCTATGGGTGTATCCCAAACCTGCTTAAGGGTAATGGGTGTATCCCATAGTCTCAATAAAAGGAATAGCAAGGCCTGAGCCTAGTGGTAGTCCTCCCCCTAGAGGTAGACTCCCACTTGCTTCCCATTTTTCCCAAATTAACTTTTTTCCAGTCTGTTTTCATTTCTGTGCGGCCTTCTCCAGAATTGGACTCTGAACCGGAATCCTGAACCACGTGGAATGTGATAAGGGATCCCACATCTGGAGCCCAACGTGGGGCTCCTGGGGGAGATGATATTTTCCGCCTAGAGCAAAGGAGGAAAAATTCACCGGAAAAGGTGATGGAAATTAACCGCACTCAAAAGCCCACAGACCAGCTGAAGAATCTATAACTATGGTGGAACATCTTTTCCAGGCTAATGGGGAAGAATTAGGTTATAAATATAAAGTAAATTGTATTATAGAATTTTGGTTTTATGCTTAAAGAATGTGGTTTCTTTCTTTAAAAAAAATATATATATATCTTATTGATTTTTTACAGAGTCGAAGTTAGAGGGATAGAGTTAGAAACATCAATGAGAGAGAGACATTGATCAGCTGCCTCCTGCACCCCCCCCACCCCCCCACTGGGGACGTGCCCACAACCAAGGTACATGCCCTTGATCGGAATCGAACCTGGGACCTTTCAGTCCATAGGCCGACGCTCTATCCACTGAGCCAAACCGGTTTCGGCAAGAATGTGGTTTCTTGTTCAAATTTAAATATTGGTTTTTATTTGGAATTTGAAATCTGTAATAAGTGAAACTCCACTGCTGAAACCACCTCTGATGTGGAAAAATTCAAAGGTGGCAGGAGAGGGCAAGGCTATCTGCTCTCCCACAATGAGATTACTCAGTGCATTGTTTAAAAATTATTAAAGAATTTGCAAATTGGGTGTTATCTTGGCCAAATTGGGGGTTAGTTATTACTTTGGAAAGCAAAAAAGAAAGAGAAATTTAAGATCTGTCTGTCTTTTAAGGATGAAAAGAAATCCGGCCAGATCTGTTGCGGAGGCTTCCCCCGAAGTAAGCAGGATGTGGGGAAGGGAGGGGGACACGTGGAGATCCAATATGGAAGCCCACTCTCCCAGGATGCTAGGGAATGTGGTAATTTGCATTTGAATGGCTACAAACTTCCTCCAAACTGTTTGGCAGCAAAACATTTTTTTTTTTTTTTTAAAGTTTGCTTAATTATATAAATAAGAAAGTTAAAGGTTTAGATAAGCACACTGCCACCTGGGCATATACCCTGACTGGGAATTGAACCCTGATCTCCTGGTTCAACCGCTGAGCCACACTGGATGGGGCTTTTCTATTGATTTTCTATTGAGAGAGAGAGAGAGAGAGAGAGAGAGAGAGAGAGAGAGAGAGAGAGAGAGAGAGAGAGAACATCCATGTGTGAGAGACACATCAATTGGTTGCTTCCTCACACACCCTAGCATGGCCTGGGATGAAACCTGCAACCCAAGTATGTGCCCTTGACTGGGAATTGAACCTGTGACCCTTCGGTGCTCAGGCAATCACTCTTAACCACTGGGTCACAGTGGCCAGGGCTTGGATATACATTTCTCATCCAAAGCCATCCATTTGGGTCTGATTTTTTATTTACTACACTAGAGGCCTGGTGCATGAAATCAGTGCACTGTTGGGGGGTACTGCCTGGATTGTGAGAGGGTGCAGGCCAGGCCGAGGGACCCCACTGGTGCATGATAGGGACTGGGGAGGAATGGGGGAGGTTGGCCAGCCAGGGAGAGACTGTGGGAGAGCTCCAGGGCATGTCTGGCCCGTCTTACTCAGTCCCTATCGGCTGGACACCAGCAGCAAGCTAACCTGCCAGTCAGAGCATCTTCCCCCTGGTGGTCAATGCATGTCATAGCAACTGGTCAACTGTCTGCCCCCTCGTGGTAAGTACATGTCATAGCAAGCAGTTGAGCAGCCTTAGCATATCATTAGCATATTATGCTTTGATTGGTTGAACGTCTGGATGATTGGACACTTAGCACATTAGGATTTTATTATAAAGGATGGGAGAACTAGGCAAGAGGCACTAAGACCTACAGGGAAATCAAACCTCAGATGGTGAAAGGCTGGGAGGAGTGGGTGATGGAGAGCCAGCCTCAGTTGGGTGGGTGCAAATGAGAGCCTGTAGGTATCAGAAGCTGAGAGAAAACTGCTAGATCCAGCTCTGAACTCTTTTTTCCCTTCTGGACTCAGCACTGCAAAGGATACATAGGACCTTGTGTGGAAGGAGGGAAGTCTATTGACAAGAGTAGGCTGGAAACCAGCACTCATACCTAGGACTCCTTCCTTTGATCAAATCAATCATTGCCACAGCCCCCACACTCACAAACTGTGCTTCCCCCCTTCTCCAAGCACTGCCTATTGTCCTGTGAGAAAGATATATCCTAAAAGCCATTGATTTCCCCGAGGAATTCTAACATTGCCAAAGGTAAAATGAAAGAGAAGTGGCTCGTGTCTTGTCTGGTATATAGTGGTGAGAAGATAGTAGAAGAGGGCTAGGTAGAGGGGCAGGCCCACAGGGGCTGGGAAGGGGAGCGTGGCAGGCCTGGGTAAAATACAACTTGCTGACCTTGCCTGGTTCCGAGAAAAACCAGGGAGATAGGCAAAATGACCTAGAACTAGTCCCAGCTAGGCAAAATTGCTAAGGCAACCCAGCTGGTGGGGAAAGAAGGGTGCGCACGGGACACATGAGTTTTAGAATGTATGGACGTTGAGGCTGAAAGATGGCAGCGGCCATGGAGTTGATGCTGCTGCAGTCCCTGGGGCTGAGTAAAGGGAACAAGTACAGCGCTCAGGGCGAGCGCCAGTTCCAGTTCTTCAAACAAACAGCGGTCCATGTCTAAGAGGATTGGCTATTATAGCAGCTCATCTAGTCAAAGAAGCCAACAAAGAATATTAGCTTGGGAGCACTGTAGAAGAGATAGCAATGGTTCAACAATGGTTGGAGTACAAAGGAACTCGAGTACATGGATCCACATTCTGTTGAAGGATCTTAAGTAAATTTTAAAAAATATATTTTATTGATTTTCCACAGAGAGAAAGAGAGAGGGATAGAGAGCTAGAAACGTCGATGAGAGAGAAATATCGACCAGCTCCCTCCTGCACATCCCCTGCCTGGGATGTGCCCGCAACCAATGTACATGCCCTTGACTAGAATCAAACCTGGGACCTTTCAGTCTGCACACCGACGCTCTATCCACTGAACCAAACTGGTCCTGGCTGTTGAAGGATTTTAATTTATATCTTGAAGATAAAGTCTATCTTAGAGGATATAACTTTACCTTAGCAGATATTGTTTTATACTATGGATGCCATCACTTCATAGTTGACCTGACAGTTCAAGAAAAGGAGAATTATCTTAATGTGTCTCGCTGGATTGTCACATTCAGCTCAGGCAACATCTGTCTAGTTTTGTCTTCATCAAGAACATACTGAAGCTACCCATGCAGTGCAGAAGAAATATTAAAAATATTTTAAATGGAAAATGTATTCTGGACCAGTGGGCTAATGTAAATTGATGTGCACTTTTTATTTGCTGAAGTTGATAGAATTTTTAAAGTGTAAACATGTCTAGCCCTAGTTGGCCTGTGGACTGAAAGGTCCTGAGATCGATTCCAGTCAAGAGTACATGCCTGGGTTGCGGGCTCAATCCCCAGTAAGAGGCATGCAGGATTTAACCAATCAATGATTCTCTTTCATCATTGATGTTTCTATCTCTCCCTCTCACTTCCTCTGTGAAATCAATAAAAATACATATATTGAAAAATAAAATGGTTAGCCGAAACCGGTTTGGCTCAGGGGATGGAGCATCGGCCTACAGACTGAAGTGTCCTGGGTTCAAGTCCAGTTAAGGGCATGTATCTTGGTCGCAGGCACATCCCTAGTGGGGGTTGTGCAGGAGGCAGCTGATCGATGTTTCTCTCTGATCAATGTTTCTAACCCTCTATCCCTCTCCTTTCCTCTCTATAAAAATTCAATAAAACATATAAAAAATAAAAATAAAAAAATAAAATGGTTAACCAAAAAAACCCATGCCTGAATGTCTTATTTTTTCTTTAGTTGAAATTTTGCAATTTTTAATGTAAAAATTCAACTGCTATCAAAACGAGTTAAGATCAAGTTATAAATCAACTTGTTTTTATAGATGAAATTTATTTTAATAAAAGTTGCAAATCAGCCGAGACCGGTTTGGCTCAATGGATAGAGCGTCGGCTTGGGGACTGAAGGGACCCGGGTTCGATTCCGGTCAAGGGCATGTACCTTGGTCGCGGGCATATCCCCAGTAGGGGGTGTGCAAGAGGCAGCTGATCGATGACTCTCTCTCATCGATGTTTCTAGCTTTCTATCTCTCTCCCTTCCTCTCTGTACAAAATCAATAAAATATATTAAAATAAATAAATAAATAAATAAATAAATAAATAAATTTCAAAAAAAAAGTTGCAAATCAGTGGCTTAATTTTAAATCATTAGTCCTTTTAATGATTGACCTATTTGGCTATTTACTGACCTTTCATATTTTAAAATGCATTTTCCCCTATGACTACTTACCGCTGTTTGTTTATTAAGATCTATAATATATTGTGCCAAGGATAGAGAAAGGAGACACATGTGTTTTCAAATATTTATGCGAACCAGTAAATGTGATTGAAAAAGTAAGAAATAAAATAAAATGTATGGATGTTGTCTGACTGGTGTGGCTCAATGGTTGAGCACTGACCTATGAACCAGGAGGTCATGGTTCGATTCCCTGTCAGAGCACCTGAGCAGGTTGCAGGCTTGATCCCAGTGTAGGGCATGCAGAAGGCGGCCAATGGATGATTCTCTTCCAACTTTGATATTTTCATCTTTCTCTCCCCCTCCCTTCCTCTCTGTAATCAATAAAAAAATATTTTAAAAAAATGTATGGATGTTGCAAAGACAGGCACCTTGCAGATAACCAGTTATAACACAGTGAGGCGTAGGAACCATCCCAAGGATGTTGATAAGGCAGAATTATTTGGAAAAAAAAAAAACCCACCAAAAAACAATCAGAAGCTATCAAGCATGTATCTTACCCCTAGGGCCTACCTAGGCAGAAAGGCCATGCTCTCTCCCCAACCCCCTGACACTCGCCTGCCCCACGTGTCTTATGGCCATGTGGACTCCACACGTGGGCTAATGGATTTCAATGAGCTTGGATGCTGAACTACCCCTGGCTGCGCATGGCGTGGGAGCTCTGTACACGGTCCTGTTTCAAACCCTAGCTGCACTTTTCCCAGGACTGACTTCTCTCAATAAACTCTGCTTCTGCTAGCCGTTTTTGTCCATGACTTCATTCTTCGAGACAACAGACTTGGACCTAAACACCCCATTTCGGTTTCCATGGGAGCATAATATGAGTCTTTTCCCTATCGTCTGGGACTAGGAGGATTGAATGTCACAGGCTCAGTGGGAGGCTGAAATGGTCTATTTTGAGGGCTCTGGTGTAGGAGGAAAAATGCCTCTCTTTTTTTGTGTGAGTTTTTAAGTTTTTTTTTTTTTATTGTTTTATAGATTTATTTCAAAGGGCACAAAAACTTAGACAATTTAAATACAAGTTTAAACAGAGTTGCTCTGTCGATGTCAGCAATGATGCTAAAACTGGTTCTCTCGGCCAGACGCTCGCCTCTGTCTTCTTGGTGAAGATAAGGGGTCTGATCTTTATTCATATACATCCTTCTTATCTGCAATGTAATCTACAATTTCTTGTGGACACATCAATTTCTCCGCATCTATATCAGGAATTTCAAAACCAAATTCGTCCTCCATGGCCATGATGATCTCCACTTGGTCCAAACTGTCTAAGCCCAGGTCTTTCATAAAATGGGAATTTACTGAGAGCTTTTCTGGATCAATCTTGTCATAGAGTTTCAAGACATAAAGAACACGGTCCTTGATCCCCTCTAGCGTCAGTGGGGGCGCGTCACTGTACTGGCGGCACAGCTGTGGAACTCTGCCTGGTACCTGCGCGAGCGCGGAGCCCGGAGCCCGGGGCCTCGGCTGGGTCTCCGCGGGGCGCAGCGTGGCGCTGAGCGGCCGGGCGGCGGCCAGCGTGGGAAGCCGGGGCAGCGACGCCAAGGCCGCGGGCAGGCGGCGGACACAGGAGGAAAGGACACGAGCCGCCATGGCTACGCCGACCCAGCATGCACTGCGCTGCGCCCGCCGGTCTAGTCCAGTTTTTAAGTTTTTATTTGTTGATGAGAGAGAAATAGATTTCTTGTCCCATTTATTTATGCATTCATTGGTTGATTCTTATATGTGCCCTGCCAGGAATCACACCCACAATCTTCGTGTACCAGGAGGCTGCTCTAACCAACTGACTACCTGGTCAGGGCAAAATAATCCCCATTTGTGAGAACCAGAATGTGGTCTCTGAGAAGTCTCCCATCTGGACCCACTTCCGAGGTTGTCTCCCTCAGGGATCCCCTTGCTCTCCTTGCCCTCTTGTTGCCAACCCTTTGGGGCCAGTGACCCAGATGAAGGCAGGCCCTTCTGCGCAGCGCAGATAGAACGGGAATGAGGGATCCCTCTGGTAAAGCAGAGAAGAAAGTGTCTTCTTCGACCAAGGAGTGGAGAAGGGTGCGTCTCGTTGGGAAACATGCCTTCCCTCCCAAGTGGAGGTCAGGGAACTTTTAAGGGGTTTAAGGTCGGTAGGTATGTGGGATACGGAAGGTGATGCATTTCAAGAAAAAGGGAACCGATTTCAGGGAAGAACTGGGCAACTCGGAGCACAAATGGTTCCCTGGGTGTGATTTTTAATATGTTAAGACAAATTCCCCAGAGGGAGGTACTGCCGTGGAGCTCTCTGCTGGAGCTGCCTGCGGTGTTGCCCTTAACCAGTAGCAGTTGCATTTACTTCCTGTGAGCAAGCGTGGCTTGTGACCTGACCTTTGGGAACAGTTGGGCATCCTAGATGCTCGCCCTGCGACACTGCATGCTCCTCAGTCCCCTATGTGTGCCGAGCGCCTCTGTCCTGGGCCCATAGCACCGGGCTCACTCCCCGGGAGGCTGCGTGTTTGGGTGTGCGGGCGGGGGGCGGGGATGGGAGAGGAGAGGGGGAGAGGAGGCAGCCTCACTGCTCACTGGCTGCCCCTGGGAGCAGGAGGGAGCGGTGTGAGGCAGGAGGGGAGGCGGCCACCGGAAGGGGTGGCTGAGGGACCAGGGCTCACTTCTCCAACTCGGCCTGGGCTCATCCCCAGCGCGCTGGGGAGGCGGCGGGAGGGGCCCTTCGCGCAGCGGGCCTTCAGCCTTCGGACAAGCGGGTACAGACACGGTGTGAGGGTCTCAAGAAGGGGAATCCTGGGATCCCCGAGGCAGCCACCGCCCCACGCGAGTCTGGCGTGAAGGACCCGCTCCCTTCCGCAGACTCCACCTCCGGGAACCACTTCTTCCCCCTCCAGGAGATCACGTCCCGGATGCTCGCCACCTCCGCACGGAAGGACTGGAGAGGCAGCCAATCGGAGCAAGGCCTAGGTGGCTTCCAGCCAATCAGCACCTAGGGACGGCCGTTGAGGCGGGGGCGGGCTCCCCGCGGCGGAGCGGCCCCGCCCTCCTCGCGCGGATTGGCTGCCGCCGTCCGCGTCCTCCCGCGGCGGCCGGGCTCTGGGTTAGCGCGTCGCCGGCTGTTTGTGGTTCTTCCCTCCGCTCCGCGGAGCGGGCCGCGGGCCCGGGAGGCCGCCGTGTTCAGGAGCGGCCGCCCCGGAAGCAGGAGGGGAGCTGAGTGAGGGGCCGGCGGAGGCGCAGGCCCGCGGGCAGTGGGCCGGGAGTGGCCTGGGACCCGGAGGGCGTCCTTCGGGGGTGAGCGAGCAGACTGTGCAGGGGAGAAGCGGAAGGGCTGACAGCAGAGGCAGGCGGTGTCGCTTGTCATCAACCCTTTCCATATTCTTTTTAAAATCCTCACCCGAGGATCTTTTCCCATTGATTTAGAGAGAGGCGGAGGCAGAAATATCAGCGTGAGAGAAGAACATCCATTGCATGTGCCCAGCCAGGGCTTCGGCTGGGCAGGAGCCTGCAGCCGAGTTCCGTGCCCTGGTCCGGAATCGAACCCGGGACCCTCACTCAGGCCGAGGCTCTGTCCACTGGGCCACACCGGCTGGGGCTTCGCGCCTTGTAGAGCTCGCCGCGTCTCCCTCCACCACACAGGGCGCTCCCCACCCAGGGCCCCCAGGCCTCTCAGCCTTCCGCCTTGGAATTACCGCCAAGACTCACCGGGTTCATTCCCATCGCACTTCACGGTCATCTCCAAAAACAGGCGCTCTGCCCAGCTGGCCCAGGGGTCGGGCCTCACCTGCGAACCAGCTCATGGTTCCCTCCGCGCACATGGCTGGTTGCCACATGGCTGGTTGTGGCTCCATCCCTGGAGAGGGGGAATGCAGGAGGCAGCCAATCAGGGATTCTCATCATGGATGGTTTCTCTCTTCCTCTCTGAAATAAATAAAAAAAAATAAAACAAACCTTCTGGCCCTGGCCGGTTTGGCTCAGTGGATATTTGATTCAGGTCAGGGTATCCTCCAGTGAGGAATAACCACAAAAAAACAAAACAAAAAACCCCCACGAAAAACAAAAAAACAACAGTAACAAACCCCCTTGGTGGTCTCACCCCCGCCCCAGCCTGTCTGTCTCATGGAGTCCTCCACATCAGATCGCTCCCCGACCCTCCTGTCACCTCCCTGGGGAGATGGTCTGCTGATGCGCCTCCCCTGCGCTGTGACCCTCTAGGGCTCCGGCACTCCTCCCTGGTGACAGCAGCTTGGCTCCCAGCAGCAGCCTTTGGGCTGCCTGGTGCTCTTCCAGGACTCCCACATGCTGACGCAGGTCCTCCTCACCCACCAAGGCAGGCTCTCAGCACCCAATTTCAGAAAGAGGAAATGGGTGAAGAGGGTAGTGAAGGCTGGGCCTCGCAGCAGCAAGTCTGGCTTCAGGCGGCGCTCCCTCCTCCCCCATTACAGTTTACACAGCTCTTCAGCACCCCACTCCGTGTTAAACTGTATGTGGATTCTCTTGTCTTTTTTCTCTTCCCCTCCCTGCCTTCCTCCCTCCTTCCCTCCCTTTTCCCCTTCCTTGTCATTGACTTTATTGGGTGACATAGATTAATAAAATTATATAGGGTCCTGGATTCGATTCCAGTCAAGGGCACAGACCTTGGTTGCAGATTCCTTCCCTGCCTGGGCTCTGGTCAGGCCCTGGGGCTGGTGCAGGAAGCAACCAATTGATGTGTTTCTCTCACATTGATGTTTCTCTCTGTCTTTCCCTCTCTTCTACTCTCCCTAAAAAATCAATGGAAAATATCCTTGGGTAAGGATTAAAAATTTTTTTAAAAAAAAATTGATTTAAGTGAAAACTGGTTTGGCTCAGTGGATAGAGCGTCAGACTGCTGACTGAAAGGTCCCGGGTTCGATTCCGGTCAAGGACATGTACATTGGTTGCGGGCACATCCCCAGTAGAGGGTGTGCAAGAGGCAGCTGATCGATGTTTCTCTCTCATCGATGTTTCTAACTCTCTATCCCTCTCTCTGTAAAAAAAAATCAATAAAATAGCCGAAACCGGTTTGGCTCAGCGGTAGAGCGTCGGTCTGCAGACTGAAAGGTCCGGGTTCGATTCTGGTCAAGGGCATGTACATTGGTTGCAGGCACATCCCCGGTGGGGGGTGTGCAAGAGGCAGCTGATTGATGACTCTCTCTCATCGACATTTCTAGCTCTCTATCTCTCTCCCTTCCTCTCTGTAAAAAAATCAATAAGATATATTTTAAAAAATCAATAAAAATATATTTTTTAAAAAAAGAGTGATATGTCAAGGGTTCTTAAGAGGTCAAGTAAGATTAAGACCCCCCCCAAAAAAAAATTTGATTTCAGAGAGGAAGGTGCTGGGAAACCTAACATTGTCACTGGAGATAAAATGTAAAAAGAGCTAGCCGACCTTGATGGCTCTGAATGGTCAGAGTTTATAGCTCTAGTTGAGATAGTGGTGCTTGAGGCAACTTTAATTTGTTAATCATATGTAAATGTAAGTTGATTTTCTGCTGTTGGAACTTCCTCCTTAAGAGATGTCTTTGTTTCAGAATCTCAATAAAAGGAATGGTAAAAGGCCAGAGAGGGGTTAGTCTTCCCATAGAGGTAGACTTCCCGCCTGGCCCCCATTTTCCCAAATTAACTCTTTTCCAGTCTCTCTCTTCATTTTAGTGTGCGGCCTTCTCCAGAAACGGGACCCTGAGTGGGCCCTGAACCACGCGGGTCGTGTTAAGGGATCCCACAGGAAGGTAAAGGAAGAGAGAAAGAGAAACAATGATGAGGGAGAATCATTGGTCAGCCACCTCCTGAATGCCTTCCACTGGGGATCAAACTGCAGCTGGGGCATGTGCCTTGACCTTGAATTGAACCATGTCCTCCTGGTTTCTAGGTCAACATTCAACCACAGCTATGCAGGCTGGGCTGTACTGTGCTTTTTAAAAATATATTTTATTGATTTTTTTTAAGGAGAGGAAGGGATAGAGATAGAGAGCTAGAAACTTTGATCACGGAGGATGTGCATGCAACCAATGTACATGCCCTTGACTGGAATCAAACCTGGGACCTTTCAGTCCGTAGACTGACGCTCTACCACTGAGCCAAACTGGTTTCAGCTATACTGTGCTTTTTTAATTTAATAGATTATAATTTGACTTTACAACTTTTAATATATTTTCATTCTAATATAATTACTGATTCAGTGCTGTTTTTTTTTAATCTTTATTGTTCAGATTATTACAATTGTTTCTCCCTCCCACACCCATAGCTCCCCTCCACCTGGTCCCCACCCATCCTTTGCCCTTAAGTGCTGGTTTTTAATTTTTATTTCTATACAAATATTTATTGATGGATTCAACACTGATTTGCTACTAGTGCTATGTTTTGAATCACACAATAGTTCTGGCATTTTCCAGGAACTGGAACTTCTGAACAGGTCAGTGCAAAGCTCCTGCCTCAGATAGCTGACAAATAGGAAAAAGAAGTAGATGGTAAGATATTTCAAGTATTGATTAACCAGTGGTGTAGTGAAGAAAGACTCACAAAATGGCTGAGATGTAGAGAGTGATGTGTTAGAGCAGTGGCTGGCAAACACATTAGTCAGCAGAGCCAAATATCAACAGTACAACGATTGAAATTTCTTTTGAGAGCCGAAAACTTCTGCACATGGGCCATGAAGTTTCAATCGCACTGTACGTCTGTGCCCGCATGTGGTATTTTGGGGAAGATCCACATTTAAGGGGCCAAAGAGTTGCATGTGGCTCCCGAGCCGCAGTTTGCCGACCACTGTGGTAGAAAGACAATTTTTTTAGGTTGGATGTCAGAGTTGGCAGTGATAGGAACAGGTTTAAGACATTTGTATGCCACAGTCCTAAATTTCCCTTTGCATTTTTTTCTGATTAAACTGAGTCAATGAAGTAATATATATACTAGTATATACCCAGATTTTAGATTTGACTATAATCTATGAAAAGGGTTTATTATCTAGAACCAGTGGCTCTCATCCCAAGAAATGTCTCTCAATGTGATTTATCTACATCTTTATATGTTTGTTCTAATAAGAGTTAGTGTCTGATAAGAAGAATTACTTACATATTTGGCAGTAATAAAATAAAAATGTTTTTCTTGGCACTGAACGTTGAAGTTGAAAGACTAAAAACAGTGGCTCAAGCGACCAAAGACACTATGATTGGAAAGGATCTACATTTAAGACTATCTGTGTTTTGTTTTTAGCATTGAATGTCACTATGAATGGCAATAGTTTTTATTTTATTTTATTATTATTTTTTAGCATTCTAATTTTTAATTGAAATAAAATGATAAGAAAAATAAATTTTACATTCACATCAATGAATCTAGAAAAATATACATATAATACAATGTTAAGCTAAAAGAAAATCAGGAGAGAGAGAGATCTTATAAAGTATGTTTCAATGACAATAACACCAAACAACTGTTCACTCAGTATTTGTGGGCATATGTTACAAGCTGGGAAACAGTCCTGCCCAAATGTCAAAATACAAAGCCAAAAAGATTTTGAATTTTCTAAAGATACATTTTTGAGATAGAAAGAAATCATCCCCATTTCTTCATACCCCTGTCCCAAATAGGAGAACTTAAAATCATACCCATCTTTGATAATATTTTATAGAAAATAAATGCCCAGATACAAGGACAATTTATTTCCTCTTTAATTTGTTTTTTATGGTAGACATATTAATTTCATTTTGAACATGGTATGCCAAATATCCTGAACTTCCAGGAATAAAATCATGTAGCTCCCCAACGAATTTCTTCATGGCATCAATTGATATATAGTCTGCTACCATGTTGTTCACTGGATAATTCTGAAGAGGGCAGTACATCTGCTTTTCTACAACTGGAGTCCTTATAAAATGCTTTTTTTGTGCTTTTGGATAATTCTTTTTTGTGATCTGTGGCCAGTTCACAGTTTTCCTTAAGGATGTTTCTTTCATTTGACATTACTTCATCATGCTCAGCACTTTGCGGCTCCCAGTCCGACCCGTGAGCCTCTCTCCTTCTTTCTAGGTGTAGATTTCCCACTCCGCCAGCTTTCCTGTGATTTTAGTTGTTGTTTATTTAAATTGTTGTGTGAGGCGGCAGATTAGGTGCTTACCTAGGCCGCCATCTTGGTTCCCTCCTCGGCAATAGTTTTTAGAAGCTTGTCTGTAAATAAAGAATGCACTAAAAGGATTCAAATGCAATACTGTATAAGCTTGACAGAGTTTTTGCATTGCAATAGCTAATTAAAAAACCCTGCAGTCATTTGTGTTACGAAGCGAGTCCCCAAGAGATGGACCACCGGAGCCAATTTGATTAAGTATGCTAGAATTTATTACAGATTCGAATCTGGACTCAAACCATGGCTGACGCAGCAGCCAGTAAACACCGAGATAAGAGCCCCGATGGAGGGGCAGTCCCTCCAGAGCACTCACACAAAAACACAGACAAACACACACCTACCACAGCCAGTCAGGCTCTCCGGAATGGGGGTCCCTCATGGTCCTGGCTGGGGATTCCAGTCATGATCCCCAAGGACCACCAGGGAGCCGAGTCCGATGCAATAAACAAAAGAGCCATCTCCATGCTAGCATGGGCTCCTCCCACTCATGCTGGCAGCATGGCGGAAGAGAGCGAATTTCGCCCAGTCCAGGGGTTTTACTCAGGTCGGTGATGTCACTGCCTCGGCTAACCCTGATTGGCCCCTCAGGACTAAATTCTAAAGACTGGGAACAGCCCGCAGGATCGGTTCCCAGTCACACCCTGCTTGACATTGGAATGTGGCCCTATCTTGCCCATAATACAAAAGCAGAACTAAAGGTTATCTACTGAGTCAGTGGAAGTCAATCTCCTGCAACTACCCTATTGTTCAAGCAAGTAATCGAAGGTCAAAGTCAGATAGCAAGGTTAAAATTCAAACAGCAGTTTTTACCCTAGTATGAGTGCTACCATATTTCAATTTGTTATGTAGTTTTATCAACAAAGGGGCTAGTGTTGTATTCTACTCCAGTCAGACTACAAAAGAGAATAAAAAGCCCTGGCTAGTGTGGCTCAGTTGGGTGAGCCTCATCCCATGCACCAAGAGGTCTTTGGTTAGATTCCCTGTCAGGGCAAATGCCCAGATTGCCTGTTCAAACCCCAGTAGGGACCATGTATCTATGCATGTTTCTCTCTCACTAATGTTTGTCTCTCCCTCTCCCTCTCTCTAAAAATATCAATAAAAAACATTTTTAAAAGAATATCAAGTACCTTCAAGCAATGTGAAATAATAAGAAGTTGAAGTATAGTAACAATGGAAAAAACCATATTAAAAATTAAATAGCAGCCCTGGCCCAGTGGCTTGGTTGGAATTGGTTGGAACTGGTTAGAGTGTTGATCATCGCCCATGCACCAAAAGGTGCCTTCAAGTGCTTAGCACACTAGTAAAATATTAATATCTTAACTTCTGATGATCAACATTGGAATTTTCCACAGTGAGGGTCTGAAGCCATGCCCTCTCCCACACAGCACTTAGAGAACCAGTTTGGCCACTATGGATGGGTGGAGTTGACAGTATTAAACTTTTTCATTGATGGGGTTAGGACAAAAAGGGGTTACTTGCTAACCTGGCTAGCTTAGCCAACAGCTGCATAGCGGCCTTGCATACTCAGACTTAAGTAGCCACAATGGATGGTCTCAAATTAAAACCTTTTAAAAATATGTACATATTTTATTGATTTTTCAGAGTGGAAAGGAGAAGAATAGAGACAGAAACATCAATGAGAGAGAAACATCCATCAGCTGTCTCCTGCACGCCCCCTACTGGGGATCGATCCCACAATCAAGGTACATGCCCTTGACAAGAATTGAACCTGGGATTCTTCAGTCTGTGGGCCAATACTCTGTACACTGAGCCAAATCGGTTACAGCAGTGGTCTGCAAACTGCGGCTCCCAAACCACATGCGGCTCTTTGGCTCCTTGAGTGTTCTAACGCCACTACTTCAAAATAGACTCGCACAGGATGAAAACTGACTTCTGCACATGGGCCACAAAGTTTCAATCGCACTGTACGTGTGCTTGTGCACGTGGTATTTTGTGGAAAAGCCATACTCAAGGGGCCAAAGAGCCACATGTGGTTTGCGAGCCGCCGTTTGCCGACCACTGGATTAGAGCCATTTAAAACCTTTAACAAAAGCAATTTTAGGTGGGTAGTCAAAAATTCTCTACAGCAGCGGTTCTCAACCCCGTGACCCACAGGTTGAGAACTGGTAGCAGGGTCACCTAAGACCATCGGAAAACAGATATTTACATTACGACTCATAACAGTAGCAAAGGTACAGTTATGAAGTAGCAACAAAAATAATTTTATGGTTGGGGGTCACCACAACATGAGGAACTGTATTAAAGGGTCGAGGCATTAGAAAGGTTGAGAACCACTGATCTGTGATTACATGTCTTTGGAATGGCAAAATAATTTCCTTTTTCCAGACCCCTCCCAGCACAGGCACCACTCTGGAGACCACCCTCATTGTTATTGAGTTAATTGTTGGCTGTTAACTATTCTGCACCCACCAAGTAAAAGAAGTATTCGTCTATCATTTTACTTTTGACCTAATCCCAAAGGTTTCCTGCTTTGCTTCCTCCCACCTCCCTAATCTATCACTAATGGATTTCATGCAAACCACTTACACTTTCTTTTTTGATGGTAATGTATAAAATAAGGTGCAAAACTGTCATTGGAGCATCATCTCAATCCGTTGAGATTTGTTTCCCAGCAGTTGTTGACAGTTTTGTCTCAAATAAACTCACAAAAATTCTTCACAGGTTTGAATGTTTCTTACATTGACACAACTAAGACCTTCTAGCTCCTCGGTGTGGACAGAGTGGGGTGCATGGGTCTCAGTTCCATTCCCCAGTTGGTTCACCTGCCTTGGGGGACAGTCAGCATGGCCTCAGACGATTGAAGGTGTGCAAACATGGAGCCCAGCAGCGATGCCCAGGCGGGTCCTTCATAGCACAGTAGCACCTGCACCAAAGAAGTGCTCATAGTAGAAGTGGACCTTAAGGTGGTCCAGTGCTGTGAGTTCTCTATGAAAAGAACACAAAATTATGAGCATAAAATGTTTGTATCTTTTCTTTTAATCTGAAGGAAAAACATGTTCACGGCTTCTAAACACTAAAGAGAAAATGTTGGCTTAGACTGGTGCCAAACTTCCAATAGATTCAAATCCACATAAGAATTTTATTCAAAGAGGCAATCTTAATAGAGTAATCCTTCAACCTTCTAAAATTTGCTATTTCAAAAAACAATATTAAAATAACACTTTTGTGTCAGTTTATTTTTTTTTTAAAACATGTTATTAAAAAAAAAAAAAAAAAAAAATATATATATATATATATATATATATATATATATATATATATATATAGAAATATGGTAGCACTCATACTTGGGTAAAAACTGCTGTTTGAATTTTAACCTTGCTATCTGACTTCGACCTTTGATTACTTGCTTGAACAATAGGGTAGTTGCAGGAGATTGACTCCCACTGACTCAGTAGCTTCAGGGGTAGAAACTGTAGATAACCTTTAGTTCTGCTTTTGTATTATGGGCAAGATAGGGCCACATTCCAATGTCAAGCAGGGTGTGACTGGGAACCGACCCTGCGGGCTGTCCCCAGTCTTTAGAATTTAGTCCTGAGGGGCCAATCAGGGTTAGCCGAGGCAGTGACATCACCGACCTGAGTAAAACCCCTGGACTGGGCGATATTCGCTCTCTGCCGCCATGCTGCAGGCATGAGTGGGAGGAGCCCATGCTAGCATGGAGATGGCTCTTTTGTTTATTGCATCGGACTCGGCTCCCTGGTGGTCCTTGGGGATCATGACTGGAATCCCCAGCCAGGACCATGAGGGACCCCCATTCCGAAGAGCCTGACTGGCCGTGGTAGGTGTGTGTTTGTCTGTGTTTTTGTGTGAGTGCTCTGGAGGGACTGCCCCTCCATCGGGGCTCTCACCTGGGTGTTTGCCGGCTGCTGCGTCAGCCAAGGTTTGAGCCCGGATTCGAATCTGTAATAAACTCTAGCATGCTTAATCAAATTGGCTCCGGTGGTCCATCTCTTGGGGACTCGCTTCGTAACATATATATATATTATTGATTTTTTGCACAGAGGAGGAGAGAGGGATAGAGTTAGAAACATTGATGAGAGAGAATCATCGATCAGCTGCCTCTTGCACACCCCCTACTGGGGATGTGCCTGCAACCAAGGTACATGCCTTTGATCAGAATCAAACCCGGGACCTTTCAGTTCGCAGGCTGATGCTCTATTCACTGAGCCAAACCGGTTTTGGCTAAAACATGTTATTTTTATTGATTTCAGAGAGGAAGGGAGAGAAAGAGAGAGAAAGAAACATCAATGATGAGAGAAAATCATTGATCAGCTGTCTCCTGCACACCCCCTTCTGAAGACTGAGCCTGCAACTTGGGCATGTGGCCTGACTGGGAATCAACTGTGAGACCTCCTGATTCATAGGTCGAAGCTCAACCACTGAGCAACACTGACTGGTTCTTTCTTCTTATTTAAAAAAAAAATTTTTCCCCCCCATCATTTCTATGTTCATTTCAATGCTGTTGAAGTTCTCACTATCCTTGAGCATCCTGATAACCATTGTTTTAAAATCTGTATGTGGTAGTTTGCTTGCCTTCATTTCATTTAGTTAATTTTTTGGAGATGTCTTCTCTTTTATTTGGCACTAGGGGCCCTGTGCATGAATTTGTGCACCTTGAAAGGAACTGGGGTTAGAGAGGCTGAGGTGTGCACAGGGGTGGGTCTCAGCCTATCCTCCGAGCCCCACCGTGGCCCTTGGTTCCCTGTCTGCCAGCAGTGGGTGGGAGCAGGAGGAGGTGGAGAAGCCCTGAGGGGCGATTGGGTCCGCCTGTAGCCCCTGCCCCTGATCCCTCAGTACCTGGGAGTGGTGGCCCCAACCCTGCTGCCACCGCCAGTTGCTGTGTTGGGATGATCAGGGTTGGGCTGGTGCAAGCAGCGGGTGTGAGTGGGGCCGGCATGGACAATAGGTGTGAGCAGGATAGTTACGTTAAGAATTTTTGACAAGTGGGGAAAAAGGAAACTGGGGCAAATGGTTAGACAAATAGGGCCAAACAAGTCAAGCAAATTACAGCCAGCTAGTTAACCACAAGATCTTGTCTTCCCCAACTATGGACACTTGAGAGTAAATGGATTATACCCCTCCTACCTAACCAGAGAGTAAAGAGCTTAACTCACTCTGGTCTGGAAGATAGATAACAGAGACCCAATTAGTGCCATAGTGCCAGCCACGCCAAGGACAGACAAGTCAGGGGACTAAATACCAAAAAACTCCAATTAGACCCGACAAATCCAAGATGGAGACAAAGCTGACTAGAAAATACCCTAGCCCCTCCATGCACTCATTTTGGTACATGAGTATTCTGGAAAATACAACTGAAAGCCCATGGATTTCTGCTGCAACCTGCCCCTCCAGTTCCCTCCTACCAAAGAGGGGTAAAGGCGTCAGGGCCAGAAATTGTGCAGTGTTTATCGAATGTGCCTGGAGGTGAGACGGGTGAGGAGGGTAAGAAGGGTGGGAAAGGAGGATGAATGGTAGATTGAGCTGGAGAGGTCAGTGTTTCCTCCCTTCACTAGTCCCTCCATTGTCCTGGTTCTGGTTCTGATAAGTGGTGAGCTGAGCGGACTCCCCTGAGCATGGAAGCCACAGGCTGTCCACAGTAAGTTAGAATAAGTTCTGTCTGTCCGTCAGGCTGGGTGGAAGCCCAGGAATGATCTCTAGGCCCTCCAACTTGATCAGCCTCCACCGGACAGAGCCAGATGTTAATCAGCTTAACAATGTTAATCAGCTTAACAATAACGCACAACCTTCAGACCAACTGGGACAGAGCCAGATGGAAGGAAAACCTGAGTCAGTGTTGTTTTCTCCTAGGCAAGTGCTACAGAGTTCTATGGATGTGAAAATGCACATTCTGTGTACCAAGGCGAACAGCACACACACTCACCTAGAGAAAGAAGGGGTGCAGGGAAGCTGTAAGGCTGGGCCCTCCAGAGCAGAGGCAGCACCTCGCCTGTCTTGGGGAAAGCCCTGTGACAAACTGATGTTGAGAAGGAAAACCCCTATTTTGTAAAAACTGCTGTTTGAAATTTTCTGCAGTTTTTCTTAGATGGCCTCTTATTCTAAAAAAAAAATAAAAAATAAAAAATAAAAAATGTTTGCTTTCTAGCCTGCTTTAGCCTGCTTGTAGTTGTCTGACCTTGCAGGTCAAGACTAGGTATGTCCATAAATTTAGCTGTGTTTGTTTTCGAAGACAGCAGTGAGATAACCACTGATTGCACAGAGAGCTGGCTCCTTAATAAAAAGGGAAGCTCTGCTTGTACCTTTGCTTAGAATTTGAAATCATTTTCTCTAAGCCCACCGCGGTGAATAAAGCGAGTCTCTCCAAACTCTCCTCCTGCATTGTTTGATTGTTTGGGATAGCTGTGACAATGTGTGCCAAGAAAACCAGAGAGGAGTAGGCACTGGAGCGCCGGGTCTTTGGAAGGTGGGTGTGCACACAGGCTGCAGGATTGCCTGGGAAGCCAGGACAGTGGCAGCCAGGGCCTTCCTGCTGGAGAACCCTCCCACGGGCCTCAGCCTTCGGTGGGGCTGAGTGTTCTGCATCCCTTGTTCCTTCCGGGGTCTTTTCTGTCTCTTTGGACTCTGAGTTGTCCAATTTTTACTTCTCTATCTGATGCCTCCCGGTGTTTGCTTATCGCGGAAATTTCTGTCGCTCCAGACGTCTCCTTTGTGTTTCCCTCCAGACCAGGCACAGCAACTCCGCCCAGGCCACCATTTTACCCACCCAGCCCCACCGGGGCCCGGCCTGAGGCAGGCAGATAAGGGCACAGGATCCTAAGGTGGTTTCCCTGTGGGAAACAGGACTGAGCCCATTCCTCTGGCCAGCAGGTGGCAGTGAAAGACTGATGCAGCATTATTCCTGCCTCCCACTGATCCTCACAAGCTGGAAGGTTTAGAATTACCAGTGTGCCAAATATTCCTTTTGGGACCCCAGTTGCCTCTACTCTAACTTGGGGATAATGGGATAATTTTCCACTGGAGGTAATTTGAAAGGAGGTGCCCACGTGGTACATACTGAGTGCTCAGTGCTAATTCAATGCCCTTGTCATCACTTTCTCACATTTCTCATCCAGCATCACCGCTGGCTGGTGCTGCCCCTTTGGGCATGTGCTCCCATTGGTGCCCGAGGGCCCAGACTGGACAGGACCACTCTCCTCTTGACCTGATGAGCTTTTGGTGGGAATAACTTTTCAGAGTCCAGATGCCTTAACAACCGTACTTAAATATCTGAGCGTATATTTTTTGAATCATGGTATCTATGTGATCTGTCAAGAAATCTGAAGAAATGAGCTCTACACAGTATCCATTTAAACATTATATTTATCTAATCACTATATACATATAAATGTATGTCTTTACCAATCTACAGAGATTGCATGTGTGCATGTATGCGTATCTGTACCATTTATCTGCCTTAGAACTAATTTTAACACTATGGTATACTTTTTCTGTCATTCTTTCAATATTTATGTAGCCACTATACTTCTCTAACCATTTTATGTATTTATATATAATTTAAAAATATTTTTAATTGATTTTTTACAGAGAGGAAGAGAGGGACAGAGAGTTAGAAACATCGATGAGAGAGAATCATCGATCAGCTGCCTCTTGCACCCCCCTACTGGGGATGTGCCTGCAACCAAGGTACATGCCCTTGACCAGAATCGAAC
This sequence comes from Pipistrellus hanaki, assembly GCF_964339955.1. Taxonomy (NCBI): domain Eukaryota; kingdom Metazoa; phylum Chordata; class Mammalia; order Chiroptera; family Vespertilionidae; genus Pipistrellus; species Pipistrellus hanaki. The sequence goes on from NC_140516.1 coordinate 6,219,836, forward strand.
CTGGGACCCTTCAGTCTGCAGGCCGACACTCTATCCACTGAGCCAAACCGGTTTCAGCTATATATAATTTAAAAAAAAATTTTTTTTTAATCCAAAATGTGTTTATTGGGATGGTTTCCCACTCATCTTGATTTGAGGTGCTTTTAGTGCTGCTTCCTTCTGAAGGAGCATCCTTCTGTGAGCCTTGCTTTTCCTCCTGTTGGCTGACAGAGAACAGTGGAGCAACCAACATACAAAACTACCGTTTGTGCATGGCTAAAGACGGTGGTGATTTTATAGCATCCTGGGCATTTGACGTCCATGAAGTAGGAATTGGGGCTCTGCACCAGGCGCTTCTTCTTGTGTTTCCTCTTCTCCTCTTCCGGAGAGGGATGGAGGAGATCCTTAGCGAGAGGCATATTGTCGTGGGGAGGTCGTCACCGCCGGAAAGAGCTATATATAATTTTTATTAAACCAGTCTACATGTCTTTTTGGTGTTGTTCACTAGTCTACATGTGTATCTGTAGGAAGATAGATGTGTAATACATTTCTTGCATGTCTGGCATGTCAGATTCCCTCTGTGCTTCATAAAACAGCTAGGTTTAGCTCTAGCTGCTTTGGCTCAGTGGATAGAGTATTGGCCTGCAGAGTGAAGGGTCCCGGGTTTGATTCTGGTCAAGGGTGCATGCTGGGGTTGCAGACTCCATTCCCCAATGGGGGGGTGTGCAGGAAGCAGTTGATCAGTGATTCTCATCATTGATGTTTTTATCTCTCCCTCTCCCTTCCTCTATGAAATCAATAAAAATATATTTTAAAAATGCTTTATATAATACATGCTCATATCTCTTTTATATTTAAAGGTCAAATGGTCATAGCTGACATAATTTAGGTTCTTCAGCCACTCAAAGTAAGACACTGTCACTAATCCAGCATTTAAGTAGAGATCTGGAATAACCACCATGTTCCTCTCCAGGAAAATCTGATCAGCTTCTGGAGTTGTCAGTCCATTGGCACCTTCAGCGATGATCTTGGCTTTGGTTCTGGGTGAATTGGACTTGGTCAGCTGCTTCTCACTGGCAGCAGGGATTAGTATGTCACAGTCGGCCTCAAAGATGCTCCCTTATAAAGCTTTGGCCTTGGGGTGGCCAGGATTGACCTATGTTGCAATTGGAAGTCTTCCAGTTCCTTTGGGTCAGTACCATCTGGATTCCATATGCTCCCATTAGATTCACCAACACCAACGCATTCAGCACCAAAGTGATGTACATATTTCAGAGTGCAGGCCCACATTACCAAATCCCAGAACAACAAATGTCTTATCTCCAAACCCTGGTGTCATCCTAAAATGCTCATGGAGAAACTTCACTGATGAAGTTTTCAATCCCATGGAAAACTCCCTTGGCCAGTAGCAGAGGTCCATCTGTCTATGGAATCCACCCTGACTGATGGGCTTGCCAGTGAAGGCATGGGCATTGCTACCATAGTGCCCAATGGTGCTAGCGTAGGCATCAGCACTCCAGGGCATGTCCAGCTGGCCTGTGCTCAGGCCAGGGGCAGGCACATCACTGCCAGGACCAATAATGCCTTTCTTTACCAGCTCCATGGTGAACCTCCTTTCCATCATTTTAATTCATGATCAGTAGTTCATAACCTTAGTAGATCAGTTGACCTTAACACCAGCTTTGGCATCCCCTATATGGCACATCAATCACTGCATGCTTATGTCATCAGAGAAGCCAAAGCTTTCACTTCCTCTACACTCACATCAGTGCTGTAACGAACATCTCCCCGGCAGGGACCGCAGTGCTGGTTGTGCTGGGCTGGGCAGCCCTCGAGGACCTCCCAGGAGCCACCACGCCAGATCAGCACCTGGCTTCAGGGCTTCATGATTAAAGGATACCACCCACCCCGCTCCATTTCTGCTCCTCTCTCTCCTGGGTCTGAGGTCCTCCAGCAGCTGGAAGAAGTTGGGGTCTTCCGGGTCAGCCGCCACCTTGCTGTAGTGTTGCTGGAAAGGCAGGGACCTGAATCACTTGTCATTGTTCCATCACTAAGCCATGCCAGCTGGGCAAGATCTTCTTATTCTCATCCCTGGTCTTGCATTGGTGCATACACTTCCATTTATTTGAGTTTTGTTGCTGATGAACATGTAGGCAGTTTCTGAAATAGGGCTGTTAAGAATAGTGCTGTTGTAAACTGTATGAGTTTTCTTTTCTCTAAGAGTTTTCTTTCCATTTACAACAGCATGGATGGACCTGGAGAACATTATGCTAAGCTATATAAGCCAGTCAGAGGAGGTTAAGTATCACATAATCTCACTCATTTGTGGAATATAATGAACAACATAAACTGGTGAACAAAACTAGATCCAGAGACATGGAAGCATCGAGCAGACCATCCAACCTCAGAGGGAAGACAGGGCAGGGTGTGTGTGTGTCGGGGAGTAGGGAGGGAAGAAATCAACCAAAGAACTTGCACACATGTAAGCATAACTAATGGACACAGACAATGGGGGGGTGGGGTGAAGGCCAGGGCCGGGGCTGGGGGCAAGTTAGGAGAGGACAACGCAGAGCAAAGGGGACATATGTAATCCTTTCTATAATAAAGAATTTAAAAAAGAACAGTGCTATTAGGTAAACCTCTGTCCACCTTTCTCTTGGGTCTCTTCTTGGCAGTGAGAGGCTAGTCAGAGGGAACACAGGATACGCATAGGTTCTCCCTGCAGAGGCCTGGCTGGTCTCCCCTTCACAGGCTTGGCGTTTTCCAGAGTTTTCACGTTAACCTTTCTGGTAGGTGTGAGAGGAATCACTTGTGCTTTCTTTCTTTCTTCCTTTTTAAAAAATATATTTTATGGATTTTTTACATAGAGGAAGGGAGAGGGATAGAGAGTTAGAAACATCGATGAGAAAGAAACATCCATCAGCTGCCTCCTGCCAACCCCCCCCCCCTCCCCCCCGGGGATGTGCCCGAAACCAAGGTACATGGCCTTGACTGGAATCAAACCCGGGACCCTTCAGTCCGCAGGCCGACGCTCCATTCACTGAGCCACACCGATTTCGGTGCTTTCTTTATTTTATTAAAAAAATAAATAAATATATCTATCTATATATCTATCTATATCTATATCTATATCTATATCTATATCTATATCTATATCTATATCTATATCTATATCTATATCTATATATATTATTGATTTCAGAGAGGAAGGAAGAGGGAGACAGAAATATCAATAATGAGAGAGAATCATTGATTGACTGTCTCCCACATACCCCACCCTGGGAATCGAGCCCACAACCTGGGCATGTGCCCTGACTAGGAATCAAACCATGACCTCCTAATTTCTAGGTCAACGCTTAACCACTGAGCCATGCCAGCCGGGCTCAACAGACATTGATTTCTCACAGTCCTGGAGGACAGGAGCTCCAAGATCACGGTGTCAGAAGGTGTGATGTCTGGGGAGAGCCTGCTCACAATGGCCGCTTCCTCAGTGTGTCCTCACGTGATGGAAGAGGTTCCTGACTTGTCTTTGTTGTTGTTTTCTCATTTGTTTTGTGGTCTCGGGACTTTATGTGAGTGGAGCCTCCTCCCCTGCAGTGAGGAGCCTCTGTGACATTCCTTGAGGGCGCTTTGCGGGCATGTCCACATTTATCCAGGGGTGACCATGTTTTCAGCAGGGTTTTTAAAACCATCTTTGCCCTGATCTCTGTTAAGCTGTCGGCTTCATTTGGAATTACACCCCTATGTGTAATACCAGGCTGCACTAATTACTGGCTAATTACTGTATTATTTTCGACAGTGCCCTGGGGCATACATTGTTCATAGTCTGATCCAATTAAGTTCAGTCAAGGGTAGTGTTTGAGGACAGTGTTTGAGCAGGTGGGCTCTTAGCTGTCTCTTCTATTGGTTTTCTCAGGCGAACTAGCTGGCCTGCAGTTTAGTTGCTTTTAATTAAGAGGAGCGATTGAACTGGTACCTGAGCTTCATACTGTTTCAAGTAAAGTCAGTTTCTTTGGTGAGAGCTTCCAAACTCTCTTTCCTTGCCCTAGCAGGCATGGCTCCGTGGATAGAGCGCCAGCCTATGGACTGAAAGGTCCCTGGTTCAAGTTCAGTCAAGGGCACATGCCTTGGTTGCAGGTTCGATCCCAACCCTGATCGGGGTGTGTGTGGGAGGCAACCAATTTATGTGCCCCTCGTACATCTATGTTTCTGTCTCCCCCTCTCCCTGTCACTCTCTAACCAAAAGGAAAAAACAAACATACAGACAAAAACAAACAAACAAACAAAAAACCCCCTCTCTTTTCTATTGGAAGCCTCTCCCTCTGGGCAAAATCTGTGAACCCACTTGTTCAGGGAGCTTAGTTGGTGTGGTAGCTTCTGGTCTTCTCAGCTTCCTTTCCTAGTATGGACCTCTGCCTTCCCAGTGAGCTGGGGAACCAGCGCTCAGGACCTGCTGCAGCTGAGATGGAGCCATTATCCTATTGTTGAGAAAGGGGGCTCCTGACCTCTCAGACACACTCACCAGGAATTTAGCCTCTTCAGCTTGAAGTCAGAGATGAGAATGCTGGTGGCCCACTTCTCCTGGTGAAACATAGTAACCTTTTTGTTTTTTTAAAATATATATCTCTTTATTGATTTCAGAGAGGAAGGGGGAGAGAGAGAGAGAGAAATATCAATGATGAGAGAGAATTGATTGGCTGCCTCTTGCACGCCCCACACTGGGCTGAGCCCACAGCCTGACTGGGAATCGAACTGTGACCTCCTGGTTCATAGGTTGACGCTCAACCACTGAGCCACACCGGGTGGGCCAGTAACCTTTTTTTGTAAGAAAAACAATCGGATGTTTTTCTTATTCTCACACTACTACCACACTCATAACAGTTCTGACACAAGATGTGTAGGATTTCCATACACCAAGCAATTCTGTAACACCAGCTGAGTGTCCTACAATTCACTTCAGTTCTGAGCCAGCTGATATTTACTAAGAGCAATTTACTAAACCCGCATTCCAGTGTGGCCCCTTCCCACCCTCCACCCACTCCCTTTCCTACTGTTCTAGGACCTGTCCCCACTGGGAGATCCAGCCCTGGTTTTTCTCTCTGGTCAGCAGATCCCGGTGAAGGGTTTTATGTGTGTAGTGCTAATTTCTTGTGTCTTTTTTCGACTCCATTCCCTATAATTACTGAGTTCTAGTTTATACTCTGTAGTCTCAGTCGGTGTTTGATTCCATTGCCAGGAAATAAAAAGTGTGTTATACATACTGCTGAAGAATCGTCTTGCAACTTATGGCTTCCCCCTTTACTACAAGACTACAAATAGAAACTTATTTTATCCTTAAACAAAAGCATGGTACTGGCATCAAAACAGATACAAAGGTCAAGGAGGTAGAATACAGAGCCCAGAAGAAAACCCATGCTTGTCTCTACCACAATTAATTTACCACAAAGGAGGCAGGAATATACAACCAACAAAGCCAGTCTCTTTATTTTTATTTATTTATTTATTTTAAATCAATCTTTATTGTTCATATTGTTACAAAGGTTCCTCATTTCTTCCCCCCTCCACCAGGTTCCCACCCCACCCTCCGTCCCCTCCCCATCCCCCATTGTCCTCATCCATAGGTGCACAGTTTATGTTCAGTCTCTTCCTCCCTCCCTCTCCCCGATAGTAAATCCCTTTTCAGATAGTAAATCAGTTACTTAGCATTTTCTCATATCAATAATACCACCACATGCCCAATGATACATTTCGCACAAAAGACATTTCCAAATAGGTCAACCAGCCTCATCCAGGCCCCACCCAAGGCACTCACAGATCAACACCCCAGCCCTATACTAACTCAACACATCCAGATCTAAGCCTTCATCACTTGATTCAGCAGACCCTCAAGTTCCCACAAAAGTTTCCAGCCATGTCTGAGAGGCAGTCGTGGGGCAGGGGCAGGCGAGGAGCGAGCTGTTCCGGGCCTGGCTGCTCCGGGCCTGGGCTCTGTTGCTCTGGTTCGTTCCACAACCAGCTGCTCCGGGTCTGGTCACTGTCGCTCCCGACCTAGTTGCTCTGGACTTGGCTGTTGCTGCTCCAGGCCTGGCCGCTCTCAGCCTGGCAGCCGCTGCTCCGGGCCTGGCCGCTCCCAGCCTAAAGCCAGTCTCTTTAATAAACAGTGCTGGAAAACCGGACAGGTACATGCAAAAAATAAAGCTAGACTATGTTCTTATACCATGTGAAAAAATAAACTAAAAATGGATCAAAACCATAAAATTAATACCATAAAATCCCTGAAAGAGCTGCAGCTGGGGAGCTCAAGTCCAGGGCTTGTGGCCTCCAGCACACACTGACTGCTGGACGCTGGACGGTGAGCTCACTGTGGCCCTGGCGGTGGGGGCACTGAAAAGCAGAAGGAAGCTGGGCCTGGGTCTCGGGCAGGGCGGGAAGCGGGAGGGCCTACTCCCCTGCTGGGGGTGGACATGGGGGCAAAGATGGACAGCTGGAGGAAGAGAGCCTGGCTGTCTCTCCCGGCCTGAGGCAGAGTCTGATGCTGTGGCTGGGTGTCTAGAGGACACTATCCTGGACTCCCGTGGAGAAGTGCTACCAGGAGTTCGAATACACAGAAGAGAATACTCACCTAGATACTTTTTTTTTTTTTCATCTAGAAGCATTTATGCAAAAAAACTTAAATATGATTATGTTTACACAAAGGTGCATACATTACCTATGCTGAATGATGCCAAGCAACAATATATTGATGCAACAGTTGTCTTCTCAGATAAACATAAAAACGGAGCCCAGACTGGCAGACCAAAGCAAAAATCTTATGTCCAAATAGCACAATGCTGAAAATTAATAGTAACCTTAAGCACCTTCAACGTTTTTTACAAAGTTGCCAAAGTCCAACTATTTTAAAATGTTGACTTTTTTACATTAATAATCAAAACATGGTGACAAACTTCATAAAACCAAATGTTGGACAGTCTTTGCTCTTTTAAAATTCCAGATATTTCAACATAATCACAGGAGTAAAAACCATTTTAATCAGCTTAACAATAATGCTACAACCTTTGGACCAACTTAAAAACCGTTTTAAAGTTGTATGCTTTATGAAGCAACAATATGTACATTTATTGCAAATTATATTAAGCTAAAATGGAGCAGAAATAAAAATATGAAGTGATATAAAATCAATAATAATCTTCAATATTTTCTCACTTTGATAAAAATCAGAAAGCAAAATTTATAAAATTGCCACATCACTTTTCATAACAGGGAACTGCAATCTGTATATTGTAGTTTTGCAGAAAAGTAGGCAGGCAGAAAGAATCCTATATAATAGAAGTGTAGTATGCAAATTGTCCCTTCGACCAGGCGTGGGGGGAGGGAGACCCTGGCCAGCAGCTGGCAGCTGCTAGGGACCCTCCCAGTTATACATAAAAGTTTCCAAAAGGAAAACCAAATATTTGATTTGTTCTCTTTTCCTCTAAAGAGTAGACTTCCATTTTTTCTTGTGTAACATGGCAATTCCACTGGTGAATTTTCAGCATCGGTGAAGGACATTCTGTTATTTCCTTTAAAAACTGAAGCATGAAAATTAATGGTGTATTATGCCTTTAAACTCCAGCTATGCAGGAACTGGAACCATGTGTTATGCAATTTGCTTAATTATTAACCTTTTGTAAGGAAAGCTTTGGGGGAGGTAGAAGAGTTGCTTTAGCTTCTCTCTGAAGAGCACCTGCTGTACATTTCCATCAAAGGACTTGCGACCACGTGGAAAGGAAGTGACAGTGCCTTTCAGTTTTCAAGGCAGAAAGTGTGTGTTCTAAAGTGAACTTCATTTTCTGTTCAGGGACATTTTCAATTCAAGTTTTTGCAGAAGCTGACCCAGCTTCTGTTTAGCCTTTATTTTCTCCTTTGCAAATGAGTTTTCTTGTTACCATTGTTAGTCAATTTGTCTCTATTGGTGCTGTCTTTTCTTTCTTTCTTTTTTAAAAATATGTTTTTATTTCAGAGAGAGAGAAACATCAGTGATGAGAGAGAATCACTGATCGCCTGCCTCTTGCACACCCCTTACTGGGCATGGAGCACACAACCCAGGCATATACCCTGACTGGGAATCGAACAGCGACCTTCTGGTTCATGGGTTGATGCTCAACCACTGAGTGATGCCCACCAGGTTGGTGCTGTCTTTTTGGCTACATCTTGAAGTTGGGTCTTTTGGCAAACCATTTCCAAACCCCCAGGGTTTTTCTGTCTGACTATGGCTCTCTTTCTTCCCTTGCTAAGAGGCTCACTTATGTTGTTACTAGAGGCCCGATGCACAAAGATTTGTGCAAGAATGAGTCTTCCTTCCCCTGGCTGTGGCACTGCCTTCACTCTGGCCGTAGCTGCCTTTCCCTCTTTGCTCCCACCTGGAGCCGCCTTTGCACCTTTGCTGGGCCCGAAGCTGCCTTTCTACCTTCCCACACTGCCCACAGGCCCAGAGTGGCTGGGGCGGTGCAGAACGCCTGTGTCATTGACATGGTGATGATGCAAGCATCTTGCCTCTGGACTCTTGGCGCCTGTGTATGCAAATTAACCCGCCATATTTGTTGGGTTAATTTGCATACTCACTCCTGATTGGCTTATGGGCATCAGATTCAGGTTGACTGCCTCTCTTGGGCTTTTGAGAGGCAGGTGGTTCTGATTCACCTATGTTCTCCTCTGTCTTTTGTTAGATAAGTTCTGCACTAATTGCTATTACTGTTCTTTTCTTGGTCACTGCTGATATTGCCCTGAGCAGCCTGATCAGAATTGATCTCCTTATTCGGTATTGGGTCAATATTCTTTTTTAAAAAATACACTGAGTGGCCAGATTACTATGATTTTTGAAAGCATAATAGTCTGGCCACTCAGTATATATATAAGCCCGGTGCATGAATTCGTGCATGGATGGGGTCTGGCCAGCCTGGCCAGGGGGAGGAGACATGGGCAATTGGCTGGCCTGCCTGCTGGTCGAACTCCTGGTCGAGGGGACAATTTGCATATTAGCTTTTATTATATAGGATATACACTGAGTGGTCAAATTAGAATGCATTCAGAGATCATAATGATCTGGCCACTCAGTAAATATTTTTATTGATTTCAGAGAGGAAGGAAGAAGAATAGAGAGAGAATCGTCAATGATGAGAGAGAATCATCGATTGGCTGCCTCCTGCATGCTCCCTACTGGGGATCGAGCCCACACTCTGGGCATGTGCCCTTGGGCAGAATCAAACCTGGACCCTTCGGTCCGCTGGCTGATGCTCTATCCACTGAGCCAAACCAGCTAAGGCCTGGGTCAATATATATATATATTTTTAAACAACAGTATTTTTAAAAAAAATATATTTTATTGATTTTACACAGAGAGGAATTGAGAGGGATAGAGAGTTAGAAACGTCGATGAGAGAGAAACATCGACCAGCTGCCTCCTGCACACCCCTGACTGGGGATGTGCCCGCAACCAGTGTATATGCCCTTGACCAGAATCGAACCTGGGACCTTTCAGTCTGCAGGCTGACGCTCTATCCACTGAGCCAAACCGGTTTTAGCTGGATCAGTATTCTTTACAGGTGTGACAGAAATAATTTCCACAGGGTTCTCTTCATTTTCACTAAGTCTAGTTTCTGCTGCCTCTGAACTCTGTTCACTTGGTGGATTTCCCGTTGAAGGGCTCAGCTCTGAATTCACATCCATATTTCTTCCAGTCTCTCTCTAGTGCTTCTGACACATGGCTTTCTTCCCGTGACAGATAAAGGCTTATTTCCTGCACCTAGTACTCCAGCAGGGTTTGGCTTTCCTGTTAACAGAAGTACTCTGGTCTCTTCTGAAACATAACCCTTGTCATTACGTAACTCATTCCCTGCCATCCTTTCATAAAGGCACGGCTATTGTTTTCATTCTTTGTCATTAAAACTTCGAGCATGGGCCACAGACACATTTGGGGACCTGCTGGGACACTATCTGGGGAGAGAGACTGGCAGACTCTGTCTTGGTGCTCCCTACACACCTGTTTTTAACAAATGGACTTATTTGTAGAAAAAATATATTGAAGAACAGCTGCTGGAGTGGACTCGGGGCTTAACATGGCGCTTTCACAGCCTTATAGCACCATGCAGACGAAGTGGCTGCTGACATTTTGACACGCTGCTCATGTTTACCGATTTTCTGGCTTTTAAAGAGATGTTCTGGACTACAGAGCAGGGAAAGAGGCCAGGGGCTGGACTTAGGCAGTGGCTTTGCGGTGACTTCACTGTGTAAGTCATCCTCTCTGCCAGCGGATCAGAACCATCTGCAGCGTGAAGTCACCTCCAGGCAAGGAGATTGTCCCCTGTCCACTGCCCAGGACACTGGGGAGGCTTCAGCCAGTGACAGAAGAAAACATTCTAGAAAGACTGACTATTCGGTAACTCTTCAAGTACTGATGGGACAAAAACAGCGGCCTGCCCCGCTGGGACCTATTTTTTCTTGTTTAATAACCCTAGTACCCCGCCCAGAGTGTGCCTCTCAGGGACTTCTGAGTTGGTTTCCTCTGGAGCAAGCCCACACATACCCAGCTTTCCTTGGAGGGGCTGGCGGCGGGGGTGGGAGGGGTCCCCTCAGCACATGCTGGCGTGTCAGCACCCACTGTCGTATTCTCTTTGTCCCAGAAGGCTATACATCAATCTTTTTGTGAACTCACAGCTTTTATGTGTATAAAATTTCAGTCCTTCAGCCTCCATGGGGTTTTTCACTGGGAGTATTTATCCGGAGTGTCACTCAATCCAGCTCTGCCTGTCTTATGATTTCTGAAGCTTCTTTAGTATAGCTAGTCTTGGCTGTAAGAACCAACCAAGAGATATCTTCTTTATTTAAAAACTACATGTGAAAATCAACTTCTAGCCTTACATTTGTGGTCTTTGTAGCATTTTGTCTTCTATAACCTTGGAACTTCCATGATTACCCACTTAAAGTTCAAAGTATTAGATGCTGTGTGCTTTTTAGTTGTTATTGGTATGAAAGTGAAAATACTTTTTATATGGGTGCTATCTTGCTGGGCACCAATGGATGTGTTCATGCTGGAAATAGACTTATAGCATGCAGAGTGTTTGAAACCTTTTCTGTATAGATCAGCTTATAGGTTTTCTGTTGTTTCAGGGGTTCAGTAAGTCCTTCTTCCTGTCAATGGCTTCCTACCAAGATGTTGTTCTATTGGTGTAACTCAGCAGGAATAGGCAATAGCAAACAGCTTTACTGGTCACCTGTCTTCTTTGGTTTAGAACATTGGATTAATACAATGTTTGATAGAACATTACTGACCAGAAAACAGATGTCACATCTCTAGAAAGAAGAAAAAAACATAGTAATTAAATTCCCAATAGGTATGTTAGATTTTTTTAAAAGTAGAAATATGAATCTGTATTGAGCCTTAGTTAGTTTGGCTCAGTGGATAGAGAGTTGGTCTGTAAACTGAAGGTTCCAGGTTCGATTCTGGTCAAGGGCACATGCCCAGGTTGTGGACTCGATCCCTGGTGGGGGTGTGCAGGAGGCAAGCAACCGATGTGTTTTCTCACATCAGTGTTTCTCTGTCTTTCCCTCTCTCTGAAAATCAATGAAAAAAATATTCTTGGGTGAGGATTAAAAAAAAATAATAAATTATATATATATGTAAAGTACAGCAGAGGGAATACAGTCAATACTATTGTAATGATGTGAGATGGTAATAGATTTAGTGAGATAGTCACTTTGTAACATATAAGTTTCTAATTATTATGTTGTACAACCAATATAATATTGTATGTCAACTGCATTTGAAAAAAAAATAGTGTCTTGCAGAAACCAACATTCTGTACCATTTATCTGCCTTAGAACTAATTTTAACACTATGGTATACTTTTTCTGTCATTCTTTCAATATTTATGTAGCCACTATACTTCTCTAACCATTTTATGTATTTATATATAATTAAAAAAATATTTTTAATTGAGTTTTTAGAGAGAGGAAGAGAGGGACAGAGAGTTAGAAACCTGTCCTCCTTGAGGCCCCACTCTGAATAGCGAGTCTCCAGGAATCAGCTCAGAGCCAGCGTCTGGCAATCCCTGGAAAGTGTGATTATTTCTGTCCCCACCACACACAGTGACCCTAGCAAGCGGCTCTTGGTCCTCTGGGTAAGGCTGAAGATTAGGATGTCAATCTTGCATTGTCCTCTGGCCTCTGTTTATTGCTTACCGCTGTTCCATGGCTTTTATTTATTTAAAATATTTTTATTGATTTCAGAGAGGGAGGGAGAGTGAGAGAGAGATAGAAACACCAATGATGAGAATCATTGATCAGCTGCCTCCTGCACCCCGGCTACGGGGATCGAGCCCACAACCCAGGCATGTGCCCTTGACCGGAATCTAACCTGGACACTTCAGTCCTCAGGCCAACGCTCTATCCACTGAGCCAAACAGACAGGGGTTGTTCCATGGGTTTTATTTTTATTTTTTTTTTAAAATAATCATCTAGTGGGGAGGGAGGAGACAAGGTGGTAGGGACAGAGACAGAAGGTGATGTGGTGTTTTTTTGTTGTTGTTTGTGTGTGTGTGTGTGTGTGTGTGTGTGTGTTAAAATATTTTTATTGATTTTTTTACAGAGAGGAAGGGAGAGAGATAGAAACGTCTATGAGAGAGAAACACCAACCAGCTGCCTCTTGCACACCCCCTACGGGGATGTGCCAGCAACCAACGTACATGCCCCTGACGGGAATCAAACCTGGGACCTTTCAGAGGAAATCAAACCTGGGACCTTTCAGTCCGCAGACCAACGCTCTACCACTGAGCCAAACCGGTTTCGGCTGTTCCATGGGTTTTAAAGAATACGTTTCTTTGGGGAGTACGGGGGCGCAGGAGTAGCCAGAGGTAGACTATTTTTATAGAACGTGGGTGTTGGTGGCCTTGCCAGGGGAAAGTGTGGGTGAGGCTTCTGTCCCTGCTCTTAGTGCCTCTTAGCTCCCTGTGGTGATCCCATAGTCGTAGGAAGGGCCGTCCTCTCCCTCTGTCTGCCTTTGTCAGGGCTTAACAACGGGCTCCCTTCAAGGCAGCGGCCCTGCTGGCCCCGCCCCTCCCCGCCCCGCCCCCAAGGCCTGACTGGCCAATCGGGGCTCCCCTCCGGGAGCATCACAGTGGGGCCTCGGGCCCCGCCCCCGCAGCCCGCCCAGGCAGCAGCGTTGTCATGGTGACGGTAAACAGCCGGCCTTTGGAGAGAGGGGCGCTTGGACCAGAGGACGCGGCCTCGCCAGGCGCAGGTATCTGGGAGCAGCTGAACAGCTGAGGGGCTTCGACCTTGGGAAAACAGGTCCTTCAGGGCCCCCACAGCCCGCCGGGCTGGGGATCCTCCTACATTCACTGGCCTCCCAGGTCCTCGCTCCCTGTCCCTGAAAACAAAGCTGCTTGTTCCCCAATAGCCATTCCTTTCTTTTTTCCCCCTCAAAATAATAACGTTGTTGGGGCGTGCTGAGCAGAGCGAGGAGCCTTCTGAGGGCCCGTCCCTGTGTCCGGAAGAGGCAGTCCGCCCAATGCTGAGCCACAGGACGGAGCCTAGGCCTGTGTGGTCTGAGGGAGTGCTGTCCTTGGTAAATGAAGTGTGGGGTTGTGGGCCCTCCATGACCACGAGGGGAAGAAAGAGCCTGTTGGGGAAGTGGCCTTGGTGCCTTATTTACAGAGGTTGAGGGGCTGAACCTACCAACCCTGCGCTGGCAATACCGTTCCAGCCAGCTCTCACCCACATCTCCAAGCTCGCCCTTCCCCTTTCTTGGGCCTTTTTTCCTACCCAGGTTTGGGTGATATTCCATGGACCCCCTGAATCTCACTTTCTCCACCTGGAGAAAGTAGGCTTAGCTCTTGGACTTTACTTTTTCTTTTTTTATTTCTTTTTTTAATTTTTATTGTTTGAAGCATAACAAATAGTAGTACATATGTCTCCTTTCCCCCCCCTTTGATCTCCCCCCAGCCTCTCCTACCCCCCTCATATGTCTTTCCCCCCTGCCTTCCTCCCCCCCCCCCCCTTCACCCCCGTCTTGTATCCATTGGTTATGTTTACATTTCCTCTTTTTCTTGACCCTCCCACCCCCAGGTGGCGTTACCTGGCCATGGTGTTGTGTGTGCTGACTCTCCAAACCACTGTTCCTGAAGGCCCAGCTTAGCCTGTTTCTCTCCCGTCTCCTGTGCTGTCTGCGTCTACATCCCATCGCTCCCCACCGCTTCCACTGTCTGCTCTGAACTGCAAAAGCCCGAGAACACATTCTCCCTGTTGCTGCTCTGGATCCCAGCCCACTCTCCCCACGTTTTAAATGAAGCATGTCACTGTGACATGGCGCCTGGCTCCCTCCCACCTCCCCTGTTCCTCCCTCTGCTCACACTGGCTCTAGGGCAGTTCTCCAAGCGTTACAAGCTCATTGTTGCTTCAGAACTTACCTTCTCCGATCTTCCTATCTAAATCTGTCCACTGGCCCAAGGCACTCCCAGCAGGCAGGCCTCCCAAGGAAGAAATGCTGCTCATGGGCCTGGGACAGCATTCAGCTGCACAATCGGGGGGAATTACTGATCTGGATGCTTCACTTGCCAGCAGCAGTGGCTTCCACTGTGCCATCATGGTAAGGGGCATGGACTTCTTGCCCCTTGATACTTGGCTTGGCAGGTGATTTGCTTTGAAACTCCGGTGGCTGTGATGTAGCAGGGTCTCGTGTGTCTGTCATTGCCAGCCGAAGAACATACCCAGGTTGCCCGTTGGTCCCAGGAGAGTGAGACCAACGTAGAAGACCCGAGCACACGCTGGAGTTGGGGCTGAGCCAAGCCTATTGGCTGAGGCCCAGACACCTCACAGGTGCTGAATGTGAAGCAAATCTCATCTTCCACTCCACAGACTGCCTGGCTGTTTGTTGTACAGTATTCCGGCAACAGCCAACCAATATACTTTTATGAGAACTTTTTATATTTCACAAAGAGACATAATCTTTCATCTCTGAAATTGACAAAGACATATAGAGACTATAAAATATATGTCTGGCAAGGGCTCAGGAACCATGAGTGCTAATTTGTTGCTGGTAAAAGTGCAAATTGGTAGCAGCTTGTTTGTGTCAAAATTATTACACAAGCCCAATAGTTCTATCACCAAAAATTTATTCTAAGAAATAATTAAGGGCACGCACAGATGCTTATTGGTGGGCATTTACTGCAATGTTACTTCAAAGAGTAGTAAGATGTGAATGTTAGCAGGGGACACTGTAGCTTTATAAGTCCTAGTGACAGACCCTAGAGCCCTCTGACAAGCGTCAGGTGTGGGGCATGCTTAGCAATGTGCCAGGCAACGGCTCTGAGGATGACCGGGACCACCTTCCAGCCCATTGCTCAGAGTTCACCCTCAGGCCTACGTACATGGAATAAAGTTCACCACGGCTGTTTGCTCGCTCACCCTGCTCCTGGGTGAGCAGGAATCCTGCTCTGAACTGGAGGCAAAACCTGAGGCAGGAACTATCGGTAGGGAGGAGCCCAGCCAGGCTGGGAGCTTGGGCAGGTGCAGTGGAGCAGGAAAAACACAGTCCCATGGAAGCAAAGGATGCACACTGCAGTGCTCCCGGGCCTACCCCTGCCCTGCCGGGAGTGGCCTTGATGAAGCTCTTACCATGATCTCAGCTGATCTCCAGGAGGGGTCTGAGATGAACCTGGTCACCAAAGCTCAAAGGAAGACTTCCGTGAGGCCTGTGAGTGCAAACCACAGGCATTCATCATGCTGTGCTGGTCTGTACTCTTTAGACATATGTCCTCTTTTAAGGTTCGGGGGGCAAGGGAGGAGGTGCTCCTCATGATTCCATAGAACGGAAGAAGGGAAATACAGAGGCCCAGCCTGTGGTGGCAGAGCTGGTGCCAACTCAGAAGTCGTTACTCAGGGTCCATGCACTCGGCCACGGTGGCCTGGACCCAGCTGCCGTCCCCATGGGTCTACCTCACAGGTGTCCAGCCTGGCTCAAGTGCCTTCTCTGCCTCGCTGCCTCACCCTCTGGGCCGGACCATGTGCCTGGGGCATGAGCCCAGTCATTTATCATCTCAGCCGGGGCGGGCAGCAGGCCCCAGGCTCTCACTGCGCTGTCAGCTCCTGGGGCAGGTCAGTGTGTGGGCGTCAGCCTGTGTGTGACGTCGTTCCCCCTGCACGCCGAGGGCAATGCAGGGCCAATTCACGAGGCAACAATGCTCTGATCTCTATGCTTTCCCAAAACACAGGCCAGAGCCCCAGCACAGGTGTGACATTGCCTTGTTTCTGTTCTGCCCAGAAGCCCTCACGCACTTCCCTGGGACAGTTGTCCGGTGATGTTAGCCGAGGCTGAGGATCCTGGACCAGGAGTCTCTGTGTAGTGCCCTTGGCTGAGCACCCACTCCAGTCCTCCTCATCCGGGCTTTGAGACGGTCCTGGCTTGGACATGCAGTTTCTTTTTCTTCTTTTTTTTTTTTTTTTTTTAGCTTAACATGGATCTTGAGGCAAGCACAGCAGGAAAGCAGAAACCATGTGCCAAACACAAGATTGAATGGCCTGGTTAAATGGTCTCGGTAACCAGCAATACCAGAATGAAACGGTGTGAACTTCTGTGAGGTCTGATGTAGAACTAGGTCACAAGAACAGCCCCAGAGGGCAAAAACGGCACAGACAGCAGGCAAACTGACAGCCAGGTTTTCCGAATCACCCTGTAAAGCGATGAGCTCTAGACCACATGTGTCAAACACAAGGCCCGCGGGCCAAATCCAGCCCGCCAGGCCTTGCAATGTGGCCTGCACCGCGCTGTCATCACTGCACTCCGCTGTCAGTTTATGACATTGTCAGTTTATGACTGTTCAGTAAACCATTCGGCCCGCGATTTAGGCTGGATTTTAGATTTTGGCCCCTTCTCTGATTGAGTTCGACACCCCTACTCTAGAGCATCTACCACTATAAGATTTTATTAACACTTTCTACTTTTTGCATATACAAAGCTAGCTTCCAAAGGCTGAGCTTGCCTTTTAGATTTGAGAGATTTTCCTACCCTATGGGCTGGATAAATAGGTCAGCAGGTCAGCAACTGGATGTTGTGCTAATGAAAAACGCGAAGCTAATTAAATATAGAGGATGGCACTGTGTCGGTTATTTCCAGATCCTTTGGCACATGATTGCGGGGTCAGGAGAGGGAGCAGGCTGGGCTCCAGCTCTCCGGGAAGCACCAAGATGGGGTGGGTGTAAAACCCTGCTGACAGTCTTGTTCCAGCCCCCACTCCCGCAAGCTAGTGTCTGATCATAAGGAAGACAACACCAAAAAGGCTCGCCTGAGGAGGCTGGCCCCTGCCTGAGGCTGAATCCTACGCCCCGAGAGGAAGACAGAGGCACAAGGCCATGGATAAAGTGTGTTCAGGGACAAGCCCTTTCAGGAGACACACAAATGTAGTAAAACTCCAAAGAAAAGCAAGGAAATCATTAAACTTGAAGGCAAAAGTGAACCAGGGTGTTTCAGGGGATACGCCCATACCTGGGGCCAACAGTTTGCAACCTTGAGCTGCAGGTGCAGACTCAGGTCCACAGATGGCGTCTCAGATGTGTGCTCTACTCACAAGTTGAGGCCTTACCGATGAATGCACTGGCCTTTTTATTAGTGCTCAATATGCCTTTTATAATCTCTCATATACATAACATCATTTAAAAATATATTTTTATTGATTTCAGAGGGGAAGGGAGAGGGAGAAACATCAATGATAAGAGAGAATCATTGATTGGCTGCCTCCTGCAGGCCCCATACTGGGGATCAAGCCCACAACCTGGGCATGTGCCCTGATGGGAGTTGAATCATGACCTCCTGGTTCATAGGAGATGCTCAACCACTGAGCCATCCCAGTCGGGCAATGAAATCATATTCTTTTAAGGTAAGAAACATGATTACATCCAAAAACTTCCATCACACAGTCTGTGGTTCTCCCTGACATAATGTCATATACAAATGATTCAGGAGAACACACACACACACACAGTAAAGGAAACACAAATGGAAGTGTAAGAAGACTGTTGCCGTGAAGCACTTGAAAAGCCTCGCCTAATATCTTGTATCCAATGACACAAGCTGATGAAGGAGTCACCGCTGCAAACGAGACCCATGTGGAGACATAAGAGCTGAGGGTGAGATGCTGGACCTGAGGAGATGAAGGGTGACTTGGCAGAGCTCAGGAGGGGAAACACCTAATGTGGAAATGAGGTCTTCTGGGAGCAGGCAGAGGGAAACAGAGAAGGGAATCATTGCTGTCTTTGATACAGTGTTAGAGAAGTAGTTGACTATTCAGACTATGTGATATCTCATTTTGATTTGAAACATTTACAAGGAGTTGCTCTCACTCCCACCAAATGTCTGAGCCCTGTGGACAGATTCCCTGCAGGAGCGCTAAGAAGTCTGTCTGCTCACCTGGCTGGGGGTTGGGAAGCCGGTTATAGCAGCGGTAGCAAACATTTTGGACCTCACAGGCCACTAAATTCATAATTTTAAATCCTGTGGTGCTGGAAACCAAATCAGTTTCACTGAAAAAGAGATATTGACAGGAAGCCAGGAAGGCTGGTCAAAAACCTTAATTGCCCTAACCTTTAGTTGAGATTTTGTTAGCTGAAGCAGAATCTACCTTGTCTGTGAAATTTTATGTTATTTCCTGCCTAAGGGCTATATGTAAGTTTCTGTTTATGTTGCTTAAGATGTGTTCCCCAAAGCCTCAATAAAAGGGGATGGCAGGGCCAGAGCAGGAGTAGTTCTCCCACTAGAGTTGGACTACCGCCTGGCCCCCCAAATCGCCAAATTGAATTTCTTCAAGTCTCTTTTCATTTGTGTGCGGTCCTTCTCCAGAAGCTGAACCCTGAATTGGAACTCTTTCTATGCGGGCCGTGAAAGAGAGTCCTATATCTGGCGCCTTCAATGCGGGACTTCTGGAGGAGAAGGTATTTTTCGCCTAGAGCGAAGGAGGAAAAATACACCGGGAAAAGGTGTGGAAAATTCACCGAGAAAAGGTGTGGAAAATTCACCAGAAAAAGGTGAGGGACGATTCACCAGAAAAAAGGTGAGGGAAATTCACCGCACTCAAAGCCCACGGCCAGCTGCAGCGTCGCGAACTGTAAGTAGGGTGGAAACGTCTTTTTTCAGCCAGGCTAATGGGGAAGAATTAGGTTATAAATATAAAGTAAACTTTATTATAGATTTTTGGTTTGTAAGCTTAAAGAATGTGGTTTCTTGTTCAAATTAAAATCTTAGTTTGTATTTGGAATTTAAAATCTGTAATAAGAAATGAGACTCCACTGCTGAAACCGCCTCTGGTGCGGAGAAATTCAAAGGTGGCAGGAGAGGGCAGAGCCATCTGCTGTCCTGCAATGAGATTACTTAAAGTTTTCTTTAAAAATTATAAAAGAATTCGCAGGGAAATGCTTATCTTGGCCAAATTGGGTGCTAGTGATTACTTCAGAAAGCAAAAAAGAAAGAAAAAAAATTTAACATCTGTCTTTATCTTTTAAGCATGAAAAAATGTGTGGCCAGATCTGTTGAAACTTCTCCCAAAGTAAGCTTGATGTGGGGGAAGGGAGAAACCAGGCAATCCTATAAGGAAGACCACTCTCCCAGTAAGCTAAGGAATGTGGTAACTTGCATTTGAATGGCTACAAACTTCCTCCAAATTCCTGTGGCAAAATTTTTGTGGAAGTTTGCTTAATTAAAAAAAAGGGTAAAGTTTAAATTTGCCTCATAAAAAATCTAGAGGACAGAATGGAAGCTCTTAATTGATTATGTCTTGTATTTTTCTTAGAAATGTAAAGTGTCATTAATCTAGGTCATGCAATATATATTTGATTTGGCAGCTTTAAAAGTTCAAAGTGCAAATTAAATTGGGAGAAATTATATAGTTGTAATTAAAATACCTAAAGTATAACTTGTTTTTGAGAAAATAAAAAGTGTGTTTTCTCTAATGATTAAGAATTCAAAATAAGTTGCTTATTATTGGTTTAATTAAAAAAAGAGGATTAATTCTGTGATCTCAACCAAATATTTTCTATGCAAAAACTAGTCTAAATTTAATTGATATCTTAAGATAATAATAAATCATATATGATATAGATATTTGTTTGATGGTTTTTTCCATGTTAAAATTTCAAGACCTTAACAGAGATGATTCTTGGAAAGCTCCAAGGGCCCGGAGATATACAAGAAATTTATTCTCTTCTTAAATGATTTAAAACAGATTTAATATACTTGAAATTGCATGGAAAGCCTTATCAAATAAAAATTAATAAATATAAATATTTTAGAAGGTTTATAGGCATGTATTGTTAC
Source organism: Pipistrellus hanaki (assembly GCF_964339955.1). Classification (NCBI taxonomy): domain Eukaryota; kingdom Metazoa; phylum Chordata; class Mammalia; order Chiroptera; family Vespertilionidae; genus Pipistrellus; species Pipistrellus hanaki. The sequence continues at coordinate 6,240,150 of NC_140516.1, forward strand.
TGGCAAAGGAAAGCAGTTAACTTTCCTGGCGCATGGTGAAGAAGACGGTACAGACGCCTGACACCTGAGAATGTCTTTCTTGCCATGTTAGCAGTAATCATCTGTACGGTAATATTACCTGGGACAAATGTGGAAGTGTTTAGGACTTATGTTCCTGGCCCTTCATGGGTAAAAGCCCTTAAGTGGGCTGATCCCTTGCCAATGTAGTCACCAATAATACTAAGCACCTTAGTCACCCAGGAAGAAAATGGGTGGGGCAAGGAAGTATAATTACACAGGTGTTGCCACCCAACTTCCCTTTTTGTATGACACAAAATCAAACCAATGCTCCTTTGTGTATAAAATTAAAGAGAGGTTTCTGGCTTGCACCAAAGTAGAGGAATATCACTACTTGCTCCTGGGAGAGGTGCAGAGAATGTAACTAAGACCTTGTCTATACAAAAAGAAATTGACAGCCAGTTTGAATTTGAATTGCCATTGGCTTAGAACAAAGAATATCCTTGCATGGTATTATTCTACAATGTCATTTATAATTTTTGATATTTTACAACAGCATATTGTACAATTATTCCAAACAAAATTAAAAATCTAATGTTTGAATGTTTGGCAGCAATTTAAAAGGACATGAAAGGATTTAATCCCTTCCACTGTGTGGAAAGCCTCACTGGGAAGGCGCTTGAGCATTCTATATTGGCCTTTCTTGCCTTATTTGCAAAGAGGGACCCTCTCGTCACAATCCAATTGCCCACAGCTGTTGCTTGAGTTTTCAGTTCATGCTGAGGTTAAAGCCTCGTGGTGGCTGGTACCATGGATCCATCTCTCGCACAATGGCGTGAGTGGGGACATCCCTGGAGAAGAAACCTGGGTTCCCCAAGATATGTGATCAATGCCGGCGCCCCGCCAGCAGGCGAGGGGATCCCAAGGCAGGTACTGGGCATGGAGGCCATAGGGGCATAGGCTACCAAGGAGACAGAACTGAACCTCACATCACCCTGCTTGGCCCCGGAGAATGGCTGGTTAGCCAATGACGGGTAAGATTCCTCAAGGGAGGGACAACCTAAGACAGGCACAGCCGCAGAGGGCCATCAGGAGAGGACCTGGGGGCCAACAGAGGTGGGGCACAGATCCTCACCCCCCCAACGCTGTCGGGGCTTGAACACTCACCCTTTTGAGGGATGTCTCCTGCCCCATGGCTGCTTCACGCTTCCCATGCCCAGCTCAGATTGGGACCCAGGCAACAAACAGATTTGGTCCAGCTCAGATTGAGACCCAGCTACAAACAAGAGACTTGGCACAGCTCTTATTGAGACCTAAGCAACAGAGAAGTGGCTGATGGCGACTGTCCTACATCTAAATCCAGCCTAAATCTACGAGTGCTCAGGGCTTTCTCAAGGATGCATATAATCTTTTCCATTAATATTTACAGAGTAAACTAAAATTGTTGTTTAAGTATTAAATTTGACAGTAAAATAGTCAAGTTTTCAGATTAATTTAAATTGGCTAAATGAAATGAGTTAATATTCAAGAAAATTTAATTGTACAACAGGCTGTTCCTAAAGTATTAACCAAAATTTCTATTGGTAGTCCATTTCGTGGTAAAATTGTTGAACATACAATAAACCCTAAAGCAGTCATAGTTTTTGTACAAAATATTAAAAATTAAAAGTTATCAAAACAGCATTATAAAAAATTTTTTCAAAAAACCTCCTAATAATTAAATAGAAAAAAGGGGGATAGTGGAAAATACCATGTAAGAAAAAATGTCCTGTAAGTAAATTACATCTAGAAAATTTTTTTTTTCTTTTGAAAACCAATTTTCATTTGTAATGATAACAGTAAGACAGCCATGAAAAACACACATAGTACCAAAATAAGTCAAAGAAAAATTGTTTGGGCAAAAAATTAAAAGTATTCCAAGTAAAATTTATAGAAAAGATTCCTTTATTAATTTTGGTCGAGATATGTTTGTATATTTTCAGAAAACAACTCCAAGACCATGTGGATTCCTGCAACAGAGAAGAATTGACAGAAATACTCCAGCCGGGACCGGTTTGGCTCAGTGGATAGAGCGTCGGCCTGTGGACTGAAAGGTCCCGGGTTCGATTCCGGTCAAGGGCATGTACCTTGGTTGCGGGCATATCCCCAGTAGGGGGTGTGCAGGAGGCAGCTGATCGATGATTCTCTCTCATCGATGTTTCTAACTCTCTATCCCTCTCTCTTCCTCTCTGTAAAAAATCAATAAAATATATTTAAAAAAAAAAAATTAAAAAAAAAAAAAAAAAAAAGAAATACTCCAGCCATAAAGACAGGAGGAAAAACAGACCAGAGATGCAAGATGCTGATGACGCCTTGCCATACTAGCAGTCAGCAGATGTGCGTCGCTGCAGGTTGTCCAGGACCAAACCAGAGGTCGGACCTGCATTGCCACTATTTTTCCACCATTGCTGACATGGACTCAGAACTGTTGGACATTAAAATTTGGACTAAAAAAAACTGTTGGACATTGAATCTGGGATTCAAATACTGTTGGCCCAGAAAGAAACATACTGCAGACTGATTTCATTTGACTCAGCATAGCCATTGTTGCTTGTTTCATTTTTTTTGTTTGTTTGTTTATTTCTAGTCTGCATATGCAAAATTTTTTAAGGAAAGAAAACGGGGGAGATGCTGGAAACCAAATCAGTTTCACTGAAAAAGAGATATTGACAGGAAGCCAGGAAGGCTGGTCAAAAACCTTAATTGCCCTAACCTTTAGTTGAGATTTTGTTAGCTGAAGCAGAATCTACCTTGTCTGTGAAATTTTATGTTATTTCCTGCCTAAGGGCTATATGTAAGTTTCTGTTTATGTTGCTTAAGATGTGTTCCCCAAAGCCTCAATAAAAGGGGATGGCAGGGCCAGAGCAGGAGTAGTTCTCCCACTAGAGTTGGACTACCGCCTGGCCCCCCAAATCGCCAAATTGAATTTCTTCAAGTCTCTTTTCATTTGTGTGCGGCCCTTCTCCAGAAGCTGAACCCTGAATTGGAACTCTTTCTACGCGGGCCGTGAAAGAGAGTCCTATACTGTGGACCACTAATATGATTAAAAAAAAAAGATACATTTGCAAAATAATGATCAGAGAACTTACATTGTATTAATATGAAATGCACCTATTTAATATAACATTATACTTATTTAATCCTAGCAAAGTCTTTGAAGGTTGTTTAATTGTAATAAATTTATTAAAGTAAGTTTGATGTTTATGAAATAATTGAAGCTTATTTAAGTATTACACATTTTAAAAAAATTTTAATTAAATCTTTGTTCAGATTACAGTTGTTCATTTTTTTTTTTTTTTTAGTTGTTCCTCTTTTTTTACCCCATTGCTCCCCTCCACCTGGCTCCCATCCACCCTCTGCCCTTACCTCCCTCCAGTGTCCTCATCCATAGGTGTATGATTTTAAAAATATATATTTTATTGATTTTTTACAGAGAGGAAGAGAGAGTTAGAACCATCAATGAGAGAGAAATATCTATCAGCTGCCTCCTGCACACCACCTACTGGGGATGTGCCCGAAACCAAGGTACATGCCCTTGACTGGAATTTAACCTGGGACCTTTCAATCCACAGGCCGATGCTCTATCCATTGAGCCAAACTGGTTAGGTCATAGGTGTATGATTTTTGTCCTGGCTCTTCCTGCACCCCACAACACTTTCCCTCTTAGAATTTCCATTCCCTTTCTATGCCCCTGATTCTATTATATTCACCAGTTTATTCTGTTCATCACATTTTTTTATTCACTTGAGTTTTAGATTCACTTGTTAAGGGATATGTATTTGTTGTTAATAATTTTTACCTTTTTCTTCTTATTATTCTTCTTAAAGAATACCTTTCAGCATTTCATATAATATTGGTTTGATGGTGATCAACTCCTTTAGCTTTTTCTTATCTGCCTTTCAAATCTGAATGATAAAGTATTGCTGGGCAGAGTAATCTTGGTTGTAGGTTCTTGCTATTCATCACTCTGAATATTTCTTGCCACTCCCTTCTGGCCTTCATATTTTCTGTAGAGAAATCAGCTGATAGTCCTATGGGTGCTCCTTTATAGGTAACTACCTGCTTTTCTCTTGCTGCTTTTATTTATTTATTTTGATTAGTAATTTCTTGTGTTTTATTCAGTATCAAAACTATAATATTTAAAAAACAAAACACCTTTTATAAATGAGTCACTACAACATCTCAAAATACTTAACATACAAAAATGTAAGTATTAGTGTATTTGATAAGAAATAATGACAAGTTGAGCAGTGTTTTTATATTTAAAAAAATACCCTAAGAATAAATATATTTGAAGGAGGAATTGATGGGTTAAAGTGGAGCAAGTTGTCTTTTAGTTCAATTTAAATTATAATATTGATAATACTTATATATAATGAAAACATCAAAACATATAAAAATAAGTAAAAATTTCCCTTCCCTTATCATTCCCAGGCCCCAGTGTTTCCTTTCATAAGTATAACCCTTATTTTTTTCTTATTTATTCTTCCAGAAAAATGTTTGCATCTACAACATATATATATTTGGGGGGTAGAATGGAATCTTGTTATGGAATCTTTGCACATTTCTTTTTTCACTTAATGCTATTACATGCACATATCATCACCTATAAATGCATTTCTTTCTTTTAATAGTTACATAGTATATATATTTTTTATTTTTTTAAATATCAATCTTTATTGTTCATATTATTACAAAGGTTCCTCATTTCTTCCCCCTTCCACCAGGTTCCCACCCCACCCTCCGCCCCCTCCCCACTCCCCATTGTCCTCATCCATAGGTGCACAGTTTATGTTCAGTCTCTTCCTCCCTCCCTTTCTCTCCCCCCCCCCCCCAACAGTCAGTCCACTCCCCTCCCATATCACCGACTCTACTACAATGAACCGCTATTATTGTTCATCAGGTTTTTCAATCTTTTTTTTTTTTTTAATAAACTTTTACACTTCTAAGAATAAATTTTAAAATCTAATAATTTTAAACCTTGTTGTTTTTTTCTGCCCTGGGAATTGAGAGCAAACTTGTTTACATGTAAACTTGCCCTTAGGCTATCAAAAGGTGTAGCCATTCAAGTGTAAATGGACACATTGTTTGAACATAGCTGCTGGTTGGAATTGGATTACCTGTTCTGGGTGGGAAGGGCTTGTCATTCTCTTTCTCCATTAAAATTAAGGTGTTAGCTTTAAAACCTCTTTTTGGCAAGAGACCTTAAACTTCCAGAACTTTAAATTTTTCAGATAGTAAATCAGTTACTTAGCATTTTCTCAAATAAAAAATACCTCCACATGCCCAAGGATACACTTCACACAAAAGACATTTCCAAATAGATCAACCAACCTCATCCAGGCCCCACACCAGGCACTCACAGATCAACACCCCAGCACTATACTTGATCTAACTCAACACATCCAGATCTAAGCCTTCCTCATTTGATTGAGCAGACCCTCAAGTTCCCCCAAAAGTTTCCAGCCATGTCTGAGAGGTAGCCTTGGGGTGGAGGCAGGCGAGGAGCGAGCTGTTCCGGGCCTGGCTGCTCCGGGCCTGGCCTCTGTTGCTCTGGTTCGTTCCACAACCAGCTGCTCCAGGTCTGGCCACTGCCGCTCCCGACCTGGCTGCTCCGGGCATGGCTGCTGCTGCTCCGGGCCTGGCCGCACCCGACCCGGCTGCTCTGGGCCCGGCTGCTCCAGGCCCGGCCGCTCCGGGCCTGGCCGCTCCCAGCCTGGCTGCTGCTGCTACGGGCCTGGCCGCACCCGACCCGGCTGCTCCGGGCCCAGCCGCTCTGGGCCTGGCCGCTCCCAGCCTGGCAGCTGTTGCTTCAGGCCTGGCCGCACCCGACCCGGCTGCTCCAAGCATGGTTGCTGCTGCTCTGTGCCTGGCTGCTCCCAACCCAGCTTCTCCGGGCCCGGCCACTCTGGGCCTGGGTGTTCCTGGACTGGCCACCCTGGGCTTGGCTGCCTCTGCCTCAGGCCTGGCTGCCACTGCCCCAGGTCTGGCTGCTCCAAGCCTGGCTGTTGCTGCTCTGGTTCTGACTGCTGCTGCTTTGGGGCCTAGCTGTTGCTGCTCCAGGCTCTGCTGAAACTGCCTTGTGCCTGGCCACTCTAGGCCTGGCCGCTGCCGTTCCAACATTCTGTCCTTTTTTTTTTTTTTTTTTTTTTTTTTTTTTTTTTTTTTTTTAAAACACATTTATGTTGCAATGTTGGCTGCTGAGTTGAGTTCTGACTTAGTCATCGATTTTTCAAGATCTTCTTTGTATTCTTTCTTTAGTAATTTTACTATCTTTTGCTCTCACTTGATTTCTTCACATTGAAAACTTCTTCGGTTTCTTCCTCCTTGTCCTGGAAGCTCAGCAGGTTGGCCTATGGCACCCCTTTGTTCTCCGCGGTCTCCTGCGCGGTTTCAGCCTGTTGCAGGGGTCGGCGCCACCCAGGAAGCAGCCCCCGGCCTCGGCTCCGTGGCCTGCGCTCAGCAGTCGAAGGCCCAGGGGCACCCCCCCCCCCCCCCGGGGGCCCCGTCGCCCGGCTCCCTGCCGGCGCCCGCTGGCTGGTGTCTGGCAGGGGCTCCTGCTCCTTGTCACGTTCCTCCAATCTGGAGCTTTTTTTCTCTTTCCCGCTAGGGGCATCTAGCATCAGAGTCAACAGACTGTCCTCTGCGCGCAATGTGCGTGACTCTGGGGGCTTGCTTTTCACCGCTCCCCCAGGACTCCACCTCACAGCCCCGTCTCCTTCTGCTTGAGCCTGGGTCCCCAGGGATTGGCCTAGAACTGGGGTTCAGAGCTGTCGGGAGTGGGGCCCAGCACCGCCGGAGGTTTTGTTTCTTCCCGTCGGGGCAATCCAGCATCAGAGTCAACATTCCATCCTCTGCGCACAATGTGCACGACTCCGGGGGCTCCGCTTTTCGCCGCTCCCCTGGGATTCCGCCTCACAGCCCCGTCTTCCCCTGCCCAAGCCTGGGTCCCCAGGGTCTGGCCCATAACTGGGGCTCAGCGCTGCAGGTTCGGGGGTTCATCCCAGGACGGGGTTTTTATTTCCTTCCTGCTAGGGAACGCCAGGCATGCACCCAGCCTTCTCCTCCTCTCCGGCTGCGACCTCTCCGCGCACGCGCACGCACACAGCATGTCTCCATACCTTAGGATTTTTCAGCTCCTCTGATTTTCCTTCTGGTTTTCTCTTTCCTTCTTGTTGTAGAATTTTCAGTAAGTCGACTACCTGTAGCTCTGGGCAATGTCCACTCTACATTTTAGTTGTATTCCATTGAAATTGTTGTGTGCTGCTGCGGTTAGGTGTCTACCTGAGCAGCCATCTTGGATCCTTTCTCTTTCTTGCTGCTTTTAATATTCTCTTTGTCTTTTGCTCTTGGCATTTTAATTATGACGTGTCTTGCTGTGGTCCTCTTTGGATTCCTTTTGTTTGGGGTTCTGTGTGCTTGTAAATCAATTTCTTTCAACAGGTGGGGGAAGTTTTTGGTCATTATTTCTTTAAATAGGTTTTCAGTATCTTGCTTTCTCTCTTCTCCTGGCACTCCCATAATTCGGATTTTGGTATGCTTGAAGTTGTCCCAGAGGCTCCTTACACTATCTTCATATTTTTGGATTCTTTTTTTTTTTTTTTCTCCCCCGGTTGAGTGTTTTTGCTTCTTTGTATTTCAAATCTTTGACTTGATTCTTGCGATCTTGTAGTCTGCTGTTAAATCTCTGTGTAATATTTTTTATTTCAGTCAGTGTACGCTTAATTTCTAGTTGGTCCTTTTTCATACCCTTGAAGGTCTTGATAAATTTATCAGCCTTTTCTAGAAAATTCTTGAAAAACCTTATAACTGTGGTTTTAAACTCTATATCCAGTAGTTTGCTTTCCTCCATTTCTTTCATTTGTGACTGTTTCTTTGTCTTCGCATTTTGGCTGCTTCCCTGAGTTGATAGAGTGGCTTTGGGTGCTAGGTGTCCTATAGGGCCCAGTGGCTCAGCCTTCCCAGTTATTGAGGTAGACACTGTTGGTGCACCCCTTTATGGGCTGTGTGCAAAGTCTTGTTGTAGTTAAGTCTTGATTGTTGTTGGTATCACTGGGAGGAATTGATCTCCAGGCCAATTGGCTGTGATGACCAGCTATGTCTACACTGGAAGAACTTCTGTGCTGGAGACACCCTTATGAGGCAAGACTTGCTTTAGTGGGGCTCTGGTGCTCATTGAGTCTGCCCCCTGAGTGTGTCCCTTATGGATCTCAGGAGTTGTAATCTGGATGGTACCACTCTGACCCCTGGGTACACTGGGTCTTGGGTCTCCAAAAAGGTGGTAATTTACCCTCTGCTTGAGGCCATTCAGGAGGAGCTACGGAAAGGTCTGCAGATTCCTCTTCTTTGTTTGGGTTTTGGAGGTGTCCAGATAGGCCCAGCTGTGAAGCAATGCAAGCTGCTGTGGGGCCTTGGGCCTTCTTTTGGATGTTCTGTGTCTTTCTGACTCAGCTACAGTTTGTTAGGTAAGTTTAGATTTCAAAGGACCAGGCCATTCATATGCAAAAGCCTTTGTGCACAGCTAGGATGGGGTAGATTCTCAGGGCAGAGCAAACAGCACTGGCTTCCCATCAGCCCTGCCCTAAGAAGCCCCTGGGTTTCAGCAGCTCCTCTGAACTCAGTGTGCTTTTCTCTTCCCTTCTACTTGTAGAATTTCCACCCAGTCAGCCTTCCTGTGGTTCTGGATGATGTCCATTTTGTCTTTTAGTTGTAGTTTTGAAGTGTTGTGCAAGGGAGCAAGTTCAGGTGTTTACCTATGCCATTATCTTGGTTTCTCCTCAGTATTACACATTTTTAGTACTGCTCCTATTTGCATGAAATAAGTTTATGTATTTTTGGCTCCAATGATGTTACTGCAAAATGAAGAGCCTATTTATTTCAAGCCAAGACCAGTACAGAGTTTTAATTGCTGTGACAGATGAAAATGTTTTTTTTTTTTTTCCGCACAAATATGTTGTTCAAAATTGAATAAAAATTTTCATTGCTTTTTCACTCAGCAATGGGTATCTACTTTTAATGGAGATCCAAAAATGGGGTCTTGATAAGGATGACTGGAATTTAACTGTGACTCTTGTCGAATGATAGACCGATGAGGCTTTCTTTTTCATTCATGCTTAAATTGCTATCTTCAATGTTTGCTGCAAATGGATCTACTATCCCATATTACCATGTCTGGGATCTTCTTTCCTTGGGTAAAAATGATCCCGTGAGCGATTGTAGGTGCTGTTGAACAATGGTTACCACCTGCCGTTTGACATTCTTCTCTCTCATATATTCATCAAACTGAAAACATCTGCAGATCTTCTTCAGCCAACAGCGTTGACACAGTAATATTTCCTTTTGAAAAGCATTAATTTTACCTCATAGTGTGAACATGTCCTTAAGGTGTCCTTGCAAGGATATGTTTAGTTCATTTAATTGCGTAAAAAATATCTGCCAGGTATGCAAGCTTGGCTACCCACTCATCATTGGAGAGTTCTTGTAATTTTGGATTATTTTGCCACTGGAAAAATATTTTGACTTCTTCGTGCAGGGTGAATAGTCAGGTTAGTATCTTGCCCCTTGACAGCCATCTCACCTCAGCATGAAGAAGGTGAGTATACTGGGAACCAATTTCTTCACAAAGTGCCTCAAATATGTGATAATTGAGCACTTTGTGTTGAATTTCATTTTTAATTTTAATAACATCTGATAATACTTTTTGTAGCTCTGGGGACATTTTTTCCCCCCACGTTGCTCACGATGTATAATGCATTGTGTAGACAAAATATCTGGGTGAACATTTTTCACCTTTGCAACAATTCCAGAAAAATGTCAGTCATGTTTGCGGTACCATCTGTACATATCCCAATACATCTTTTCCATTCAATTCCGTGTTCCAGGAAATAACTATTAATTGCTTCAAAAACCTCAGAACTCGTTGATCTACCTGGCAAGCTGAACAAAGTAGTTCTTCCTGTAACTTTCCTTCACACTCAACCCTCACAAAACAAGAGAAGTAACTTGTTACTTACGTCCGTTGATTCATCAAGTTGAATTGAATAAAATGCATTTTTCACCATTTTTATAACTTTTCAATATCTTCGCCATGACTTCAGTTCTGCATTTGACAGTGTTAGCGGGCATAGGAATTGCTTTCAGTTTCCAGACAGCCTGCTTTCCCAAAACCTCTTCACAGGTTTGTAACATGCAAGGCTTAATTTTTCTCCAACCGTATATGATTCTTTATTTTTCTCGATCTGAAGTGCTATCGGATGAAAAGCCTTTAATAAGGATTTATCTCTAACAGTCATTTTTGTTAGAGCAATTACTTGCTTTTGCATATTTTCATGCATTCTTTGAAAATATTCAAGAGGTTTTTTAGCTAAATCCGGGTGTTTTGATTGCAAGTGTCTTTCAAGTTTTGAAAGTTTCATGTGGCATCATTGGATAAACTCTCAGAACACACAACACAAAGCAGCCGTGGATTCAGTTCACTACCAGGTTCTTGAACAAATCCAAATTTCAAGTAGTTTGAATCATATTTTCTTGATACTTTGAGTTTTTTCTTCTCTCTTCATTCAGTTCGAATGTTCTTCCAAGTGGTGCCTGATGAGAACTGTGAGACTCTTATTGATCAGCTCACAGTTAAGTGAAGTACACATATTACTATTGTTACTATTATCATTAGTTATATTATCCTTTGTGTTATTAAAGAAATGCAAAATATTCCTTTGCTTTTTTTCATTCATTATGGGTTTATTTTATTTGAATCTAAAACAAAAAAAAATGAGTTATTTAAAAAATATATATTTTATTGATTTTTTTACAGAAAGGAGAGTGAGGGATAGAGAGTTAGAAACATTGATCAGCTGCCTGCAGCACACCTCCTACTGGGGTTATGCAACCAAGGTACATGCCTTTGACCAGAATCGAACATGGGTCCTTTCAGTCTGCAGGCCGATGCTCTATCTACTGAGCCAGACCGGTTTCAACTCCAAGGTGCAGTCTGAAACCTGGTCAGGGAATATACAAGAGTCAACTGCCATAGCTGGTGAATAGAGCACTCAGCCTGTAGACTTAAGAGTCTCAGGTTCGATTGTGGTCAAGGGCACCTGCCTGGTTTACAGGCTCAACCCTGGGCAGCCAATCAATTATGAGCTCAGGCCGAAACAGGTTTGGCTCAGTGGTAGAGCGTTGGTCTGCAGACTGAAAGGTTCCAGGTTCGATTCCGGTCAGGGGCATGTATGTTGGTTGCGGGCACATCCCCGGTGGGGGGTGTGCAGGAGGCAGCTGGTCGATGTTTCTCTCTCATCAATGTTTCTAGCTCTCTATCTCTCTCCCTTCCTCTCTGTAAAAAAAAAATTAATAAAATATATTAAACACACAAACCAATTATGAGCTCAGGCAGTTGAGGCTTGTTTACCATCACCATGGAAACCCTGGCTGCGCGCCCTGGGCGGGGCTTCCAGAGGCCGGAGCGCCACAGGCCGAGTCCACAGCCAGCGGCCTGTGCGCAGCAGCTTCAGGAGCCGCTGCCCTCGGCCCGCGCCCCCACACCCGGAGCTGCAGCCCGGAACCCGCGCCCCCACCTGCTTTTCCCCCGGCGCGACCCCTGCTCGGTTGCCCCACGGAACCCCACCTTTTCCAGGAGGACGCAACGCAGTCGTACTTCCAAGACGGAACCGGAAATACGCAGCAAGCCGCGGGGCGGGGCCTCCACGGCGGGCATCCGGGAACCGGGACCACCTAGTCGCCATTGTGTCGCGCCCGGAGCGGAGCCGGGGATTGGTCAGCCGGACGGGGCGGGGCCTGCGGCGGGGGCGGGGCGAGGAGGGGGTGTTGGGACAGCGGTAGTTGGGGGCCAGTGCGCCCCAGCGCTGAGTCCCTGGAAGTACTGACAGGGGCCCCAGTGAGATCCAAGGACCTCTGAGTTGGAAACAGCGTGAGAGGAGAGAGCCGTTTCCTGCCGAGAACACGGATGGAGGCTGCTCTGGTGGCAGAATTAAGGGGGATTAATAGATCGCTTATGAGATTAGATCTTGGGCTAAACACCCCCCAAAGCCCCACCCCAAGGTGACCCGGAAGCCTCGGGGGGGATGCGGGCTTTTCAGGCCCAGAGCACCTGAGCCCGCAGCTGGCTGGAGGCGCGATAGGTTCTAGAATTAGTGATTATTACCATTTCCTGGACACTTCATAAAGGATAAAGTCAAGGCACTCGTCACAAGTTAAGCAGAAGATTATTTAAAATCACCAGTTACATTAAGGGAGTGCTTGGAGAAGTGTCAGATGCTGACTGGCCAAGGAGAAGAGAGGACAGAGGAGCACAGATGTCCAAAGAAGTTTCCGAGAAAGGAAACATTGGAGAATAAGGGCAGGAAGGTGACAACGAGAGGCTAAATGGTAGAAAACAGGTCCTTTGAAGCAGCACCAACGCTTACTCAAGAAGTAAGTTACCACCTGGTTTGCAGTTCTTTCAGGGACTTAACGTTCTTTTGAACAGCATTCTGTGTTAAATAGTGAAAGGGGTTGTGGCACCCCTGAGCTTGGTGGTTACTTGCTTGGATTGGTTCCTTGCCTAGCAAAGGACTACAGGCGGAGACAGGGCAGTAGCGAGTATCTGCTCTTCCTTTGACCGCTTCCTGCGCAGGCCAAGCCTGCAACAGTCCTGACTGGGATGATAGGTAGCTAAGGGGCTAGCTCCTTCCATTGTGAATTGTCAGCTTTGGCCTGATTATAGTTTTTCTGCCCAAAAGTATGTAGATCCCTTCACTTACTGGGGCCTCAGAAAAGTCAGAAAATCGCCGAAACCGGTTTAGCTCAATGGATAGAGCGTCGGCTTGGGGACTGAAGGGACCCGGGTTCGATTCCGGTCAAGGGCATGTACCTTGGTTGCAGGCATATCCCCAGTAGGGGGTGTGCAAGAGGCAACTGATCGATGACTCTCTCATCGATGTTTCTAACTCTCTATCTCTCTCCCTTCCTCTCTGTACAAAATCAATAAAATATATTTAAAAAAAAGAAAAAAAAAACAAGAAAAAAAAAAACACGTTTAAAAAGGTTTAAAAAAAAAAGAAAAGTCAGAAAATCACCAAAACTGGTTTGGCTTAGTGGATAGAGTGTTGGCCTGTGAACCGAAGGGTCCCAAGTTCGATTCTGGTCAAGGGCATGTACCTTGGTTGCAGGCACATCCACTGTGGGGGTTGTGCAGGAGGCACCTGATCAATGTTTCTAGCTCTCTATCCCTATCCCTTCCTCTCTTAAAAAAAAAAAAAAGTATATATGTCAGAAAATTATTTGGATTAAGATGTGCTATTATATGTCAATTATAAAACTGGAAGGAAAAAAAGATGTTTGGGTGAAATGCAGCTTGCAGCTTCTCTTAAAAACTTATTGAATATTTGCGTGGTCAGTGTTGCTCAGTGGTTGAGTATGACTCCTGAACCAGGAGGTCACAGTTCAATTCCCAGTTAGGGCACATGCCGGGGTTTGGGCTTGATCCCCAGTAGGGGGTGTGTAGGAGGCAGCTGATCAATGATTTTTCTCTTATCATTGATGTTTCTATCTCATCTCTAAAATCAATTATATATATATACATATATATATGTATATATATATTCATTAATGTGTTTATTCATCATTTAATCATACTCAGTATATTCTACAGCCTATGATATTCCTGACACTATGCTATATGCATATAGAAGAACAAAGCTACTGCCCCTCTGGGAATATTGCTTCTCTGATGGAGGGAGAATCACTTCCACAAATTCTCCTAAGCAAATGTGATGTGATTATTTATAGATAAACTTTGAAATAAGTAGTCAATGTTATAAAGAAATAAAAAGAACCGGCATATAACACATGGCATTTTTATGTTTAGCATTGCATTTGTAAATTAAAGGTTTATAATGTTTTTCCTTTATTGATTAAGGTATTACATATGTGTCCTTACCCCTCATCTCTCCCCACTTGACCCTCCCACTCATGCCCTCACACCCCTGGTGTCTGTGTCCATTGGTTAGGCTTATATGCATGCATACAAGTCCTTTGGTTGTTCTCTCCCCCTGACCCCCTCCTTCCTCTACTTTCCCTCCGAGGTTTGATGGTCTGATTGATGCTTCTCTGTCTCTAGATCTGTTTTTGTTCATCAGTTTATGTTGTTCATTATATTCTATAAATGAGTGAGATCATGTGATATTTACCTTGTTCTTACTGGCTTATTTTGCTTAGCATAATGCTTTCCAATTCCATCCATGCTGTTGCAAATTGTAAGAATTTCTTCTTTTTTACCGCAGCATAGTGTTCCATTGTGTAGATGTACCAAGTTTTCTAATCTTTTTAATTTGATGTAGCCCCATTTGTTTATTTTTCTGTTTTATCATCTGCTGATAGGCACTTAGGCTGTTTCCAAGTATTAGCTATGGTAAATTGTGCTGCTATGAACATAGGGGTGCATATATCCTTTCTGATTTGTGTTTCTAGTTTCTTGGGATATATTCCTAGAAGTGGGATAACTGGGTCAAATGGGAGTTCCATTTTTACTTTTTTGAGAAAACTCCATACTGTTCTCCACAGTGGCTGCACCAGTCTGTGTTCCCACCAGCAGTGCATGAGGGTTCCTTTTTTTCCCTGCATCCTCATCAGCACTTATCATTTGTTGATTTGTTGAAGATAGCTATAAAATATTTTTAAAAAGTTATGGATTATTAGAACACAAAGTTATAGATATTATACAAATGTAAGATATTGACTATGATTTTTTTTTTAGAGACAAAGGGAGGGAGGGAGAAGAACCTTTATATGAGAGAGAAACATTGATTGACTGTCTCCCATATGTTCCTGACCAGGGATGGAACCCACAACCTGGGTATGTGCCCTGACTGGGAATTGAACCTGTCACCTTTTGGTGTGTAGGATGACACTTCAACCTACCGAACCACATCAGCTGGGGCAGCCACTGACATTTTGAGTTGACTATTTCCTTTCATTGTTTTTGAATAAGAAAATTACAAATAAACCTGAGGTGCTTTTCAACTCTGTAAAAAACTATTATCATATACTTTTTAAGTGATAAAATATTGCAAAATTTGAGGAAAAATTTGAAGATAACATAGAGCCAGTGGGGAGTATTAAAGTTTTGTGATATGAGAAGTAACAAACTGTGTGGTCCATTTACATAAATTTCTTTTAAGAGTACCACTGTAATGTATTTTGTGTGGGTAGGTGTGTGCTTTATATATTTTTAAAATCTATTTTTATTCATTTCAGAGGGGAAGGAGGGGGAGGAAGAGGAACATCAATGATGAGAGAGAATTGCCAATTGGCAGCCTCCTGCACACCCCTGTACTGGGGATCAGGCACCCCGGCCTGTGCCCTGATCAAGAATCCAACCATGACCTCCTGGTTCATAGATTTATGCTCAACCATTGAACCACACCAACCAGGCTGTAGTTTAAACTTACATTTCTCTGATGATTAGATACATTGAGCATTTTTTCATATGCCTATTGACCATTTGTATGTCCTTTTGGAGAAATGTCTATTCAGGTTCTTTGCCCATTTTTTAAAAAATAGATTAGCTTCCTGGTATTGAGTTGTATGAGGTCTTTATATATTTTGGAAATTAACATTCATACTGTGGGTTCCAATATTATTTTATTGATTTCAGAGAAGAGAAAGGGAGTGAGAAGTTGAAATATCAATAAAGGGAATCATTGATTGGCTGCCTCATGCATTTAAAAACATGACTCTTACTGGGGATGGAGCTGGCAACCCAAGCATGTGCCCTGACTGGGAATCAAACCATGAACTGGCTCAACCTCTGAGCCACACGGCCTGGGCTCCCTTTTCATTTTGTTAGTAATATCTTTGGCTATGCAGAAGCTTTTTAATTTGATGTGGTCCCATTTGTTTATTTTTCCTTTGTTTCCCTTGCCCTAGGAAATGTATTAGTGAAAATTCTGCTACAAGATGTCAGGTGCCTATATATACTGAGTAGACAGATTATTATGATCTCTGAAAGCTTAATAATCTGGCCACTCAGTGTATATCCTATATAATAAAAGGCTAATATGCAAATTGTCTCCTCGACCAGGTGTTCAACCAGCAGGCAGGCCAGCCAGCCATCCATGTTCCCTCCCCCTGGTCAGGCTTGCTGGACCCCACCCATGCACAAATTCATGCACCGGGCCTCTAAAACACACACACACACACACACACACACACACACACACATACACACCGAGTGGCCAGATTATTATGCGTTCAGAGCTCATAATAATCTGACCACTCAATGTATATTTTCTAGGATTTAAAAAAATACATAATTTTATTGATTTCAGAAAGGAAATGTGAGGGAGAGATAGAAACATCAATGATTGAGAGAGAATCATTGATTGGCTGCCTCCTGCATGCTCCACTTTGGGAATCAAGCCCACAACCAGGGTCTATGCACTGATTGGGAATCGAACTATAACCTCCTGGTTCATAGTTGAAACTCAGCCACTGAACTATGCCGGCCTGACTCTTCTATGATTCACAACTTACATTTAAGTCTTATACATTTTGAGTTTATTATTGTGTACGGTGTAAGTTGATGGTCTAGTTGCATTTTTTAGATGTACCTGTTCAATTTTCCCAATAGCATTTATTGAAGAGACTATCTTTTTTAAAAGAATATTTTTATTTTTTTCAGAGAGGAAGGGAGGAGAGAATATAAAAACATCAATAATAGAGTATCTCTATAAAGGCTTTACAAAAATTTGTTAAAGCTGCTTTCAAATCTCATGTTGGGTCAAAGTGATTTAGTGTGAAATAATCCATTTGGAATGAAATTTCACAAAGTGACAGAGTTAAAGAAAGTCTTCAGTGCCTCCCTTCAGAGGAGAGTTAAACCCAGAGTTAAATTGGATGGCTAACATGTCAGAAGGCTGCACTTCCTTCCGTATACAAGAAACACTAAAGCAGTGGTTCTCAACCTTCCTAATGCCGCAACTCTTTAATGCACTTCCTCATGTTGTGGTAACCCCCAACCATAAAATTATTTTAGTTGCTACTTCATAACTGTACTTTTGCTACTGCTATGAATCGTAATGTAAATATTTGTGTTTTCCAATGGCCCTTTAAGAGGAACACCTGGGACTCTAGCTGTCTTCTGTCTCACTCATCCACAACCCCTGCTGGTTTTTACAGCCATAATTGTGGGGACTTCTCTTCCTGACACTGTAACCCTGGGCCGGGAGACCTGGTGTGGGGCTGGGACCTCCTCAATCCTCAGAGGGAACTTCTGCAGCTGAGATATCCCTTTTTTATTTTTAACCACCACATTCCTTACCTCTGCCCCTTCTACCAGTCTCAATGTGGTTTCTTTTTTATATCCTTAGTTGTACAACTTCTGATCAGCTAGAATTCAGGTGGTTCTGAATGATGGTTGCTCTGCAAGTTAGTTGTAATTTTGATGTGGTTGTTGGAGAATGCGAGTACCATATTTACCTACACTGCCATCTTGACTTGAAGCTCCAAGACAGTATTTTTTTTTAAGGGTAGAATTAATAAAAAGGTGTTTGTCATTTGTATTAATGATCCAATTGAGAGGGAATTTGATGCTGTAGGAGTGAGAAGGGATCCTTTTTTAAGAGAGGTAGTGGGCTTACCCGTCTATTGGAGGGGCAGAGTAGTACCATAGCATCGCTGTAGACAGATGGAGAGGTGGCAGTGCTAGATCCAGGGGTGCAGGGGTCACACTGCGGCTGGGACTTTTCAGACAGCAGCACTAGTGGGCATAGTGTAGCAGGATGTGGAGCAGCTCCACAGTCCACACCCCTTTATCTACTCCAGGCCACCATTTCCACCAAGAGCATGAGAAACCATAGCCATGTTGTTATTGTTTTTTAAAAACATATTTTATTGATTTTAGAGAAGAAAGAAGAGGGAGAGAGAGATAGAAACATCACTGATGAGAGAGAATCATTGATTGGCTGCCTCCTACACGCCCTACTAAGGACCAAGTCCGCAACCCAGGCATGTGCCCTTGGCTGGAATCAAACCCGGGACCCTTCAATCTGCAGGCTGATGCTCTATCCATTGAGCCAAACCAGCTAGGGCCATAGCAATGTTTATATGGCTCACAAAGCTGCAATTTGAGCAGCTCTGGTGGGGCCTTTTCATTTCTGTCCACTCTGCAGAAGCCGGGGTAGCTTGAAAACCAAGGTGGGAATCACCTGATGGTTCTGGTTCCTCCCTTCCTCCCTTCCATGTCTGGCAAGTGTTGCCTGGGCGATGCAAACAGCTGGTGGTCTGGACACGGGGCATCCTCAGGCCTTTCTATTTCAGTGGCCTCTGAATGAGTCCCCGCATAGGAGCCCCAGGAGAGTCAGTCTTCCGTCAGCTCAGACTTTCAAGGCTCATGTCCCAAGAGAGGCCCAGGACAATGCTGTGCTGCAGAAGGACTCTAGGCAATTACTGAGGTCTGCCCAGGCTCAAGGGCAGGAGGCTTGGGCCCCAGCTCTGGATGGAGGCAAGTTCAGGTAACACTGTAAAAAGAGTGTGTGTGGCCACCTTTGGGAAATACTGCTGCAAGAGTTTTAAATTATTGTGCAACCTAAATCACAATCCATTTAAAAACATGCAGCTCATCCTGTTGACAAGTTATTCCTGTATCTTTCCAAAATGCCTCTTTCTCTAATGCTATTCTCCTGTCTACCTTTTCTTTTTAAAAATCCTCACCTAAGGATATTTTTTCCATTGATTTTTTTAGGCAGAGTGGAAGGGAGGGAGAAGGGGGGAAATAGACAAAGAGAGAGAAACATTGATGTGAGAGAGACGAATGAATTGGCTGCCTCCTGCTTGCACTCTTACTGAGGCTGGGGATTGAACCTGTAACCGCGGTATGTTCTAGATGCTTGTATGCAGTGGTAACAAGCCCTGCCCTCATGGAACGCACAGTCCAGGGGGCTGTGCCTGCCTCATGGGCTGTGGAGAGAATTCAACAAAACAATGCGTGGAACATAGGCACTCAGGCAGCCTGGCCAGGGGACTGCTTGGAAATGCAGGTAGTTCTTTCACCATTACCACCACCACCATCATCACCACCACCACCACCACCATCATCATCATCATCATCATCATCATCATCATCAAAGCTGGGAAGTTGCACTTCAAATCAGGAGTTTGACTCTTTTAGGACAAAAAAAAAAAAAAAAAAAAAAAAAAAAAGAAAGAAAGAAAGAAAGAAAGAAAGAAAGAAAGAAAGAAAAGAAGGAAAATAAAACGGTGGGGAAAAAAAGTAAGCATTTCAAGCACTATATATATATATTCACTGTAGATATTCACCAGCATTATTTATAATCACTTAAGAACAGTTAGGTCCTAGCTCAGTGGGTAGAGAATGGGCCTACAGACTGAAAGGTTCCAGGTCTGAATCCGGTTTGCAGGCTCAATCTCCAGTAGGGGAGTGCAGGAGGCAGATGATCAATGATTCTCTCTCATCATTGATTTTTTCTCTCTCTTCCTCCCCTTCCTCTCTGAAATCAATAAAAATATATTAAAAACAAAAAACAAAACAAAAAAACCCAGGCTGCTCTGCCGGTGTGGCTCAGTTGATTGGGCATTGTCCCATGCATGGAAAGGTTGCCACTTCAATTTCCAGTCAGGACACATGCTCGATACCTGGTAGGAAGCATGTAGGAGGCAGCGGATCAATGTTTGGCTCTCACATTGATGTTTTTCTCTTTCTCCCCCTTCCTTCCCCTCTCTCTAAAAACCAGTTAAAACTTGTCAAAAGAAAAAGGACAGTTAAGTCAGTTATGAAATTATCAAGGAGCAAAAAGCTGTGTTCCTTCCACTCAGATCTCTGTGGCAGGCCTTCAAGTTTATTATGCCAGATATCTTTCATGGTTCCTTGGTTCTGGTGGTCGGCAAACTCAGTCAAAAGAGCCAAATATCAACAGTACAACAATTGAAATTTCTTTTGAGAGCCAATTTTTTTAAACTTATACTTCTAGCGCCACTTTTTCAAAACAGACTCCTCCAGGCCATGGTATTTTGTGGAAGAGCCACACTCAAGGGGCCAAAGAGCTGCATGCTGCTCGCGAGCCGCAGTTTGCCTACCAGTCTAGGTCTTCAACCCATAATCCCAATACCTCAGCATCTATTGATGAAGTCCATCCCCTGCCAGGCCTGAGCCTGTTGGGTAAAATCACAGCTCCAAGCCTGCCACCAGGGCCCTGCACCTGCCCACTCCTTCCCCCACCATAGCACTCCCAGCACTTGTCCTTCAGCCACTGTCCCCCACCCCCTGCCATTCTGCCAGGGCCAGCCTGATGGTTGAACCGGGCTGAGGTAGGGAGGTAGGAATTAAGAAAAGAAAGACAGGAAAGTGGGATTGGGAGGGTTGCGAGCCATCGACGGATTGCAGCAGTTTTATTAAGGCGTAATGCCTTTTATACACAAAACACAGAATAGGAGGTCTGTCAAGAGAAATGTATTCTTTGTTCCTCTTCATCTCTAAGGGAGAAATAGAGCCCATGGACAAATTCATGGTACAACAAATCAGGCAGATTCTCAGTACAGAAAATCGCAGCAAATAGTTACAGTCTTCTTGGTAAGTCATAAAAGGTTGCTTTCATTCTACAAAGGTTGCTCTCATTCCACTAACCGCCATCCAAACAAGTCTGGGAAAAGTGTGTGGGTAGGGACTGAGTCTTGCCAACCCCTTGGGGTGCAAGGACCGTGTCAGCTTACACCCGGCCTCCAACACTATTCCCAAACAGGCCCTGACCCTCCCTGCCTCTGAGACTTGGAGCTTTGATCTTCCTAATTCATTATACTAAGCCTATACTTCAACTTTAGAAAGGAGATAGTAAGGAACCCACATATACTGCTGGCCCTCTATGTGCATATATCAGTCAATGTAGGCTCTCAGGTGTTGCTGTAATAAATGATCCCAAATCTCAGCAGTACATGACAGCAAAGAATCCCTTTTCACTCACATCAGAAGTCCATTTTAAGTGGGCCTCAGCTTTGCTCAGTTAGGGCCTCAGGATGAAGATGCAGCCATTATATGGGACCTGCATGTTTTCCAGTTGAGGGTCTAGAGCCAGGGAGAACAGCACAATGGCTCCTTAGGTTATGCTTGGAAGAGGCACATGTCACTTCCACTCAGATTTCTTTGACCCAAGCAAGCTACACTGTCAAGCCTGCTGTCCATAGGCGGGAAGCAAGCCTAACGTGGGGGCTGTGGAAGGGACAGCAGACCCCGAACAGATGGAACAACCCACTACCGGGCACTCGCTGGGCTGGGCTCCTGTTTGGCTCACACCTATAGGCTCTGCAAGGAGCTCTGCCAAGAGGCCAGAGGCGGCTCTGTCTTTCAGATGTAAACAGAGGCTTTGGGGTCGGTGAGCAGTAACTCTGGGACAGCTGCAGCTCTCCGCGATGAGCCCTTGGGTGCTGGCTTCCAACGCGGGTTTGGAGCCAGAGTGACCTGGAGATTCCACAAGGAGTCCCAGCTCTAACCAGGTTGGGCAGAGGGACATGCATGAGCCAGGGAGACAGCATGCAGAGGCAAGGGGAGTTCTCCTAGTCTAGTCAGACTGGTCAGGAAGGGGCATGATGCCCTAGGAAGTGGCATGACTGCCCATGGATAGGAATGGGGATGTCCCAGGAGCATTTATAAAACTGGGTTGGAACAGCCTCCATTTCATTTACCTTCCTTGAGGAGTGAGAGTGATAAGGTGCTGCCTTTCCCTGCCTCCTCCCCAGATTCCCTATGGACTAATGATGTCACTAGGCGTTTGGGTTTGATGGGAGAGAAGTAGTTTATTTGATCAATTTTGAAACACATTTTTTTCACCTCAGCATTTGAGAAATGAGGGCACATCTCTCCATCGGCAGCCTTAACTTCCTGTTGGCCAGGTGGCAGCCCTGACTCAACCTCACTTCCTGCACTGTCACTCTTGGGGGCTCAGCTGGGTGACCCCAGGCCCTCAGTGTTTCTGTCAGCAAGCCATGGAGGGACCAGTGGTGCTGTGACTCTAAAACATTCTGCTGACACCTTCTGGTAAGATCAGGAAAATTTCAGCATCAACCCTTGCAGAGTGGGAATCAGCAGCATGCAAGAGAATCCAGAAAAAAAACAGCGGGCACTGTGCTAAAAAATGTCAAATCAGTAATGCTATTGCCAGCAAAAGGATGACATCATGTGGAAAAACCTGGCCATCAATGTCTCAGAGTCACAAAGTGAATGTCAACACTCTCTGTCAACGCAAACACACACACACACACACACACACACACTCACACAC
The DNA here is from genome assembly GCF_964339955.1 of Pipistrellus hanaki. Lineage (NCBI taxonomy): Eukaryota > Metazoa > Chordata > Mammalia > Chiroptera > Vespertilionidae > Pipistrellus > Pipistrellus hanaki. The sequence continues at coordinate 6,262,469 of NC_140516.1, forward strand.
ACATACCCTCTGCCCCAGGACAGGTATCCCCCAATCCCATGAGCAGCAGACTTGCATTCTCTCCTCCTCCTTCTGCCCCCAGAGGGCTTTCACGCTGATAATCCAGGATCCCACGTGAGCATCACCAAGATCCAGCAGGTGCTTCACATGTATGTCTGTCCTTTGCCTTAGACCAAATCAAGTCCTTTATAGCTAGAATTTGTTATTTCCTAAATGCACAAATAATACACGAAAATGTTTTGTTATTTAGAACAATGAAACTGCTCTCTCTACGGCCACAAACTCCCTGCTGCCAAGCCGAGGCCCTCCCCACAGGTGATGTGGGAATGGTTCAGTGTATGTAACCCTCCAGACAGTTTTTTGTTTAATTTGCTTTTGTGTGATTTGTGTTTCATCTGTGAGTTAACACAAATGGTATTCTAAAATAAACAATATCGTATGATGTATTCATGCTTTTGCTACATGCTCTCTATTTAATAATATAATCTTGGGAGAATTTGCCATATTAATGCTTATAGGTTGATTAGATTTCTAAACTGCTGAACAGTGATCATTTATTTATACTCTTCCATTTTTAAAAAGTATATATATATATTTATTGATTCCAGAGAGCAAGGGAGAGTGAGAGAGAGAGAGAAACATATGAGCTCAGTGGTAGAGCGTCAGTCTGTGGACTGAAAGGTCCCCGGTTCGATTCCGGTCAAGGACATGTACGTTGGTTGGGGGCACATCCCCAGTGGGGGGTGTGCAGGAGGCGGCTGGTTGATGTTTCTCTCTCATCGACGTTTCTGGCTCTCTATCTTTCTCCCTTCCTCTCTGTAAAAAATCAATTAAAAAAAAAAACATTATGAGAAAGAATCATTGATCAGCTGCTCCCTGCTTTCCCCCTACTGTGAATAGAACCCACAACCCAGGCATGTGCCCTTGACCAGAATCAAACCTGGGACTCTTCAGTCTGCAGGCCAACGCTCTATCCACTGAGCCAAACCAGGTAGGGCTATACTTTTCCATTTTGACAGACATTTGGGTTATTTTTATTTTTATTTTATTTTTTTAAATAAATCTTTATTGTTCAGATTATTACAAATGTGATCCTCTTCCCCCACTCAATTGCTCCCCTTCACCAGGTTCCCACCCCACCCTCTGTCCTTTCCCCATCCCCCATTGTCCTCATCCATAGGTGCACAGTTTTTGTTCAGTCTCTTCCCGCACCCCCACTCCCCTTTTCCCTGAGAATCGTCAGTCCACTCCCCTTCCATACCTCTGATTCTATTATATTCAACAGTTAATATTGTTCATCAGATTTTTAAATTCCCTTGGTTTTTAGATTCACTTGTTGATAGCTACGTATTTGTTGATCATAATTTTTATCTTTATCTTCTTCCTCTTCCTAAATAACCTCCTTCAGCAATTCATATAATTCTGGTTTGGTGGTGATGAACTCTTTTAGCTTTTTTTTATTTGTGAAGCTCTTTATATGTCCTTTGATTCTGAGTGATAGTTTTGCTGGGTAGATTATTTTTGGCTGTAGGTTCTTGTTATTCATCACCTTGAATATTTCTTGCCATTCCTGTCTGGCCTGCATAGTTTCTGTTGAGAAATCAGCTGACAATCTTATGGGTGCTCCTTTATAGGTCACTACCTGCTTTTCTCTTGCTTCTTTTAATATTCTCTCTTTGTCTTTTGCTCTTGGAATTTTAATTATGATATGTCTTGGTGTGGTCCTCCTTGGATTCCTTTTGTTTGGGGTTCTGCGGGCTTCCTGGACTTGTAAGTCTATTTCTTTCCCCAGGTGGGGGAAGTTTTCTGTCACTATTTCTTCTAGTACTCTTTCGGTATCTTGCTCTCTCTCTTCTGGAATCCCCATAATTCTGATGTTGGTTCGCTTGAAATTGTCCCAGAGGTTTCTTACACTATCTTCAACTTTCTGGATTCTCTTATCTTCTCCCTTCTGCAGAGGAGTGTCCTCTGGCTCTTTGTGTTCTAAATCTTTGTCTTCATTCTTACGATCTTCCAGTCTGTTTTTAGGACTTTGTATACTATTTTTTATTTCAGACAATGTTTTCTTCATTTCTTGTTGATCCCTTATTATTTCTAGTTGCTCCCTTTTCATATCCTCATAGGTCTCATTTATTTTATCGGCCTTTTTTAGGATATTGTTGAATAACCTTATAACTGTAGTTTTGAACTCAATGTCCAATCTTTTCTTTTCCTCCATCTCCTTCCTTTGTGTCCTTCTTCTTGTCTGCATTTTAGTTGTTTCCCTGATTTGATGGAATAGCTTTGTGTGCTAGGTGTTCTGGTAGAGCCCAGTAGCACAGCCTTCCCAGTTACCTGCGGTGGACAGTCTTGGTGTAGCCCTTTGTGGGCTGTGTGTGCAGTCTTGTTAAGCCTTGCTTATTGTTGGTATCACTGGGAAGCGTTGATCTCCGAGCCAATTGGCTGTGAGGATCAGCAGTGTCTCAGCTAGGAGGATTTCCGTACTCTGCTTGGATAGGGCGGGGTCTCGGGGTGGCGCAGACAATCTTTGGTTCCCTGTCAGTCTCGCCTTAGAAAAGTCCTGTTCGTGGAGAGTTTTGGAAGATTGGTTGCAGGCGCGCACGCACCTCTTTGGTAAAAGCACAGACAAGCTTTGGATTCCTGCAAGTCCCTCCTTAGAGAAAGCCAGCCTCTGGGTGAGCTTCTGTGCTCAGCCACAGGTAGGGCGGAGTCTCGGGTTGGTGCAGACAAACTTTGTTTTCCCTTCGGCTCCTCCCCAAGTCCCGCAGTAATGGCCTCTGGCTTCACACACCTCCAAGAGATCTCTGCCCACTGCCTGACAGTCTGGCCTCTCCCTGTCTGGGGCCGTCTATCAGAGCAATAGGCTGATTCTGTTTTCCTCTCGGACAAGAAAGCCAGCCGCGTTAGCTGTTCGCCCTCTCCGCGCCAGGAGTAAGCCAGTAGCGAACTCAGCCCGGCCCGCCCTCTCCGCGCACTGGGAGTGAGCCAGCAGCAATCTCGGTCCGGTCCTTCCTCTCCGCACCGGGATTAAGCCAGCGCCTTTTAGTACACACAGTTCTCCATACCTTCACAGTTCCTGAGGTTCAGCGTGCCTTCTCTCTCCTTCCCAGATGGCAGAGACTCCTCTCAGCCAGCCGTCTGGCGCTTCAGGGCAATGCCTCCCCTGTTTTTCAGTTCTAAATTCAAATTTGTTGTGGTAGGCTGCATTCGGGTGTCTACCCTATGCCGCCATCTTGGTTTCTCTGGGTTATTTTATTTTTATAGATGTATTGCTATTTTAAACAATCCTATCCTATGAATAACTGGTCGCTATGACATAAGCTGACCACCAGAGGGTGTGCACGGAACATGTGGGCGGCGGCAGTGGTGGGATGGTGGAGCAGGTGAGGGATGCCAGACGAAGGCAGGGTGCCTGTCACTGTCATTGGGGCGAACCTCTGGTGGTTATTGAAATTTTTTGCCCCTGTGTGTTGTGGTCCGTCCTGCCTGGTGCTTGCACCTGCTGCTAGCGCTGGAGCCACTGCTCACACCACTGCCAGCGCCCAGCACTGGCCCTGATTGCTTGGTGCTGTCAGCTTCTCCACCTCCCCCTGCTCCTGAGGGTAGATTGGGCAGCAGCCTCTGCTCCTACCAGCTGACAGCGCTGGCCCCAATTGCTAGGTGGGAGTGAGGCTGCTGGCAGACAGGGGACCAGGGCCACAGCTGGAGGGGCTGGGCGGGGCGTGAAGGATTGGCTGAGACCCAATCCTGCGCCTATCACAGCCTCGCAGCCAATAGTTCCTTTCAAGGTGCAGGATCTCTTATATTGTATTGTGCGTTCACCACCCCAAGTCAAATCTCCATCCGTCACAATTTAACCTCTACCCATCCCCCTTCTGTCTGGTAATCACCATACTATGTCCATGAGATTTTTGTTGCTGTTGCTTAATCCCTTAACTTCCTAGCAACCTCTCTCCCCTCTGATAGCAGTTAGTCGAATGCCTTTTCTGCCCTATTGGTATGATCATATGACTTAAAAAATATATATATTTTATTGATTTTTTTTTATAGTGAGGAAGGGAGAGGGATAGAGAGTAGAAACATTGATCAGCTGCCTCCTGCACCCCCCCTCACTGGGGATGTGCCTGCAACCAAGATACGTACCCTTGACAGGAATCAAACCTGGGACCTCTCAGTCTGCAGGCCGAAGCTCAATCTACTGAGCCAAACCTGTTTTGGCAATCATGTGATTTTTGTCTTTCAATTTGTTTATGTGATGTATTATGTTTATTGATTTGTGAGTATTGTATCAGCCTTGCATCCCTGGAATAAATCCCACTTGGTCATGATGTATGATCTTTTTAAAATATTGCTGGATCTGTTTTGCTAATATTTTGTTGAGGATTTTAGCATCTATGTTCATTAGGGATCTTGGCCTGTAATTCTCTTTCTTTGAGTGTCTTTATCTGGTTTTGGAATTAGGATAATGCTGGCCTCATAAAAAATGTTTAGAAGTATTCTTTCCTCTTGTTTTTTTTTTTTTTTTTGAAGTTTGAGGAGTATAGATGTTCTTCTTTGAATGCTTGGTAAAACAACCCAGTGAAGCCGTTCGGATCCGGGCTTTTGTTTGCTGGGAATTTTTAAAAATTATTAACGCTTCTATTTCATCAGTTGTTATTGGCCTATTCAGGTTTTGTGATGCTTCCTGATTCAGTTTTGGGAGATGGTATTTTTTAGGAATTTGTCCATTTCATCCACATTGTCCAGCTTGTTAGCATTTTCTTACAATCCTTTGTATTTCTGTGGTGTCAGTGGTTACTTCTCTGCTTTTGTTTATGATTTCATTTATTTGGGTCCTCTTTGTTTCTTCATGAGTCTGGCTAATGATTCATCCATCTTGTTTATCCTTTCAAAGAACCAGCTTTTAGTTTCACTGATCTTTTCTTTTTTTTTTTTTTTTTAGTGTCTATGTAATTTATTTCTGCTCTAATCTTTATTATTTTATTCCTTCTACTTACTCTGGGATTTTCTTGTTGTCCTCTTTTTAGTTCTTTAGTTGTAGGATTAATAGTTTATTGTTGATTGTTTTGTTTTGTTTTTTGAGGAAGGCCTGTATTGTTATGAATTTCCCTCTCAGGACTCCTTTGGCTGTGTCCCAGAGATTTTGGGTGGTGTTGTGTTCATTTTCATTTATTTCCAACAAGGTTTTTTTTTTTTTTTTTATTTCTTTCTTGATCTTATTGGTAACTCGTTCATTGTTTAATAACATGCTATTTAGCCTCCATGTGTTTGAATGTTTGGGGGTGTTTTTATTATAGTTGACATCTAATTTTATTCCTCTGAAATCTGAGAAGATGCTACATATGATTTCAATATTCTTGAACTTGTAGAGACTTGTTTTGTATTCTAACACATTGTCTATCTTTGTGACTGATCCATGTGCCCATTGAGAAGAATGTATATTCTTCAGCTTTGGGGTGAAATGTTCTGTAAATGCCAATTAAATTGCTCTGATCCAGTGTGTCCTTTAGAGTAACTGTTTCCTTGCTCAGTTTTTGTCTGGAAGATCTATCTAGTGAAATCAGCAGGGTGTTTATCCCCACTATGATTACATTGTTGTCGATATCTCTCTTAAAGTTCTCTAGAAGGTTTCTTTTTAAAAAAAGGTGCTCCTGTGCTGGGCCAATATGTCTACCAGGGTTATATCCTCTTCTTGGACCATTCCCTTTAGTAGTGACCTTTGTTGTCTCTTGTAATGGCCTTCATTTTGAATTCTCTTTTGTCAGGTATGAGTATTGTTACTCCAACTTTTTTTTCTTTTCCATTTGCATGGAAAATATTTTTCCATTCTTTCATTCTCATCCTGTGTGTGTCTTTTGTTCTGAGGTGAGTCTTATAGACAGCATATAGTTGGGTCATGTTTTCATTTCCATGCAGTTACAATATGCCTTTTGATGGGAGCATTTAGTTCATTTACATTTAAGGTTATTATTGATGTACACTTATTTATTGCCATTTTAATTAGTATGCTTGGGTTTCTCTCTCTATTTTTGCTTTTCATTATAGCAGTCCTTTTAGCATTTCTTTTTAAATAATTTTTTATTGTTCATATTATTACAAATGTTCCTTTCCCCCCCCCTTCTCACTCCACCCTCTGCCCTTTCCCCATCCCCCATTGTCCTCATCCATAGGTGCACAGTTTATGTTCAGTCTCTTCCCACATCCCCCTCTCCCCTTTTCCCCAAGAATAAACAGTTCACTCCCCTTCCATACCTCTGATTCTATTATATTCAACAGTTAATACTGTTCATAAGATTTTTTTTTTTAGTTTCCTTGGTTTTTAGATTCACTTGTTGATAGTTACGTATTTGTTGTTCATAATTTTTATCTTTATTTAATTTCTCTTCTGAAAGAACCCCCTTCAGCAATTCATATAATTCTGGTTTGGTGGTGATGAACTCCTTTAGCTTTTTTTTATTAGTGAAGCTCTTTATCTGACCTTTGAAACTGAGTGATAGCTTTGCTGGATAGATTATCTTTGGCTGTAGGTTCTTGCTATTCATCACCTTGAATATTTCTTGCCATTCCCGTCTGGCCTGCATGGTTTCTGTTGAGAAATCAGCTGACAATCGTATAGGTGCTCCTTTATAGGTAACTACCTTCTTTGCTCTTGCTTCTTTTAATATTCTCTCTTTGTCTTTTGCTCTTGGAATCTTAATTATGATTTGTCTTGGTGTGGTCCTCTTTGGATTCCTTTTGTTTGGAGTTCTGTGTGCTTCCTGGACTTGTAAGTCTAATTCTTTCACCAGGTGGGGAAAGTTTTCTGTCACTATTTCTTTCAGTATGTTTTCGATATCTTGCTCTCTCTCATCTTCTGGGACCCCCATAATTCTGATGTTGGTTCGCTTGAAGTTGTCCCAGAGGTTTCTTACATTATTTTCAACTTTCTGGATTCTCTGGCCTTCTTGCTTCTGTGGAGGAGTGTCTTCTGGCTCTTTATGTTCCAAAACTTTGACTTGATTCTTGTGATCTTCCATTTTGATTTTAGGACTATGTATAATATATTTTATTTCAGACAATGTATTCTTTATTTCTTGTTGATCCCTAATTATTTCTAGTTGATCCCTTTTCATATCCTCATAGGTCTTGTTTATTTTATCGGCCTTTTCTAGGAGATTCTTGAACAACCTTATAAGTGTGGTTTTGAACTCTATATCCAGTCGCTTTTTGTCCTCCATTTCTTTCGTTTGTGATCTATTTGGTTTAGGCATTTTCGCAGGCAGCTTTCCTGAGGGGGCGGGGTTTCAGGGTGGAGCCTACAGCCTTGGCTTCCGTCAGCCCCGCCCTATGCGACTCCTGAGACTCAGGGTCCTTCAGTACTTGTTGCAAGCGCCTCTGAGAGAAAGGTGCCCTCGATTTTCGCCTGCTGCCAAACTGTCTATGCTCTCCCCCAATGAGTCCGGTATTGGGGTTCAGTTCAGTTGGTAGTGGGATTGGAGGTGGCGTTCAGAGCAGTCTGGAGCCCCTGTCTCCTTCCCGTCAGGGCAATCCCGCGGCACAGCCGGCCGGCCGGCCCTTCTCTGCGCGCACTGTGCGCGCCTCCGGGACCTCCTTTCGCTGCTTCCCAAGAGTCCCGCCTTACAGCCCGGCTCCCTATGGATGAGCCTGGGTCCCCGGGGTCTGGCCTAGAATTGGGGTTCAGAGCAGTTGGAGCTGGGCCCAGCACAGTCAGAGCTTTTCTCTCCTTCCCGCTTGGGACCGCCAGCCAGGCACTCGGCCTCCCTCCTCTCCGGCTCTATCCTCTCCGCGAGCACCGCGTGTCTCCGTACCTTGGGCTTTTACAGCTCCTCCGCGCTTCCTTCTGGTTTTCTCCTTGCTTCTGGTTGTAGAATTTCCAGTCAGTCGACTTTCCTGTAGTTCTGGGTAATGTCCATTTTATATTTTAGTTGTATTTTGTTGAAATTGTTGTGTGCGACTGCGGCTAGTTGCCTACCTGAGCAGCCATCTTGGATTCTCCTAGCATTTCTTGTAATGCTGGCTGTGGTGGTAGTATACTCCTTTAGCCTTTTTTTTTTTTTTTTTTTTTGGCTGGGAAGCTCTTTATTTGTCAATCTATTTTGAATGACAGCCTTGCTAGATATAGTAATCTTGGCTTAAGATCATTGCTTTCCATTATATTGAGTACTTCATGCCATTCTCTTCTGGCCTGTAGAGTTTCTGATGAGTAATCAGGTGTCATCCTTATGGGAGCTCCTTTATAGGTAACAATATGCTTTTCTCTTTCTGCCTTTAAGGTTCTCTCTTTGTTTTTAATTTTTGGCATTTAAATTTTGGGTGTGGGCCTCTTTTGATTCTTCTTGCGTGGGACTCTCTGTGGCTCATGAACTGGTATGACTTTTTCTTTCCTCATGTTAGGGAGGCTTTCTGCCATTATTTCCTCATACACATTTTCTATCCCTTTCTCCTTCACTTCACTTTCTGGCACTCCTATTATGAGAATGTTATTATGTTTCATGTTGTCCCACAGCTCCCTTAAGCTGTCCTCCTGTTTTTTTAATTGTTTTTTCTTTTTGGTTTTCTAATTAAATGATTTTTCTACTTTGTCTTCTAATTCACTGATCCAATCCTCAGCTTCCCCTAATCTGCTCTGTGTTCTTCCAATGTGTTCTTTATTAGTGCTATGTCATTCTTCAATTCTGGCTGGTCATTTTTTATAGCGACTATATTTTTTTTCCCATGCTGTTGAGCATCGTTGTAATAATTATTCTGAATTCTATACCTGATAAATCTTATCTCCATTTCAAGAGAATTTTTCTGCAGAATTCTCCTGTTCTTTCATTTGGGGCTTGTTTTTATTTGTCTTGCCATTTTGACTGCATGTTTGGATTTGTGTCTATGTGTTAGGTATAATAGATCTGCTACAACTCCTAGTCTCTGGTGAAGAACAATGTCAGACACGGTTTGTGACTGATCCTGAGTACTGTATGGAGTTATAAGCAATCCACAGCTGTGGCTCCCTCTGCTGTGCTGGGTGCCTTTGGAAAGAGTCAAGATGTGCACCAACTTCTGTTTTTCCTAACTCTGGGTCCAGAAGAAGATCAGCCAAAGACTCAAAGCCTCCAGGATCTGCCTCTGCCTGCAATTTTATTGTTATTCTCAGTCTTAATTATCCTCATGCTATTGACTACAGCAAGGCATAAATTCCACAGGTTGGGGTGAGAGGATTTTCCAACAGGGTGGGACAATCACTTCCTCCTCAGGCAGAAGCTGCCTGGCTGTTAAAGGTCTGCTGGAGAAAGATGTCTTTTGCAATATGATGGAATGACTCAACACAGGAAACCAGAGTAGCTGCCTTCCAAGCTCTCACCACAGAGCCCCAACCCTGGACTCTCCTCATACAGCTCTGTTCTTGTTTTCTCCCAAGGAGAGTGGCTGCACACAAACTTTTGTGCCTTGGCCCTTTAAAAGGGTGCCTGCATTTTCAGCCATCTCTCCCTGGCAGACAGCAAATCTGCTGCTTTTCACATCTAGATGTTATGTGGGCACCTTTCTCAGTTCTGGTGCTCTCGGCTGTAGAGCCCAGTTTGGGGTTTTGACCCCTGAGTTCTCACTGGTAACCCCCCCCCCTCCACCCCCCCCCCCACACAGCTTAAATATTCTTCAGGAACTTCAGCTGCTACTGTCTGTGGGAGCCCAGCAGCCTTCTCGTGTCTCTGCACTTTCTGCCAGTCTCTATGTGGTCTCCGTTTTCTGTGCTTGGCTGTCAGGGTTCTCTCTAGCTAGTATTCAGTTGATTGTTTAAAATGGTTTTTCTGTTTTTCAGTTGTAATTCCAGTTTGGTTCTGGGAGAGTGTCAATGCAGCTTCCACTTATGCTGCTGCCATTTTGGAACTCCAGAACTTAATTCTTAAGGCTTTTTTTTTTTTTTTTTACTGGAATGTCATATTTGAGAGAGACATTCATAGATTCAGATATGATTAGAAAGCTTTAAAGAATCAAGATTGTCTCTGGAAGCCGATAAAAGCCTCCCTCTGGGAAAACAGCCTGATATCTTGCTAACTTGTTCGTAGCAGTCTTTCCAGGTATGGAACAAAAGTTGCTTCCTGGGGGAGGCAAAGAAAGCACTTAAGAATACATGGAGAAACTTGAGAAGAGAGGATTTAATCCAAATTACTGGTATTGCAGGTGAAGTCTGATGGCAAGTATGTGGCTTCTTAGCCTTGAGAGGCCTTTTTAAGTTCAATCTGAAGATTCCTTATGAAGAAGTCCAGCAAAGCAGATTTAAAAAGAACCTATGTGGCCAAAACCGGTTTGGCTCAGTGGTAGAGCGTCGGTCTGCAGACTGAAAGGTCCCGGGTTCGATTCCGGTCAAGGGCATGTACCTTGGTTGCGGGCACATCCCTGGTGGGGGGTGTGCAGGAGGCAGCTGGTCGATGTTTCTCTCTCATGGACGTTTCTGGCTCTCTATCTCTCTCTCTTCCTCTCTGTAAAAAAAATCAATAAAATATATTTAAATAAAATAAAATAAAAGAGCCTATGTGATTAATTACAATTATTTTTTCCCATTTTTTATTTATTGTTTATTTTTATTTTTTTATTGATTATGGTATCACATAATTGTCCTTATCCCCCATTCCCATCCCAAACTCCCTCCCTACATATGCCCCCATATTTATTGTTTAAAGTATTACATATATCTCCTTGTCCCCTGATTGACACCTCCCCCACCACTCCCACCCTCCTCCCATCCCTGGCTAATTACTCTTCTTGTTGGACTTATAATTAGGCCAAATTTATTGAACTGACTTATTTTGCAAATAAATTAATCTTAATTTGATAAAGATGAGTGTAATTTTTATTATTTAAAAATATTTTTATTTTTACTGACTTCAGAGAGGAAGGGAGAGGGAAAGAGAGATAGAAACATCAATGATGGGAAAGAATCATTGATCAGCTGCCTCCTGCATGTCCCCTACTGGGGATGGAGCCCACAACCCAGGCATGTGCCCTTGATGGATTTGAACCCAGAATCCTTCCGTCTACAGGCCAACACTCTACTGAGTCGAACCAACTAGGGCAAAATGGGTATAATTTTAGAGAGAAAATTTGTTTCAATAAAAACCATAATATACCTTTGTGGATATTAGATCCTAGTGCTATTAATTGTCCTTTGAGATTTTTGTTTTTTCTACCTATAAACTGGATTTGATCTTGAACTTTTCTAGTTTTCTTAAATATTTGTCTGCAATCCTCCAAACCAGTAGTCGGCAATCCCCCTCCCCGCCCCTTCCTCCCGGCCGAGATTTGCCTCTCTGTTGACTAATAAGTTTGCCAACCACTGCTCCAAACTAACACTTTCATTTTCTCATCTTTGATTTGGAATAATTGAGAACCAAAACTGTCCTTTCCCAAGGCAATTCAAGATAAAGTTGGGCAACTTGACATAGATTTCAGAGAATAGCTCATCTGTGAACCATCTTTGTGCCCATTGCAGAAAATCACCAGAGACCATCAACCTGCTGAGCAGCAGAATCTATCAGACTGTCATCACTGCCTGTCTCCACTCCACCTGAAGATGGCAGACATTTGAAAATCTTGACTGCCTGCATTCAGAACTCAGAAACTGAAATTACAGTCTGCTCCAATGATTAACCTTTTTTAAAAAAAAATTTTTTATAGAGATGCCTCATAAAATACCTGAGTGCTGGCACCATAGGCTTACCTTTGGGAGCCCACCTGCCCCATTGCCTCCCGAAATGGGGCACAGCTGTCTAACTGAACCCAACTTTTTTGAATGCTGGACAGATTAATAACATATAGAACCACCTACCAACCCAGCTCCTGGAATGTGAGATTCCCTGGGAAGTGTCAGAGGAGGAAACTGGGTCCAGAACAGGTCACCCCAGTATGTGCCTGTGTGACACAGGTTGTTTTTAGCTAAAGGCAACTTTATCCACAGGCTCAAGAGAAACTTCTGCCCCCACCCCTTAACTACCTAGAATAAATTGAATTAGAGGCCTTGCCCATAAGAGATGGTCTGTGATAACTTCTTTGACCTATCTATAGGGCAGAGCAAACTTCTGTTTACTAATGGTCTGCTCTTCCTTCCATCCTACAATGACCTTTTGAAGCTCCCATGCACCTTACCTATCATCCCTTGCTTAGGATGTCTTATATACACACGTTCCATTTCTGTCTGTACCTCCTGCATGTGAGCTGTCTGACTCTCTCATGTATGTGGGATACATATGTATACATTAAATTTGGTTATTTTCTCTTGCTAATCTGTTTTGTATCTATTTCATTACTAAACAAGCCAGAAGAACCAGGAGGGTAAAGAAAAGTTTGTTTTCCCACACACCTTCTGGGACTCTGACCCTCCTGTCTCCCTCTTATAAAAGCCCTTGTGATTAGATTACAACCCCCCCCCCCAAAAAAAAACCAACAACAACAAAAAACACCCCCCATGTCAAGATCCTTAACTAATCACGATCTGCAAAGTCCCTTTTATTGATGTAAGGAAGGGTATTCACTGACTTCTGAGAGTAGGTAGGAAATGAACTCTTTGAGGGGACATTATTCTACCTACCACAAATTAGAACCCTGCTGTTAGGAATATATGGTGGTATAATTATTTTAGAAAACAACTGGATATTTCCTGGTAGAGTTGAACATGGGCACTTCCTATGACTCAGCAGGTGCACTTCCAGCCTAGATCTGATAGAACTCTTGCATGTAGGCTCTAGAACACAGGCAATAAAATTGTCAAAGGAATCTAGTTCTATTATCTCTCTGATTGCATCTCCTTTTTATTCTTGTTCATGTATACTCTTCTTCTAACACACATCTACAATAATAAAAGAGAAACATGCAAATTGACTGTACCTCTGCTATGCCCACAAGCCAATCAGGAGCAAATTAACCCAACCAAGATGGCAGCAGCCATGGAGCTAGAGTGAGCAGGAGGCTTGGGTTGCCTTGGCAATGGAGGAAGCCAAGCTTCTTGCCCGCCCTGGCCAGTCCTGGCCTCTGCTCAAGGCTACAACGTTTCAATTATAGAAAATAAATAAATCCCAGATACTTGCTTCCAGTTGGCCCTGGCCTCCACTCAAGGAGGCACTGAAAAAAATACCAAAAAAAAACCAAAACCAAAAAATGAAAAAAAGGAGGGACTGGGAGCTTGGGTCCAGGAGGGTAATCAGGCCAGGATGGGATGGCAATTGTGGGTGATCAGGCTAGTGGGGGGCATGGCTGTTGGGGGTAAGCAGACCAGCAGGGTGGCTAGTTGGGGGTGAGCAGGCCATCAGTGGGGATCAGTTGGAGGTGATCAGGACAGTGGGGGGGCAGTTTGAAGTGAGCAGGCCAGCGGGGGGGGGGGGTAATTGGGGGTGAGCAGCCTGGCACAGGGGGGCAGTTGGGAATGATCATCCTGGCGGGGGGCATTTGGGGGCAAAGCAGGCTGGTGGTGGGGGGCAGTTGGGGGCGAGCAGGCTGGGAGGGAGAGTGGTTAGGGGCAATCAGGCAGGCAGGCAGGCAGGCAGGTGAATGGCTGGAACCAGCAGTCCCGGATTGTGATAGGGATATCTAACTGCCAGTTTAGGCCCGATCCCTGTAATCCGGCAGTAGGATATTTGTTGAGGGTTCCCAGATTGGAGAGGGTGCAGGCCGGGCTGAGGAACACCTTCCTCCCCCATGCATGAATTTTGTGCACCAGGCCACTAGTGGTATATAATAGTCTAGTTACACCAGAAAGACCAACCATGTGACTAGAGGGTTGGTGCTTTGAGTCAGGTGACAATTGTCCAACTTTGAGGAGGGAAAAGAAGCTGAAGATTGAACCACATGGACATGGATGATTCAATCATATCTACATAATAAAACCTTAGAAACAGAAGTAAATCTCTGGACAGAAGCTCAGGTGAACTTCCCTGGTTAACAATATACTGAGCTGGGAGGGTGACACAGCCTGACTCTGAGGAGAGGACATGTAAGCTTCTTTTTGGGGCTTTCCTGGCTCTTATCCTATGACAGTGTTTTTCAACCTTTTTTGGGCAAAGGCACACTTGTTTCATGAAAAAAATCACGAGGCACACCACCATTAGAAAATGTTAAAAAATTTAACTCTGTGCCTATATTGACTATATATAAAGTAATTCTCTTGAATAGGAATCAAATAAACACAAAGAAAGTATTTTATAATTACTTTATTATGAAATATTAAGTAAACAAAATAGTGAAAAATTATAAAATTCTTGTCTTGTCTGCACTTACGGCACACCAGGCAACATCTGGTGTTGAAAAACGGTTGAAAAACGCTGTCCTATGAGACCTTTTGGCTGGTTCTGATTTGAATCATTTTTGTCATTGTAAGACCGTAATGAGGAGTACAATGCTTACCTAAGTTCTGTGAGTTGTTCTAATGAATTATCAAGCTTGAGTGGATAATGGAAGCCTCCACATTTTTAACCAGGTGGTCAGTAGTTTGGGTGGCCGGGGACCCTCAGCTTGTGATTGGTGTCTGAATTAAGGGGAATCTTGTGGAGACTGTGTTCTTAACTAATAAACTTGGTCCTAACTCTTCGTAGTTAATACCTCTTGGGTAGTTAGAGCTGCACAGACCCTTCTGTATTAGTCCTGCCTTGAGTGTGCTGCATGGATTCCTTCCCTCTGCTAGAACACATGGCACCATCTCCACCTCCTTCCAGGCTTGGCTTAGATGTCAACTCAGTGGGAAATTCCATAGAATGCATCATCCCACTCTGGTACTTTTCATTTCTTTCTCTGCTTTTGTTCCTAATTAGTATTTTCACCTTTTAACATACAATATAATTGGTATTCTTTCTTTCTTTCTCTTTCTTTCTTTCTTTCTTTCTTTCTTTCTTTCTTTCTTTCTTTCTTTCTTTCTTTCTGGTGGGTGGGTGTTACAGAGATGGGTACTCTGAGTCACTATTTTTTAAAAATAAATATTTTATTGATTTTTTTACAGAGAGGAAGAGAGAGGGCTAGAGAGTTAGAAACATCAATGAGAGAGATCAGCTGCCTCTTGCACACCCCTCACTGGGAATATCCCCCACTGGGAATGTGCCCGCAACCAAGGTATATGCCCTTGACTGGAATTGAACCTGGGACTTTTCAGTCCTCAGGCCAATGCTCTATCCACTGAGCCAAACCGGTTTTGGCCTCACTATCTTTTTAAAAAACAACAACTATTTATTGTTGACAATATTACAGATGTCCTCATTTCCCTCTATCCCCCCCCCCCTCCCATCCCCGCTGATCCCCCTCTACCTAGGTCCTGCTCCACTCCAGGCCTTCATCACTATGCATATACATATATAAGATCTTTGTTTAATCTCTTCCTGCCACCTACCCCCCTTTCCTCTGAGATTCATCAGTCTTTTCCATGTTTTCATACCACTAGTTCTATTTTATTCATCAGTTTATTTTGTTCATTAGATTTCTTTTTGTTAGTTTTGATTTTTAGATTTAATTGTTGATAGATATTTATTACCACTTTATTGTTTATATTTTTCTTCTTCTCTTTCGTCTTCCTCTTCTTAAAGAATACCCTTCAATATTTCATGTAATACTGATTTGGTGGTGATGAACTCCTTTAGTTTGTTTTCATTTGCGTAGCTCATTATTCAACCTTCCATTCTAAATGGTAGCTTTGCTGGGTAGAGTAATCTTGGTTGTAGGTCCTTGCTATTCATCACCTTGAATAATTCCTGCCAATACTTGCAAAGTTTTTATTGAGAAATCAGCTGATAGTCATATGAGCACTTCTTTGTAGGTAACTAACTGCTTTTCTCCTGCTGTCTTTAAGATTCTCTCTTTGGCCAAAACAGGTTTGGCTCAGTGTTAGAGCATTGGTCTGAGGACTGAAAGGTCCCAGGTTCGATTCCGGTCAAGGGCATGTACATTGGTTGTGGGCACATTCCCGGTAGGGGGTGTGCAAGAAGCAGCTGGTCGATGTTTCTCTCTCATCGACCTTTCTAGCTCTCTCCCTTCCTCAAAAAAAAAAAAAAAAAAAAGTATTCTCTCTTTGTCTTTAATCCTTGTTATTTAAATTATGACATATCTCGGTGTGGGCCTCTTTGGGTTCCTCTTGTTTAGGACTCTCTTTGCCTCCTGGACTATAAGTCTATTTCTTTCACCAGATAGGGAAGTTTTCTGTCACTATTTCTTCAACTAGGTTTTCAATATCTTGCTCTGTCTCTTCTCCTTCTGGCACCCCCATTATGTGAATGTTGGTATGTTTGAAATTGTCCCAGAGGTTCCTTATACTATTTTAATATTTTTGGATTCTTTTTTCTATTTTTAATATATTTTATTGATTTTGTACAGAGAGGAAGGGAGAGAGATATAGAGTTAGAAACATCGATGAGAGGGAGTCATCGATCAGCTGCCTCTTGCACACCCCCTACTGGGGATATGCCCGCAACCAAGGTACATGCCCTTGACCAGAATCAAACCCGGGACCCTTCAGTCCCCAAGCCCACGCTCTATCCATTGAGCTAAACCGGTCTCAGCTCTTTTTTTTTTCTTTTTGCTCTTCTGATTGTTTTTTGCTACTACGTATTCCAAATCATTGATTTGATTCTTGAAATCCTCAACTCTACTGTTGAATTCCTATGGCTTATTATTTATTTCAGTTAATGTATGCTTAATTTACATTAATTTACCAATTAATTTCTAATTGGTCTTTTTTCATGTCTTTGATGTTCTCACTAAAATTCTTTAACTTCTTACTAAGATCTCTGAAAGTCTCAATTAAGTTCCTTGCAGCTCTCATTAAGATCCTTGAGCAACCTTATAACCATTTTTTTTTTTAACTCTGTATCTAATAGTTTGTTTGCTTATATTTCATTTGGTTCTTTTTCTGGAGATTTATTCGTGTGTGTCCCCCCCCCCCCCCCCCCCAGCCATTTGTGACATGTTTCTTTGTCTCTGCATTTTGGTTGCTTCCCTGTGCTTGTTTGTATGTATGAGATAGAGCTGCTATGTCTCCTGGAATTGGTAGAGTGGCCTTGAATAGTGGGTGTCCTATAGGCCCAATGGCTCAACCTCCCCAGTTACCTGAGCTGGGCACTCAATGTGTGCCCCTGTGTGGGCTGTGTGCACAGTCTTGTTGTAGTTGAGCCTTGATTGCTCTTAGTATCACTGGGAGGAATGGACTTCTGTGCCAACTGGCTGTGAGGACCAGCTGCAACTACACTGGAAAAGCTGCTGTGCAGGTGACACTTCTATGGAGCAGGACTTGCTTCAGTGGTGCTTTGTTGCTCACTGAGTCTTCCCCTTGATTATGTCACCTGCGGATGTGTAGAGTTGTAATCTGGTATGGTCTGAAGCTGTCCAGCTGGTGCACTGTTCTGGGGCCTTCTGAGAGGTGCAAAGTCAGCCACCAGGCAGGAGCTACAAAGCATCTGCAGATGGCAGCTACTTATATTAGATTTGGAAGTGCCCCAGACAGGCCAAGCTGAGAAGCAAGGCAGGCTGGTGTTAGTGCTGGGTTTTAGGCCTCTTATTGATAGGTTTAGGTCACGCTGATGCCAGCTTCTGTTTTATTTATTTATTATTTATTTATTTATTTATTTATTTATTTATTTATTTATTTTTGTTTGAGAGATTTTAGCAAAGTCTGAAGCCTGATCCAGGACAGGCCATTCATATGGAAAAGCTGCTGCAAACTGTTTGGGTGGAACTGCAAATTGGATAAGGTGGGGTCTTAGGGAATTATCAGAGCATCATGAGAGCTAAGCTGATGGAAACTCAGATATGGCTGTCAGTCAGCTCTATGATGGGGAGGTCTCAGCAAAGAAAAAACGGTCCCTGTGAGCACCTTTGTCTGGGAGAAAGCTGCCCCCGAATTCTTGCCCTGATGCCAAACAATCCAATTCCTTGAATGTCCCAGGTTCCTTTCAAGCTGCTTCCCCAGTGCTGTAGCCCAGAGGGATCAAGTTTGAGTAAGTCCATGTGCTGGCCCTTTAAGAGGAGCTGCCTGGGTCACTCAGCCATAATCCCTGCTGGTTTTTATAGCCTACAGTTCTCTTCCCTTCCCAGAACTCAAACCATGTTTTTGGGGTTTGGTGTGGGGCTGGACCCCTTGCTCCTCACAGGCAGCCTCTGCAGCAGAGATATCTTTTTCAATTAAAAAATGGCACACATGGGTGTCAGACCAGCCTGTTTCATGCCTCTGACCCTCCTACCTGTCTCAATGTGGTCTCTTCTTTACTTCTCTAGATCTAGGACTTCCATTCAGCCAGATTTCAGGCAGTTTTGAATGATGGTTGTTCTGTATTTTAGTTGTAATTTTGATGTGGTTGTGGGAGGCTGCAAGTACTGGTGTTTGCCTACACTGCCATCTTCATTCTCCATGATCTAATTTTTCTGCTTATTGAATACCCATATGGAAGGGAATTTTACCTGTTTTGATCACTGTTCCATCCCAGTGCGTGGCAAATAGTAGGTGCTCAAAAAATATTCCTTCAATGCATAAACGAATAATGTCAGCTCCCCAAATGTCTACTAATGGTAGACCAAGTAAACATAATAATACCAACAACAGTCAACACGAATAAACTATATCCATCCACATGGGTGGATCTCACAGCCACAATATTGATGATGCAAGCAAGTGACAGTAGAAGATATAGAATATGATTCTGTGGGGGCTAAAAGAATACTTTTACTCTCACCCTCTACTTTCTTCTAGTTGGGCTAGTAATTCAAATAACATAGAGCAGAGTAACAAGAGAAAATCAAATTTTAATACATGCACACAGGGAATTCACAGAAGCCCCAAAATTCCAGAGAAAGTAAGGCAAAATTTGGTATATATGACATTTTGATTTTTTTCCTTCTTTTTATTTTTAAAAAATTTTATATGACATTTTGGAAAAAGGAGGAAGGTGGGGAGAACAGGGTTTTAGATTTACAAAGTGAAAATAGCAATTTACAGGTTTTTGCTAGCCAACTCAAATAAAGGGCCGGCCATAGGTGATGATCTTGTTAACAGGACCTTGCTTGGTGTTTCCTTTCTAATGCTAAGGTGATTACAAAGATTCCTTCTGAAGCAGATTAAAAAAACAAAACAACACCAAACATTTTATTGATTTTAAAGAGAGGAAGGGAGAGGGAGAGAGAATTAGAAACACCGATGAGAGAGAAACATCAGTCAGCTGCCTCCTGCACACCCGCTATTGGGGATGTGCCCGAAACCAATGTACATTTCCTTGACCGGAATCAAACCTGGGACCCTTGAGTCTGCAGGCCAACGCTCTATCCACTGAGCCAAACTGGTTAGGGCTGAAGCAGGTTTTTCCATCTGAATTTCTTAGGCAGTAAAGGTAGAGGGTCAAAGTTCTTTCTGTTTTTTTTTTTTTTTTTTTTTTTTAAACTATATTTTTATTGATTTCAGAGAGGAAGGGAGAGGGAGAGAAAGAGAAACATCAATGATGTGAGCGAATCATTGCTCAGCTACCTCCTGCACACCCTCTACTGGGGGCTGAGCCCTGACAGGGAACCAGACCTCCTGGTCCATAGGCTGGCGCTCCACCACTGAGCACACTGGCTGAGCTGAGTCTTTTGTTTCCTAATTAACCAGCTTAAAATCAATATCCCAAGAGGTATTTTTTGGTAGTAAAGCTTTGGACCCCTTAAATTCCATTCACAAAGTTAAAAAACAGGCATATATTTAGGAATGGAAGTTTAAAATGGAGGCATGGAAATAAATATTAATGTAACCAACCCCATCATTCTTTTAACATTGTTTCTGTAAACGATGACTTGTGTAGCTACAGATAAACAGCCTGTTTGCTTAAAACATTCTAGGAGCTAACCTCAAAGGAAGCGAGCGGACTCCAGCCTTCGGGCATTTTGGCTCCAGGAAATTTGCTCGCCTTTGACTGACAAGATGGCTAGCAGAGCAGACTGTGCTGACTCACACATAGCACCCCACATCCCAAATGAGAGCCACAACCCCCCCCCCCCCAGCTTCCTTTGCTCTGCTTTCCCCTGCCCCTCTCATAAAACCCCTGCCTGGCCCTTGCCGGTTTGGTTCAGTGGACAGAGTATCGGCCTTCGGACTAAAGGGTCCCAGGACACATGCCCGGCTGTGGGTTCGATCCTCAGCAGGGCGCGTGCAAGAGGCAGCCAATCAATGATTCTCTCATCATTGATGTTTCTATTTCTCTCTCACTCTCCCTTCCTCTCTGAAATCAATCAATAAAAAAAGTCACCTCATTAAAGTAGCAAGAGGCACATTAAAAAACAAACAAACAAACAAACAAACAGACAACTCCCTCCCTACCAGCCTGCACTGAAATGTGTAGATGGAAAAGGGAACCTGACAAAGTCCAGGGAGGCCTTACAAACTCACAGACCTCGGTCCTAAAGCAGCCGCAGAAGATGGTTGAAATGGACACTGTCTATCTAGCCAAGACCGAGTCCTGGCAGGTAGTCATTGTCTTCCCTGACAAAGGCCCATCTTCACCTAAGGGAGCCTGTGGGTCACCTGTGCTTCTCCGATAACATGCCTTCCGAACGCCCTGTTTCCAGACCCCTGACTGCACCCGAGCAGAGAACACAAGTCCCCTTATTGTTACTGTTACTGTGTTAATTGTTGACTGCTAACTGTTCTATACCCACGAATGTAAAAGAAGTGTGTGTCTGCTCGTTTTTATCCAATCCCAGAAATGCCTCTCGCTTTGCTGTCTCCCGCCTCCCTAATCTATCACCAGTTCATGTCGTGTAACCCCTTCCGCCTTCTCCTCTGAGTCTGATGTATAAAAGAAGGTGCAAAATCGCCATTTTCCGGAGCATTTTCTCAATCCGTTGCGATTCTGCTTCCTGGAAATGGTTGTCGGTTCGGCTTGAATAAACTCATAAAATTCTCACAGGTTTGGGCGTTTAATTAAATGGACAGATGTTGAGATGGTCCTTGTGAGGACAAGGCATTTTCCTCCCCTCAGCTCCTGTCTCCTGACTGTTGGCTTTCAAGCACCAGGCAGCCAAAGGGCCTGGGTTCGGGACCACCAGGATAACAGCTCCCTCTGGGAGGGGGCCAATATGGACAGGGTGCGAGGGGCAGGCCCTGGGGGAAGGGCACCAAGGGGCTCCTCACACCCGGCAATGTCCTGCCTCTTCGCCCATGTCCTGCTTCCAGCGGATCCCCATGGCCAGTATTCCTGGAACTGTACACACACGTCACACACGCTTCCATGTCTGTGACTCACTTCGCCGCAGTTTCAGAAAAGAGGCCCAGCCGGTGTGGCTCAGTGGTTGAGGGTCGACCTTTGAACCAGGAGGTCACAGTTGGATTCCCCGTCAGGGCACATGCCCAGGTTGTGGGCTCCATCCCTAGTGTGGGGCGTGCAGGAGGCAGGCGACCAACGATTCTCTCTCATCCCTGACGTTTCTATCTCCCTCCCCGTCTCCCTTCCTCTCTGACATCAATAAAAATATATTTTACAAAAGAAAGAAAGAAAGAACAGGAAGGGAGCCAGAGAACCCCGGAGAACGGCTGAGTGGTGCTGAGCTCCCGCTCCGCGGGGGAGCTTATTGTGGGCGCACGGACAGACAGACGGACGGACAGACGGACAGCAGGGCGGGGGGCCGCCTCCAGCAGCACCAGGCACCGCGGGGAAATCTGGGTTTGTCTGTCACTGGAGTCTCGCCAGGTGGGGGACACAAAGGTAAGAGGAGCAAGGAGATCTAGGGTATTGGCACGGGAACAACTGAAAACCTGTTCTCGGGAAACGAGGCTAACCGGGAGGCGGGAAGGCGGAGGGAGCACGCCGGCATCCGGTGACCTGGTTTGACAGGACGGCGCTGTCAGCTGGTGCGCCCATTGCGGTGGGAAGTCTTTTATTGCTTATTTTTTAAAAAGCTATTTGAGATACAATTTTATTCCGCTTCTAAATGAAAAGGAATGGGAACCATAGTAACACAAGACTTCACCACGGAACACGGTGATGTGCCTGTAGCAACCTCACATTGAAATGCAATAAGGAAGCCGAGGTTTCCTTATGAAAGGGGGTGGGGCACGGGAGGCCCAGCCATGTCCGAGTGTGACAGGAACAGGGGGTGCCTGAGTGGTTACCTGCAGAACTCCCTCACCCCAAAGCCAGCACAGAGAATACCGCCTGTCCTGCTGGGCAGGTGCCCCCGGAGGTGCTTCTTATCATGGGAGGGTACATAGGCATGCTGGGCAGAACGGTGGTGCTCCTCCCTGCTCTCTGACCCAAGCACTTGGGTTCTAGCGGCAGCACCTGTCCAGCTGCAAGCACTTCCCATCACCGTGACTATCCGCGTGACTCTCCCGGTCTAAGCCAGTGTCATTCGCCATCTGACTATTGCAACGGGCCTCTCTCTGCTCCCTCCGCTGCCCTGCGTGCCCTAGACTTCATCCTCCAGGCAATAGTGGCAATGCCCTCGTCATGGGCAGTGATGGACCATCCCGATTCCCTCCTTCCCCCAATAATTACAGATACAGCAAAAAGGAAGGGAAAGCAAAGTCCTGTGGACAACATTGGACAGAGCGAGATGACGGGTGGTCACAGAAGCCCTAAGCGATTAAAAATTATTTTTAACATTGACATACAGCAAAGTTCTTTCTTCTTGGTATACAGCTTCTTAAAATTTTTGACAAAAGCATAGGGTTTTGTGACCATCAGCACAAGTCAAGATACAGATACACTTTCATGGCTCCTAAAATTTCCCCCAGGCTGGAGCCACCGCTCCCACCTCCCACCACAGACACCTGGCACCACGGCTGTGTTCTCCATCTCTACAGGTTTGCCTTTTCTGGAATGTCACATGAACGGAGTCATACAGGTTCAACCATTGAGCCTGGCTTCGTTCACTTTGCATAATGCTCTTGGGACTCATTCCGTTGTAGTGGAGTGGAATTCAGCTGTCTGGCTGTGCCGCGGTTTGTTTATTCATTCACCCAACGAAGGGCTGCTGGTGTCTCAGACACAGTTCAGTACAATAGAGATTTGGACGTGACGGACCAGTCTGACTTGAGTGATACATGCAGAGCATTCATTCTTCTCAAGGACATGCAGACATCTGCCCAAACAGAACATGTCCCGGGCTATCAGGGACGTATGGCAGACGTCAGCGTGTGGAAATCAGTCGGAGTCTATCCTCTGCCTGATGTATAATTAAATTAGAACCAATAACAGGAGAGTAACTAGAAAATCCCCCAATATTTGGAAATGAAGGAACACTCATGGGCCAAAAAGGGTAGTCAAAATGGAAATTTAAAAATATCCTGAGCCAGATGAGAAAAGTGCACTTAAAATTTGAGACAGTAAAATGGTGCTTAAAAGGAAATGTATAGCTTTAAATGTATATAGTGGGACAGAAGGTTGAAAAACAATGAGTGTAGTTTCCAACTTAAGAAACTGGAAAAAAGAGGATAATTAATATCCTCTAAAAGTAGAAATTACAAAATTGACAAAACTCTCACACGACTGATGAAGAAAAGAAAAAGAAAACACAAAGATTCTCACTATCAGAATGAAAAGCAGGGCATTGCTACAGATTCTACAGGCACCTGAGGATGACGCCAGGATGTCATGAGCAGCCTCTCAGCAAGTCAGAAAATGTAGACAAGGCAACTTAAAAAACACACAATTTACCAAAAGTGACCTGGGAACAAGTGAACATCTGCACGGTCATGTATCTGTTAAAGAATGAGTCAGGCCCTGACCGGTTTGGCTCAGTGGATAGAGCACCGGCCTGCCGGACTGAAGCGTCCCAGGTCCGATTCCGGTCAAGGGCATGTACCTTGGTTGCGGGCACATCCCCAGTAGGGGGTGTGCAGGAGGCAGCTGATCGATGTTTCTCTCTCATCCATGTTTCTACCTCTCTATCCCTCTCCCTTCCTCTCTGTAAAAATCAATAAAATATATTCTTAAAAAAAAAAAAAAAAAAAAAAAAAAAAAAAAAAAAAAAGAACGAGTCAGTAACCTAAAAACCTCCGGCAGTGAAAACCAAGGCGTGGCTGGTTACCAGTATTCTCACTGAAAAATCAATCAAGCACACATTTTTTAAAAAATACATATTTTTATTGATTTCAGAGAGGAAGGGAGAGGGAGAGAGAGATAAAAACATCCATGGGGACAAAGAATCATTGATGGGCTGCCTCCTGCGCGCCACCTACTGGGGATCCAGCCCACAACCCCGGCGCTCTATCCATTGAGCCAAACCGGCCAGGGCTCCCGGGGATGCTGGACCCCTGCCCTGACACTTGCCAGCTCTGAAGTCCTGCAGGGTCCCTTCCTCCCCTGACCCTCGGCGTTGTCACTGTGCGGGGGGTGCGAGCCCAGCACAGGCGCACGGGGTGCTCAGGGTGGTCAGCGGAACCGGGTTCCCACAGATAGAAACGCAGGCTGCTCGCTGCCTTACCATTTTAAACACGAAGCTGGGCGCGCCCTCTCCCTGCGCCCCCCTCTTCGACCCCCACCCCTCCCCCGCCCTGCTTCCCGGCCACACACTCACCACACCCCCCCCCCCCCCCCCCCCCCGTCTCTCGGGCACCTCGGCCCGCGCTCCCCTCTCCGCGCCTTCGCCCGGCGCCCGGAGCGCCGCACCTCCGCCCCCGCCGCCCGCCGGTCCGTGCGCCCCGCGACCCCCGCCGCGCTCGCTCCTCCCGCTCCGCTCTCCCCGCGGCGGAGCCGCTCTGCCCGCAGCTGGCGCAGCGCGGAGGCGGCGGGGGGCGGGCGCCGGGCTGAGCATGAGCCGCCGGCGCCGGCCGCGCGCTCCGGGCCCCACCGCGGCGCCAGGGCTGCGCGGGAGCCACGCCGGCCCGGACCCAGGTAGGCAGGGCCGCCCTCCGGCTCCCGCCGAGCGGGCGCGGCCGTCGCGGGGCCCGGGCTGTGCCCGGGCGTG
Organism: Pipistrellus hanaki; assembly: GCF_964339955.1. Taxonomy (NCBI): domain Eukaryota; kingdom Metazoa; phylum Chordata; class Mammalia; order Chiroptera; family Vespertilionidae; genus Pipistrellus; species Pipistrellus hanaki. Next base: position 6,287,348 of record NC_140516.1, read on the forward strand.
GGCGGCGGCGCGGGGCTGGGGCCGCGCGTGGAGGAGGCGGGCGGAGCCCGTGCGGAACGCGGGGAACTCACCGCAGCCCCGGGCGGAGCCGCGATCCCGGCCCCGCGACCCTGCGGGCACCGGGCACCGCGGCCTCGGCCTGGGCGTGGCGGGCGCACGCGGCCGGCGGCGTGGGCACCCGGGCAGGTCCGCTGTCCCGGCCGCAGGGCAGCGGGGGCTGGGGAGTCGGCGGAGCTCGGCGCTGCGCAGCTGGAAGTTTCCATTTGCTTGTGTGCCTCCTGGGCCCCGCGAGGGCATTTCACTCCCTTCTGTTTGCGAGGAATTGGGGGGAGCTCGGCATTGAGGGGCGGTGGCCTGGCCCGCTCTCCCCGGGGGCAGGGTCATTTGAAGGACCGTGATCTCTGAGCCCCGGCCTTGCAGGGCGCAGGGACCGCTGGTTCTGGTTGCCTGTGTGAACGGGGACGGGCTCCCTGCTTCCCTGCTTAGAGTCCCATCCGGCCCCCCTCCTCCCGCGTTGTCATTCTTCTCCCGATGGCCACCTGCCCCGGGAGCTCAGGACAGAGGCCGGCTGGCAGCGGGAGAACGCACAGAGGCAGCGCCGGGTCCACCCTCAGGGTCTGCCACCCCACAGTCATGCCCGGCCCGGCCTGGGGCGGGCTCTTCCCTGCCCCGAAAGGCCCAGGGAGCCGCGGCAGCTCCTGTCACAAGCAGGGAACTAGGGAGCCCAGAGGCCACAGGGCTTGACATCTGCAGGCCTCGCCGAGACTCAGTTTCCCCGTCTGTAGAATGACGCCTGGTCTCAGTGACTTGGGGAGCTCCCCTCGCTGACCCAGGACAGGAGGCGGGGTCCTGAGTGGAGGGAGGGGAGTTTGGCTTTTCTGTTCCCAGAGGCGGGGGTTGTGGTGGCCCAGCCGCCTGGGCAGGGGTGGCAGCGGCACCCGCAGGCTCCCGAGGCCGAGGGAGCCGTTCGGACCCGGTGCCGGGGTGACACTCCCAGGCAGCTGTGCCCTCTCGCGATGGCCGCTGGGTCTGGGAGCCCAAGCAGGTGTCCCCACCTCTGCCCGGTGCCCGGGAGCCAGCCACCAAGTTTGTTTTTCTCCAACTGTCAGCCCGATGGCTTCCTTCCACCTGGAAAATCGTGG